>NC_142350.1:69064135-69369813 GCF_059441175.1 Urocampus carinirostris | reverse complement strand
ATCAAAGCCAGGAGAGAAAGCTTACCACGTGTTGTGAGTCATCATTTTATTCACATTTAGTTTCTTTTGTCTTTTCTGAGCATATTTGCTATTGGAGTCATCCAAAAGTCATTGAAAGTAATCCAGTTCAAGGAACCCTACCCAACCCTGCATACTTAGCTTCACAGCTACTTAAAAAACATATGGCATATTCTCCATTTTGTGCCCAAATTTCCTTGATGAATGAGGCCAGGTTTATGGGTCACGTTTTGGCCAGTGGCAGGAAGCATTTGGAGCCCACGGGAGCCTCATGGGCCCTGCACCCCAAAGGTTGGGTGGACCATGGCTGTGAGCCAATGCTAGTCCCTAATGCAGCAGGAGAAAGAGACTAAGGGGTGGGTGCCTCCACCTCCAGAGCTGATGTGACTTGAGTCCACCTTGCGGGCCAGCTGAGTATTGCACGTAGAAATTTGATGTGATTAAGAAAATGAAAATCCACCATTTGGTTTCCTACCATCCATCCATCAATTATCTGCGCCGCTTATCCTCAGTAGGGTCGCAGGGATACCCTAAAGCAGACCTGGGCCATCCGGTCCTGGAGGGCCGCATGTTCTGCATGATTTTTGAGGTTTCTCTGATCCAATACAGGTGATTCCAATCACCAGTATCGTTAATGAGCACTTGCTAGCTTGCTAACGAGGTTATCATTTGTATCACCTGAGTTAAAGAAGAGCAAACTTCAAAATCTGGCAGGACGTATGGCCCTCCAGGACCGGAGTGCCCAGGTCTGCCCTAAACCGTCCCAGCTATCTCCACGCAGTGGGCAGGGGACAACCTGTTTCCAAGGGTTGAATTTCTTCTGCGTGCGTCTGTCCGCGAATGTCTTAAACTGAACATCTTATGACCGGGAACGGTCAAATATCGTTCTATCAAGACACAACAACAAAGCCATCGATTTTTTTTTAAATTTTTGATGCGAAACTTTGTCAGTCGGCTTCGGTAATCCAATCGACAAAATCAACCTGTTGTCTTGGCGGAGGTAGGAGGGTTTTTTTTTGTTCGGAGTCAGAGAATCTATCCATAGGTTCTAGTTTCCCTTTACCAATTCCTGGGGCTTTGTTCAATCCAGAACATCAAATACAACAGATACTCAAACTGGCATCTCACACTTACACTTTGTCTCCGGCGTTTTGTTGACAAAATTTGAAACATAGTAACATGATCCGAACACGTCAAATAATTCACCCCGTTGATAAGGAATTTCCGAGCCATATCTCAACCCAGCAAGTCTTGTGACCCCTGGAATAGGCCAAATGAATGAAGCCCAAAGTAATACGACTAAATGAATAAATAAATGCTCATGATGTATATCATGTATCCTGGAAGTCGTGCCACATCAGGGTCTTGTGACATTAGGAAGAGACACAAAAATAATTTGGACCGATAGTAAAACCCTGCATGCCTCATGACACCATGAAAAAGCCAAAAAGAATAAAGCCCATAGCAATACTAGTAAATAAGATTATATATGATAACTTCATGTATTACTCACTTGTGGCACAACGAGGAGGCCAAACATAATGAAGCCCAATTTAATTGAACAGTCAAACACCCTGCACTTATTGTGGGACCAGGAAGAGGCAAAAAAAATGAAGTATATAGTACTTTCAGGAAATGAGTGAAAATACGATAATAACATGCGTCAAGCACCCTGCAGGTCTTGTCACACCACGAGGAAGCCCAAAAAAATAAAGCCCATCGTAATTGAACAGTCAAACACCCTGCATTTATTGTGGGACCAGGAAGAGGCAAAAAAAATGAAGTCCATAGTAGTCTAAGGAAATTAGTAAAAATACGATAATAATATGCGTCAATCACCCTGTAGGTCTTGTCACACCACGAGGAACCCAAAAAGAATGAAGCCCATTGTAATTGAACACTCACACACCCTGCATCTACTGTGTGACCCCGAAGAGGCCAACAATAATGAAGCCCATAGTAATACTAGTAAATAAGATTATATATGATAATTACATGTATTACGCACCCTGCAAGTCTTGTAACACAACGAGGAGGCCAAACATAATGAAGCCCATATTAATTGAACAGTCAAACACCCTCCACTTATTGTGGGACCAGGAAGAGGCAAAAAAGAATGAAGCCCATAGTAGTCTAAGAAAATTAGTAAAAATATGATAATTTCAGGTGAATTGGCCGGTCCAAATTGTCCCTAGGTGTGAATGAGCGGATGAGTTGTCTGTCCCTGTGTGCCCTGCGATTGGCTGGCAACCAGTTCAGGGTGTCCCCTGCCCACTGCCTGGAGATGGCTGGGATGGGCTCCAGCCCCCCGCGACCCTAATGAGGATAAGCGGTACGGCTAATGAGATGAGATGAGATGAGATGATAATAACATGCATCAAGCACTTTATTAATTCCCGCAGGGAAATTCACACAGGGCCCTGGAACAGGCAAAAAAGAATGAAGCCCAGAGTAGTTTTAGGAAATTAGTAAAAATACGACCCTGCAGGTCTTGTCACACCACGAGGAAGCCAAAAAGAATAAAGCCCATCGTAATTGAACACACCCTGCACCTACTGTGAGACCCTGAAGAGGCCAAAAATAATGAAGCCCATATTAATCCTCGGAAAACAGTAAAAAAAAATTGACAACTACATGTGTTAATCACCTTGGAAATCTGGGAATTGAACCTCCTTGCTAATGTTGTGAGAACAGGAAGAGGCCCAAAAGAGTAAAGCCTATCGTAATACTAATATATAAGTTTATATATGAAAATGACATGTACTACGCACCCTGCAGGTCTTGTGACACAACAAGAAGGCCAAACATGATGAAGCCCATTGTAATTGAACAGCCCTGCACTTATTGTGGGACCAGGAAGAGGCAAAAAATAATAATAAGCCCATAGTAGTTTCAGGTAATTAGTAAAAACATGATAACGACACGTGTCAAGCACCCTGCAGGTCTTGCCACACCACGAGGAAGCCAAAAAGAATAAAGCCTATCGTAATTAAACACTCACACACCCTGTGAGACCCTGAAGAGGTCAAAAATAATGAAGCCCATTTTAATCCTAGGAAATGAGTAAAAAATAGGATAACTACATGTGTTATGCACCTTGCAAATCTGGTAATTGAACCATCACACTCTCTGCACTTACTGTGAGACCCTGAAGAGGCCCAACATAATGAAGCCCACATTAATCCTAGGAAATGAGTAAAAAATATGACAACTACATGTGTTATGCACCTTGCAAATCTGGTAATTGAAGAATTGCACTCCCGACTAATGTTGTGAGATCAGGAAGAGGCCCAAAAGAGTAAAGCCTATGGTAATACTATGAAATGATTAAATATGAACGTTTTTGACTGCAGGCTTGCCCACCCCCAGTGACGCCTGACCCTGCGGAAATGCTTCCCTGTTGCCACGGTTACATGGGCGGGGACGGCCTTTATCCACCTACAAAGTCGGGGGAGGAGCTACACCTCAGGTGACCACGCCCCTTTCACGTTTTTGCAGGCAATGTTATTGTTAGCGAGTTTTAGCTAGCAGCAAAAAATATTTTTTTAGGATTGATTTAAAATGATATATGTAAACATTTAAAGCATACATTAAATCAGGGTTCTCAAACTCGCAGTTCAAGGGCAAAGTGCAGCCCCATGAGTATTAGTATGCGGCCCCCGCCCCTATATTAAAGTTTCATGTCAATGCAAACCACGATTAATGGATTCCTTCTTTACTGATGAATTGATTTATTTTGATAGGAAAAGAAGATATACAGAAAATTACTTTAAATTATTTTTCAGAATCTCATTCGGTGGTGACCGATTCAGCCAGTAGGTGGTGCTCACGGTTGCCAACACGGATTAGTTCCCAAATTATCCTCTTTTGTCTCTAGTATCATTTATCATGAAGGAAGCAATACTCTCCACGTATTGTGTTTTAGATGTCTAGATAGATAGATAGATAGATAGATAGATAGATAGATAGATAGATAGATAGATAGATAGATAGATAGATAGATAGATAGATAGATAGATAGATAGATAGATAGATAGATAGATAGATAGATAGATGGATAGACGGATAGATAGACAGATAGACAGATAGATAGATGTCTAGATAGATAGATAGATAGATGGATATAGAAAGATAGATACATGTCTAGATAGATATAGATAGATGTGTAGATGTCGAGATAGATAGATAGATAGATAGATAGATAGATAGATAGATCCTTGTGTTGAAAAATAAAATAATAAAATAAAAGATATAGAATACAAAAATACCCAATATAACGTGTTGATATAGAGTATTTAAACAGTGCGACGGAAAACACACTCTGTCATAAAAATAGGGTCATAAATATGGTATTTTAGCTTTGAGTGATCAATTTTGCAGTTCCTTGACAATGATAATGATTGATCAGTCAAAAAGAAATGGATATATAAATCTACACACAAATAAATGATGCACCTTTTTTGATTCGAACAAACTACGATTTATTTACATGGCAAGGAAAATCGAATCAAACAAAAGAATAAAGAATGTCGTTGACACAAGAACTCGCGGTGTTAGCAAGGGGGAGGAGGAAGAAATTCTGGATCAGGAATAAATGAAAAAAAAAACTGTAAACCCAATTTTAAGATCATCAAGTCATTTAAACAATCAGGAATTATTTTATGTCGTGTCTAAATGATATTTAGACTTTTCATGCATACCTGAGGATCACGTGGGGGGGGAGTAGGGGGGATGCCTGGGAACCCCTGTATTAAAGAGGCAGTGTGTAATATTTGACCGCTAGTATTCGTAGTGCTACCGAAAATGAACGCTACAAAACGCAATCAAGAATACAAACTACGGACACTCAAAGTGACTACACTTGCAAACCGTTTTTTTTTCTCCCCAAGCAAATTTTTTTATTTTATTTTTCCTCTTGTTTCGGGTACCCTGAGCAGCAAGATGGCTTACAATGATGTCAGCTCCCTCTTGTTTTGTCAAATAAATACGAATCTCTTAAATATTAAAAAAATGCGTGTCTATATGAAAGTTAATGTATATTTTATCATTTGGCAAATCAATGTTGTGTTTATGAATGAATTGTTTTTTTAACTGCAAAATATTACACACTGCCCCTTTAACAGTTGGTTGAAAACATTGGATCTTGCGTTTAAATGGAGGTGCTTTGAATGTACTCGCCACTAGAGAGCGGTAATGGTTTATTATTGGGCATCAAAGTCTTCGAGACGGACACAAAGAATAATAATACAGGATGTCGTTTGGTTAGAATTTCACATTAAAAATTCACCAGCGTTTTATGCGTTGGACTGCGGCTTTTCTACCCTTAAAAACATCTATCACATTTTAAATAAACACCTCCTTCTTTTTTTCGAATTCAAACAGCAAAAACCAATAAAATCGACGTGTATCTTAGTGAACCGCTGCTTTATTTTGAAGTTGGACCAAGTAAGAAGTCGGAAAACTCAAAATCCTAATAAGTCTTTTTCGAATATCAAAAGTATATTAGGCGATATTTGTTGAATAATTCTAGCTGTAAGAATATTATGAATACAAATGATGATAATGATAGCCAAGGTTTGTTAATCACAAGAATTCTAAAAAGGCTGTACAGTCTACTATGACAGCATCCCCTGATCTCAAACCGACATGGCGGCAAGGAAAAACTCAAAACCTCAGGATGAGAAGAATGAATAGAGAGTACACAGACATTTTCAACATGAAATTTAGGTAATAACAGAACATCCGGTTGATAGCTTCCTACATCATTAATGAGCTATGGAGAATAAGCATCAGGGCCTGAATAATGAAGACTCTTCCACCTGCAGATTTCTTCTTGGCTCTTGGGATTAGGAGGTTATGGGGCAAAATATCCATTGAAGTTCTCCCTCTCACTGGTTTCTCTTTCTTTTTCCTCTATCTATTCCTCTTTCTTACTTGTTCTCTTTCTTGTTTCTCTCTTTTTCTCTATTGTTCTTTCTTTCTTTCTTTCTTTCTTTCTTTCTCTCTTTCTAACTCTTGTTAATTGTTATTCCTTCTCTCTCTGTGTTTTCTTTTTCACTTTCTTTCTCTTAATCTTTTTCTCTCTCTCACTTTCTTTCACTTTGCCTTTTTCTCTTTTTTACTTTTTTCTTTCTTTCTTTATTTCAACCTCTTCCTAACTTCATTAATTGTTACTTTTTCTATTTCTATTTCTTACTTGCTCTCTTTCTTTTTTTCTCAATTTTTCTCTTTCTTTCTTTTTCTTTTTCTTTCCCACTTTCTTACTCTTTCTCTTTGTGTCTTTCTTTGTTTCTTCCTTTCTTTGTATCTTTCTTTCTTTCTTTCTTCCCACCTTTCTCTCTCTCTCTCTCTTTCTCTTTCTAACTCTTTTTAATCATTACTCTTTCTCTTTGATTCCTCTTTTTTTCTCACTTTCTTTCTCTCTATCTTTTCTCTCTTTTACTCTTTCCTCCTTTTTTCTCAATTTATCTCACTCTCTCTCAATCTATTTATTTCTCTCTTTCTTATGCTTACTCTTTCCTCCTTTTTTGCTTCTGTCATTCTTTTGATCTTTATTTCTCTCTCTTCTCCTTACTCTGTCTCCCTTGTTCTCTCCCTCTCTATAATTTTCTCTCTCTCCTTCTTTCTCTTTTTCCCTTAAAGTTACAAGTTATATATTTTATTTCTCAAATGAGACCCCGGTGACATGGAAGAAGTGGGATCATTTCTTGTTTTCTGATTGGTTGGCGTTCTGTTTCTGTTTTTTTTTTTTCCTGGCTGGCGCAGTTCTCCTCCCAAGCGGCTGTACACCTTCTACCACACGACGGTCTCCAGGGATCTCCATCACTGTAACAGGTTCTTGCCTTCTTACCTTTTCTCCTCAAAATCCTTCTCTGAGGCATTAAAAAGGGGGGAAGTGAACCGGCAACCCTCTCGCTCGCACCTCCAAACGTCCATTTTTGTAGTTCTCTTATTAAATTTACGGAGCAGGGCCGGGCAAAATCTTTTGATTGGTGGGCCGGATTGGGTCCAAAAAAAGTGGAGACGGGTCCCATTTTTCCTCATTTTGGAATAAATGTACATCTTGCATTTGTTTTCATTTGTGATTTAAAGAAAAAAGAAGGGAGAAAAAAAACAATCATGAAAAAAAATTGGAAAAAAAGAAGAAAGAACAGGGGAAAAAAGAAATCAAAGAAAAAAGGAAAATAAAGAAAATAGATGAACCCAAACTGTCCCGGAAATGAGTTCATTTTTTTAAATTTTGCTACAAAAGATTAAACCTTAGTGCAGGGGTGTCAAACTCATTTGAACTCGGGGGCCACACCGTAGAACAAACATTCTGTCGGGGGCCGGGCTAGTAGATTAAAGAGAAAGAAAAAGAGATAAAGAAATAAGAGAAAGAGGGAGGGAAAAGGAGATAAGGCGGGACAAAGAAAGAAAAAAGGGAGAGAGCGTGAGAAACAAAAGAGATAAAAAGAGAAGTCAGGAGCGAGGGGGAAAGAAAGGGAGAGGAAGAAAGAAACCCAAAGAGAAATAGAAAGACAGAAAGGAGAGAAAAAAGAAAAGAAAGCGTGACGGGTAGGAAGAGAGAAAGAAAAAAAAGAGAGAAAAGGAAAAAAGGAAGTTAGAGCAAAAGTTAAAAAGACACAGAGAGTGAAAGAGACAGAGAGTGGGAGGAAAAGGGTGGAAAAGAGAGAGAGAGAAAGAGTGAGAGAGAGAGAAATACAAGTACAGTGTCTTTGTTCAAGGCAGCTGGCTTTGGCAACATCAAGTTGAGATATTTCAACCTGCAGCTTGTTTGTCTCTTGCGCTTCTCTGAGTGTTGTCTCGCGGGCCGGATTCAATCCCTCAGCGGGCCTGATCTGGCCCGCGGGCCGCCTGTTTAACACCTGTGCCTTGGCGTAAGACAAAAATGGAAGGAAAAGAACCTCAATAATGGTTTTATAATCAATTCTTACATCTCAGAATCATAATATTGACTGTGAGCCTTCTAAAAGACCCCCACCTGAAAAGACATACCTGACTTGCCGATGGGTCACTAACTCTTATCCGTCCCTCCGACTCCTCCCCCTAGCGCGGGCGACAGCTGCCGATTGGCCCCGCCTCGCTTCCCGTTCCCGCCGGACTCGGTCGAGCCGGACGCCATTTTGCTACGCGACTTCGCGCCCTACGCGCCGACGGAATCCTGCGAGGGAGGGGGCGTGGCCGGAGGCGGAGCCCAAGAAGGACCTCTTCCCAAGACCTGGGGCGGCGGCGAGGCGGTTCGGATCCTGGCTCGACGGATCACCCCGGACGGGAAGTTGCAATACCTGGTGGAGTGGGACAACGTGGGGTTGTACTGAACGCCACGACGGAGGCGATCCTTTCCGCCTCCTAACTCGGGGAACGGTGTTCGATTCCCGGAAAACGGCTAGCTGCTTTCCTGGACGGCTAGCCTGGAGATGGAAGTTGTATTTGTAGCCGGGAAGGAACGGAAAACCCTTCCGAGTTGACTCTCCAAATCTTGCTTTTATATCATTAGTTTGTCTCCTTGTATCATCAGGACATTTGAACCCCTTAACGTTCTGACCACCGGCCGGCGATTAACAAAAACGTGTCTTCTGTACTGAAATCCCTCGTGCCGCTTATTGAAAAGCGCAAATTCTCCAAATTGAACATACCATTTCATCATACCATCAGTCTGAAACAAGATACCCCTAAATGAAAAAGCCATTATTGTCAAAAACCAGAACAGATACAGGACCCAATCGCGTGACGTTCTCACACAAGCCTTTCATTTGACGGGAAATGGGGAGTCGTGCACGTTAGGTAGCCGGTCTGGCGTGGAAAGACCGGAAGCCAGAGACCGACGAGATCGATTCCAATTGGCCCGAGTCGATATCGGACAGATGGGGTTGATACCGGACAGGACGGGACAGACGGGATGTCGAGAAACGGACCGGAAGGCAGGAAGTCGGAACTCATATGTGTAGACGATCTGTCACTTTAATTAGGAAATAAATGTTGTCCGACACACAAACGGACCAAAAACAAAACAAAACAGGTTCAAAGGCAATCAAAATGACAAACTAGGCACGACTCAGATCAAACGGGCATGAACGGGGTTTCAACGAGGGTTAAACAACGATCTGGCAGCAGGCAGTTCCAAAAGGAGCGCTTAAGTACTCCAAGAGCAATCAGTCCAATGCGTCTCAGCCGGTGTCAAGGGGCGGGGCCAGCTGGGCGCCATGACAACTGTGCAGGACATGACACAGAATAGATAATGGATCAGGATATCGAAAATTAACAGGAGAAACTAGACGGGAACGAAAACTGGAGAAAATAATAAACAGGACAAAAACAGACGGAAACTAAACTGGAACCCGAAATTTACAATACCGGACTGGAGATATCACAGGAAAACAGGACCTACCTCTTGTGGGACAGAAGTTCATTTGACGGGCTGACAACCGAAGCAAGAGAGCGCCGAGCTTTATGTAAACAGAAAATCAATCCATCAACGAGCTGTAGCTGGCACCACACGAGCGGGGCCTATTGGGCGCCATGGCAACCGTGACAATTATACCTCACCTGAATGTGCAGCGATATCCCACTCATGTCACAATCCTCAGCAAATAGGTCTGGTTACAATCAGGACAGTCCAGTGAATCTAACTATGTAAAATATTTACTCCAAAACACTCCACAAATATAAAAAACCGCCTAAAAGCATTCCCGCATCAATTACGATCCTTGTCATAATCAGTTTGTTTTGTTCCATAATTCCCCTTAAAAAATAAATAGGCTCGTCAGATGATTTCCAATATGGCCGTTAGCCTCCGACCTTTCGAGGGACACAACTCTCGGCCAATTGCAAGCTTTTTACACAGTCCGCACCCCGAATTAGCCCAAATAATGCCATTATTACTACGGGCTTCATTATTTTAGCCCTGTATTGTTAAAACAAACATTGGCTCTTTTAGCTCTGAATATCTTTAGCCAGTACTAACCGTTTCAAATAATGATTGATACTTTGGTTAGACAATGAAATTCTATACGCAGATATACACCGTGTATTCAAATTTAACCCAGAAATAAATGTGTGTAACGCCATTCGTGATTCATTTTTACACACAAGTGTGCACAATCATGGATTGACTGCTGGAAAAAGAAGTCAAACATTTACAACTCTTGCAAAATGTCTACAAAATTGGCTAAAGTCAATGTTGCAAAGATTTATAGTGTTGGAAACTGGTCTTTTTCAGAAACGCCTAGACATATCCTTAGAAAAATGTGTAAAATACCATGTTTGGGTTTGTCTCGCCTGTTTTCCGGCTAGGATGCCTAAGCTACTCTCAAAATGTTGAGAGGGTTCGCTTAGAAAAGGGACTAAAAGCGTCCATTTGGTCTAAGAATTGACTTTGGGTACGTCTCGGATCGGGATTTCGGGGCCAATTTGACAGGAACGTTAAGGGGTTCGTGACTTTTGTGGGATTTTGCTCACCAAGAGATTGTAGCTCGCTAAATTCACGTTTGATGCTCAGACTTTAGCATCGCGTCCCATGTACAGTGGTACTCAGGTCCTCGAACGACGGGATATCGGAACAAATCCACGTTCCACCCGAAAGTTCCAGTCATTTTTTTGCTAAAATTGGAATTTTACCTCCCGAATTCAGCCTAACGAAGGAACGGTTAAGTGTTATGAGCGGCCATCTTGGCTACGCTAGACTCTAGCATAGAGGGTCTCCAACCTTTTTCAAGCTGCTTTTTTGTTCCGAATAGCGCAATACATTTCTAAAATAGCTACTTAGCTAAAAAGTGAAAAGCAAGCTTGAAAGTTAGCTAGAAAATGAAACGGGTAACAAGCTAAAATGGAGCTTGATAGCTAGCTAAAAGAGTAAAAAGCCATCGAAATAGCCGGATAGATCATTTAAAATAAAGCAAGGACACTGAAAAAGTAAAACGCTAGCTAGATAGCTTGCTAAATAGCTAAAAATGTAAGGAAGATAACAATTTTATCTCATCTCATTAGCTACACTGCTTATCCTCAGTAGGATCGTGGGGGTGCTGGAGCCCATCCCAGCAATCATCGGGCAGTGGGCAGGGGACACCCTGAACCGGTTGCCAGCCAATCGCAGGGCACACGGGGACAGACAACTCGCTCGCTCAGTCACACCTAGGGACAATTTGGACCGGCCAATTTACCTGAAATGCATGTCTTTGGAATGTGGGAGGAAACCGGAGTGCCCGGAGGAAACCCACGCAAGCACGGGGAGAACATACAAACTCCGCACAGGAAGGCCGGGAGCTGGATTTGAACCCACGCAGGAGGTTCCCACGACCTCAGAATTGTGCCGCACATGCGCTAACCACTGCGCCGCCGTGCTGCCCCCCAGTTTCATATACATTTCTAAAATAGCTACTTAGCTAAAAAGTGAAAAGCAGGCTTGAGAGTTAGCTAGAAAATGAAACGAGTGAGAAGCTAAAATGGAGCTTGATAGCTAGCTAAAAGAGTAAAAAGACATCGAAATAGCCGGATAGTTAGCGCGTGTGCGGCACAGTTCTGAGGTCGTGGGAACCTCCCGCGTGGGTTCAAATCCAGCTACCGGCCATACTGTGCGGAGTTTGTATGTTCTCCCTGTGCTTGCGTGGGTTTCTTCCCACATTCCAAAGACATCCATTTCAGGTGGATTGGCCGGTCCAAATTGTCCCTAGGTGTGAATGAGCGAGTGAGTTGTCTGTCCCTGTGTGCCCTGCGATTGGCTGGCAACCAGTTCGGGGTGTCCACTGCCCGATGATTGCTGGGATGGACTCCAGCACCCCCGCGACCCTACTTAGGATAAGCGGTGTAGCTAATGAGATGAGATCATTTAAAACGAAGCAAGGACACCGAAAAAAAGGTAGCCAGATAGCATGTCAAGAAAAACTGCACATTTTTCAATCAATTGGAATTTAGTTTGTTGCATTTCCTGTAAAATAAATCGATAAAAAGATGAAAAAAATAAATGAATAATGATCGATATTTGAAAGAAACAAAAATGGTCCATGAAGCCATGAACTGGAATTTATGGAATTGAATTTGGGAAATAACAATTTCTTATGTTATGAGCAGGGTTGGGTAGGGTTCCTTGAACTGGATTACTTTCAATGACTTTTGGATGACTCCAATAGCAAATATGCTCAGAAAAGACAAAAGAAACGAAATAGGAATAAAATGATGACTCACAACACGTGGTAAGCTTTCTCTCCTGGCTTTGATCTCTTTGATCTCCGGCAAAACAAACATCAAATGCCACAGAAACTAAATGAAAATCAATCCAAACAGCTTGCAGACATCATTTTTGCCGTTCCATGCAATGTTCCCTCTAATTTTCCAGGGGTCTGAGCGTTCACACAAAGTCGGTGAGCAACGCTTGAAACAACAGTGAGCCACCATAATCCCAAGTGTGGCAAGATAATTCATTATCAAACAATAATTGGAAATGATTTGAATGCAACACAAACTTTTTATTCTTTTTTCTGTGTTTTTTTCCTACTTGTTTTTTAAAATTCTTTAAAAAAAATCTCGTTGTGTTTATTTTTTCCGAGCTCTTACTTTTTTCTTTTTGTTCTCTATTTACTTTTTTCCTACATTTCTTTCTTTTCATTTTTCCTTCTTTTTTTTCTATTCCTTTTGTTTCTTTTTTTCTCAGCTTTTCACTACTTTTTCATTTTGGTATTTTTTTTGTTCTATTCTCCCCTTCCTTTAGGTGATTTTGTGCATCATTTTTCTTAATATTTGGTCATGTTAGGATGAAAGAAGCAAAAACAAGCTGAAGAGCCGTTTAGGACCCGAAAGAGCCGGTTGCTTTTTAATGAGCCGAGCCGAAGAAGCCGGTTCTTGACATACTCTACTAACTTTACTCAACTTCGTTTGACTTCCAAATACCGCATTTGGGACACAAAGCCAAGGGGAACCCGTGTATTTTGACCTTCATGCACTATAACTTTGACTTAAGTCACTTCTTAATAAGTCATTTTGAGCCTTCATTTTTGTGCGCTGGCTGTGCGCCGAGAATGTGCGAGCGAGCAGTGCGCAATTGCGCACGCGCGAAGCTTAGAGGGAACACTGGTTCCATGTTTTCCGTTACTCCCCAAGCCTGCACAAAATGGAGTCATTTGATTCCTATTGAGTTTCTTTTGTCTTTACTTAGCATATTTGGTATTGGAGTCATCCAAAAGTCATTGAAAGTAATCCAGTTCAAGTAACCCTAGCCAACCCTGGTTATAACTGTGTAATTCGCAGGTTCATTATCAAAAACGGGGTTAAACAGACTCAGTCAACCAATATAGTATAAGATTACTCGAAAATCACAATGACCAAGCATTATTTAAAGATCAGTGGGACAAGCCAGTTGAGAATTGTGATTTACTGCGTATTATCATTCCTATTTTGTTTCCTCCCGAGAAAGTTGGTAAGAAGGGGAAGAAGAACTCTATGACATTCTGCCATCAAACTTTTGCTCAAAAGTAGAGAAAACACCGTTTGTTCAAATCTTTAATAGGTTTGGTCTTTATCATCTACAAATGAAACTGTCAGGACCAGAACGGAGACAGGACCCACTTGCGTTACGTTTCTCTCAGTTTTATTAGAAGAAAGGAAAGGGTTGCGCCCACGATCCAGTGATCGCTGGACGCAGAAGCAGGTCGCGATGGCGGAAACGGGAACGGTAAACGGGTCAGTCGCCGGGACAGGAGAGCAAAAACGTGGTCAAGGTCGAAAGCGAGTCGTAAGCCAGGAAAGGAGAGTAGACGTGGTCGGGATCAAAAATGGGTCGTCAGTCAGGACGGGAGAGCAGACGTGGTCGGGATCAAAACGGGTCGTAGCCGGAGACATACGGGAGCAAAAACGGGTCAGGTGGGAGTCAGGGTCAAAAAAGGCTTGCCTAGTGTTCACTGAGGTTCGCAGACGGACTGACAACAGTTGACAGAAAGGAGTGGGTTTAAATAGGAACAGAGTCCGAGGCAGTTGGTCCCAAAGGAACTGGCACAAGTGATTCACATCGGTAATGATGGCTAGGTACGCGTTTGATCGATTATTTTGGCTATTTTGGAAAACGAAGGAACATTTATTCATGAAAATATCATGACGGGGGAACAAATGTTTCAGTAGTCGAACAAATAAGAGTTCGAACCCCTGTCCTGAACCGATTCTGTTGGAGTACCCAGGTATCACTGTATTTGTTGTTTATCAGGGTTGGGTAGGGTTACTTGAACTGGATTACTTTCAATGACTTTTGGATGACTCCAATACCAAATATGCTCAGAAAAGACAAAAGAAACTCAATAGGAATCAAATGATGACTCACAACACGTGGTAAGCTTTCTCTCCTGGCTTTGATCTCTTTGATCTCCGGCAAAATGCCACAGAAACCAAATGAAAATCAATCCAAACAGCTTGCCAACATCATTTTTGCCGTTCCGTGTATTCCATTACTCCCTGAGCCTGCACAAAATGGAGTCATTTTATTCCTATTTAGATTATTTTGTCTTTTATTAGCATATTTGGTATTGGAGTCATCCAAAAGTCATTGAAAGTAATCCAGTTCAAGTAACCCTACCCAACCCTGAGAAAGAACTTGAAAGAATGACATCAAAAGAGAAATAGAAAAGAGAATGAGAGAAAAGAAAAGGGGGAAAGAGAGAAGGGGAAAGCAAGAGTGTGAGAGAGAGAGAGAGAGAGAGAAGGAAAATAGGAAGAGAGCAAAAGAAGGTAAAAGACAAACAGAGAAAGAGACAAAGAGGAACAAAGAGAAAAAGAAGGGACAGAGAGAGTGAAAGAGAGAGAGATAGAGAGTGAGAGAAAAAGGGAGGAAGAGGGAGAAAAAAGAGAGAGAGAACATGAGAAACAAGATATAAAAAGAGAAATAGTAAGAGGGAGGGAAGAAAGACTCGCAGGGTTGGGTAGGCTTACTTGAACTGGATTACTTTCAATGACTTTTGCATGACTCCAATACCAAATATGCGAATAAAAGACAAAAGAAACTAAATAGGAATCGAATGATGACTCACAACACGTGGTAAGCTTCCTCTCCTGGCTTTGATCTCTTTGATCTCCGGCAAAACGAACATCAAATGCGACAGAAACAAAATGAAAATCAATCCAAACATCATTTTTGCCGTTCCATGTATTCCGTTACTCCCCAAGCCTGCACAAAATGGAGTCATTTTATTCCTATTAAGTTTTTTTTGTCTTTTCTGAGCATATTTGGTATTGGAGTCATCCAAAAGTCATTGAAAGTAATCCAGTTCAAGTAATCCTAGCCAACCCTGTTGTTTATTGAGAAATTGTGACTTTCGCTGCCAAAATTGGGCAAGACCAATCGGATTGCCTTTTAAATACCATCGGGTGGAAAATGAGACCAAGCCAATACCGAGGTCGATTTTACCCATTTTACTGGGTCGAATGAACTATTTGAAAATACAAATGTTTAAAATCAGAATCATTTTTTGGGAAAATTCTTTTGCACAAAACCCTAAAAGTTGGCACCATTATTTTCACATGAACTCAAATTCACCCAGATATTGGCTTGTTCCATTTTGACCCACACTTCTTTTTAAATTGTAAAAATAAAAAGAATAAGAAAAACAAAGAAGGACTTTTTCTTTTTGCAGGAATATGAGCGTTGAATGCCTCCGGTTGTTTTAGTATCGATCTATTTTTGCACGGCATGTGGAACGCAACTCTGCGATGGTCCGTTTTGAAAATTTTGCTCCAAAACAATAACAAAAATGTCACGACCGGTACAAGCAGGGGACCCAAATGCACAACGTTCCACACGATACTTTATTAAGGGATCGGGGAAGTCGAGGCGAGAGGAAAAAGACAGCCATCTGGTGCTCGCTGGAAAGGAAGAGCGGGAAGCCCTCGCAAACGAAGCCTGGTCGGAGATCGGAACAAGTCGGTCAGCCGAGACGAGCGGAAAGTCAGGGATCAGGGATTAATATAGGAAACAGACTCAGGATACGGGTAGCCGGGACGGGAGAACGGAGCTTGGATCCGAGATCGATAAAGGAAACAGAATCAGCATACGGGTAGCCGGGACAGGTGAACGGAGCTTGGACCGGGGAGCGATGCAGGAAACAGGTCAGGATCAAAACGGGAACCAGAGCCAAAACTGCTTGCCTTGCATGCGCTGAGGTTCGCTGACGGACTGACCAGGAGTGGACGAGAATGACGTGTTTAAATAGGAGGAGGACTAATTAGGGAACGAGTGGCAGCTGGGGCTGAACGAAGGTGCGCAGGTAAGCGCAGTTGGCAAACCATGACAGAAAAAACACAAAAGAACGCAGCAGATTTTGTTCTGTAGCTGCTGGAAAAGTGAAGACTAGTTGGTGGGGTTCTCAATTGGGATTTGACAGTTTTACAGATCGTATAAGAGGAGCATCCATTCTTCATTTGAAAGTCAGAATTATGAAATGAGGTCGTTACTTCATGAACACGCATTGGTATGAAAATGGACACTTTATCATTTTCAAGATTTCATCTCATCTCATCAGCCGTACCGCTTATCCTCATTAGGGTCGCGGGGGGGCTGGAGCCCGTTCCAGCCATCTCGGGGCAGTGGGCAGGGGACACCCTGAACTGGTTGCCAGCCAATCGTAGGGCACACGGGGACAGACGACTCATTCGCTCATTCCCACCTAGGGACAATTTGGACCGGCCAATTCACCTGAAATGCATGTTTTTGGAACGCGGGAGGAAACCGGAGTGTCCGGAGGAAACCCACGCAAGCACGGGGAGAACATACAAACTCCGCACAGGAAGTCTGGAGCTGGATTTGAACCCACACAGGAGGTTCCCATGACATGAACTGTGCCGCACAAGCGCTAACCACTGCGCCGCCGTGCTGCCCCCATTTTCAAGATTTCCCTTTTTAAATCATTGGTATTCATATAGCCGAAAACCTTTTATCCAGGCCTAATCATGGAAAAGGTTCAAACTACTGTCAAGGTTAAACTCGAGATTGCTTTAGAATGTAGAAAAGAACACACTCGGAGTCAGAGATTTAGGTTTTTAATAGCCCCTTCCATCAGAGGTGGGTATTTCCAGGATCGTTTCAGCAAGAAATTACACACTCCTCCTCTGCCAGTAGGCTCATTTATTGGAAAGCACAAGAACAAAACTACACATCTGATTACCGGATTTTCCGCACTATAGGGTGCACCCCCAAAAAATAGTTTTTGGTCCTATATCTTCCATAGATAAGGCGCACCGGATTATAAGGCGCTACAATGGGAAGGTGGACAAAACAGTCAGATCGTGCAAACTTCTTACCCCCTTAACATTCCCAAAGCTTGCAAAGAAGCAAATACGTATCGTAGACACGTGCGGATGCGGTGTCCGTACGATGTCACTCAAATGCATCGTTTCAAATATCATTCGGAAGGTTCAAGTCTTGGGATTCCAGAAATGCCAACCATTCCTTAGTATCTATTTTCTTTTTCGCTCGCAACTTTACCGTGCATATGACAATAAACACTTGGAATTGAGTTGAATTCACTCAACTCATCACAGCAACATCAAGATCGTTCTAAAACAAGATACCGAGAAAATATAAAGCCGCATAGCTCACCTAAGTTCTCACGTTCAATAATGATACGCAACCATGGTCTTCTTACAACCGTGAGTGAAGTAAATCCAGGAGAGTCAAATATTTACAAATACAGACTAATGAAACATGTTTCTTTATGGCGTACTTTAGCAAGCTTGCTATTCAGAGTCATCTTGTTTGGCCAATTGCAGGCTTTGTTTTGGCCCTCTAGCCTATCCGAGGCTCCGAATAACTTCAGCCAATAGCGATCGATTTAACGGATGATTGACACATCGTTTTCGGCCAATTGCAGGGTTTGTTTTGGCCATCTAGCCTACCCGAGGCTCCAAATAACTTCAGCCAATAGCGATCGATTCAACTGATGATTGACACATTGGTTAGCCAATGAAGCGCCGGTATATAAATTCCCAGCATACACCGCGGACTACTCCACGTTCGGGGGAAAATCGAGTCGGCGGCTGTTGCGTAAGTTGCGAGACCTTGCGATTTAATGTTGAGCCATATATAAGGCGCACTGTATTATAAGGCGCATGGTCAGCTTTTGAAAAAAATTAAGACTTTTAAGTGCGCCTTATAGTGCGGAAAATACGGTACTTTAGACAAGAACCACATATTTAAATGCAGTGTATCATGTTGGCCGCTAGATGGCAAGCAAGTATAATAAATGAGCAATCAGGACAGTGAAACTTTGTAAACACAGTGCGAAGAGGGAAGGCAAGCTCTCGAGCGCCTTGGAATGTGGGAGGCAAGGCCATCTTGATTAACTGCTAGCAGGCCCCAAAAGGAATGAGGAGTAGCCTGAGAAACTGTTAGTGGCCTTTCAAGTTTTAGCTTGTTAATCAGGGACACATTTTTTGGTGCTTGAGAACTTGTTCTTTTGACCCTGGAGGTGCTTGCCTCTGAACTCAAAATCGTAATACCACACACTTATTGAGTATACTATAAATGTAAACGTATAAAGTTTTATATATATATATATATATATATATATATATATATATATGTAACTGCGGTGTACCTGTCCCACCAAAGATCCACATTCACGCTGGACTGGATGATCAGGTTTTTATTACAGTTGCTACAAATGAATGAGTCACAACACAACACGTGGTAAGCTTCTCTGCTGGCTTTGATCTCGTTGGCAGCTCGTTGTAGACTGCCAAAAACATATCAAAGCGCTTTCTTTTTTAGAATATCAACCATCACGATACATTTTAAAATCCATTTTAACAAGATACTTTTAACAAGGGATCGTATAGTGTTTTTTTTAATGTTTACAATGAATTCAACACATTTTTCTTTAGTCTAAATTTCAACCAACATCGTTCTTTTTATATATATGAGAAAATAGAAATAATAACAATAATGAGTATAAAAGCGTGTACAATTTACCTGCAAATGAATGAGTCACAACACAACACGTGGTCAGCTTCTCTGCTGGCTTTGATCTCTATAAGGGGAATTAGCATTTTAGCACAACATGCAACGTCCGGCAAAACTAACATAAATGGGGACAGAAACAAAACGAAAATAAATTCAAACAGGTTGACAACATCAATCACATTCCTGTGCATGTTGAGAGATTCGTCAGCTGTGGTTTTAAGTTTTAAAATTCACTTTTTTTTTGCGGAGCACCAAAAGATTGTGCCTTACCGTTAGCAGCGCGCTGTAGACTGCCAACGGCATCCACCTTCCAGTCACAAGATCAAAAGCCAAACCAAACCTTACTCCATACCAGCAGGTGGCACTAAACTATCCAACATATTTCAGCAGGAATTTCAATAAAACAAAAGTTATTATGACACCCGTTACATATATTTCAGACTATTTACCATTTCTTCCCAAAACGTGATATTTATGAGCTAAATACGGTGCTAGTGACGTCATCATCAAGCGTTGGCGCACGCCCTTCCCGCTCGGATGCGGCAGCCAATCGCGTGCACCGCCCGGAACTCGGGTGGGTTTTCTACCCACGGCAGTTCGCGGTCTCACGCTCTCACCCCCTCCCTCCTCCCTCCCGCACTATTTTTTTAATGCGCCGAGAGGGCGCCAGGCGCTCTTTCCTGGATTTCTCTTCTTCCTAATGTTCTTTTTCTTGACATTTTTGGCGGTGACGCTCGTCAAGATGCCGATGCTAATCGCGGCGGACTGCTGGCATCTTCGGCGTCGTCCTCATCATCGTCGTCGGCTTCCATAAGGAGGAAGAAGCCGCCGCTGCCGCTGCCTCCGCCGCTTGCCTCCGCCGCCGCCGCCTCCGTTTTCTTCCCTTCCTTCGCCTTTCCCTCTCCGGGTGGCGGGGTGTGGGGGGAACGGACGCCGAGACCTGCCGCAGCAGCCCCCGCTCCATGCCGTCGGAACATGTCCTATGTTCCCATCCAAGGTGCGTTCCTCCATTGGTCGTCTTTCGTCGTCGTGGTTTCTTCTCCGTGAGGCGTTTGAACGCACCGGCGTAGCCGACAGGTGCGCGCGGACACGCGCACGCGCGCAGCGTGGCTCCATGCGGCATTTGTAGTGATGATGCGTTCGGGGGTTCGGATTTGCCAGTGCTCATGGGTGGGCAACCGTTTGGGGTGGTGGGCCACATCCGATTCAAAAAATCCGGAAAACCTATCATTTTGATTCCCCATTCATAAATAAATACAAACATGTCATATTTATTTCTATTTTATGTTTTTTTAAATGGATTGTTTCCATAAATTGGTTTTGAAACACTATATTAGGTCCCTGTTATAAATACTAAATTGGATATTTAGTTTCAAAGTATTTATCTCAGGGTATTTTAGTATTATTCCTGTAGTTTCACTGTATTTGGTAGTACTCCTGCAGTATATTACTATTTTTTATAGTATTATTTTTGTTGCACTGTATTTTTATAGCAAATCTATTAGTATGTCTGTTGTAGAATTAGTGTAGATGCATTTTGTAATAGTAGATTTGTAGTATTCCTGTCATAATATTGCAGAGTAACATTTTTTTTTAATTATAGTATTACTGCAGTGGTCTTTTGCAGTATTTCTGTAGAGGTATTTTTGAAAAATTTCCACAGTAGTATTTTTGTACAACTCTTGCAACATTTCTGATTTTAGGAGTATTTCTTTCGTATTTTTGTACTGTCACTGTTGTATATGTGAAGTACTTCGGTTGTAATATTTCTGTGGTAGTATTTCTGTATTGTAGTATTACTGTAGTAGTAATTTGCAGTATTGCTATAATATTTCTCTTTACAGTGTGAAGGCAACATAATATATTAGGGTCCGTGTT
This sequence comes from Urocampus carinirostris, assembly GCF_059441175.1. Classification (NCBI taxonomy): domain Eukaryota; kingdom Metazoa; phylum Chordata; class Actinopteri; order Syngnathiformes; family Syngnathidae; genus Urocampus; species Urocampus carinirostris. Next base: position 69,348,983 of record NC_142350.1, on the reverse strand, counting down.
TTTAAGCCCCATTTGTCAGGACCAGAACGGAAACAGGACCCAATTGCGTTACGTTTCTCACAAGTTTTATTAAAGGAAAGAGGAAGGGCTGCGCCCACGATCCGGTTTTCGCTAGGAAGCATGTCGCTCTTGTACTCGGATTGTGATCCGAACACGGAAGTTGATATTCCGTAGCGTGCGATGGCGGTTTCAAGGATGGAAAAACAGGTCGATAGCCGGGACAGGAGAGCAAAAACGTGGTCGGGGTCAGAACGAGTCGTAAGTCGGGACGGGAGAGCAGATGTGGTCAGGATCAAAACGGATCGTAGCCGGAGACAGACAGGTGCAAAAACGGGACAGGCGGGAGTTAGGGTCGAAAAAGGCTTGCCTAGTGTTAACTGAGGTTCACAGACGGACTGACAGCAGGGGACCGGTAGGACTGGGTTCAAATAGTGACAGGGAGCCAATCAGAACCCGCGGCAGTTGGCGCCAAATGAGCGGGCACAGCTGAGTCGCATCAGTAATCATGACACTATTTTAGATATTTTGTAGTAATTTTGTATTATTTTTGTGGTAGTATTTTTGCTCTAGACACACAAAGGGACAATGAGGCACTGAGAAAAACAACTTTTTTCATCAGTTGTATTTTATTTACTATCATATACAACATCACTATATTCTAATCCTTTTCGTTTGGTGGGCCTGTAAAAACCTGACGGACCTCATGTGGCCCACGGGCCTTCGTTTGCCCACTCCCTAGCTTCTTCTTCAAATCGTCTTTATTATCATTGACGATTGATGATTGTTTACAACGCGATTAGACGTGGCACGCCAGAAGAATAAAAGACTTCAAATCAGGGGTCTCACACTCAATTGACTTGGGGGCCGCTTTAGCTAGGGTCTGCTTGAGATGGGGCCTAATTGGCTTTTAAACAGGAGCCGTTTTTAATTCAAAGATACGGGGGTGGGCAAACTACGGCTCGCCAAACAAATATAATGAAGATCTTTGTCCACGTTGTCCCTTCGTGTGTGTGAATCAAAAATACTATAAAATTGCCACAAAAACAAATACAAAAATGAGTGTTTAAAAACAGAGACCCAACATTATTCTGTCTTCATTTCGATCAAAAAAAATACTATAGTCCTGTAATACTACAACACAGAAATACGATTACAGAAATATTACCGGAATTCTAAAAAAGTGCGGCTACAGTAATGTTAAAAAAATACTTAAGATATACTACAAAAATACTAATATGGAAATGTTTCAAAGTACTTCTACAGGAATACTGCAAAAACACCACTATAATGAAAAGATACTGCTGCATAGACATTACAACAGGAAAACTATAAAATAGAACTACAGTAATATTAAAAGAATACTACACACACACATATATATATATATATACACTAAAAACATATTATGGAAATATTACAAAAATACAACAGCAGAAATACTACAAAATACTACAAAAAGAAGTACAGTAATACTATAAAAATACTCAACAAAATACCACAAAAATACAACTCACTACAAAATAGAACTACAGTAATCCTACTAAATATTACATATTTATTAAAAACATTATACCATGGAAATACGACAAAAATACTACTGCAGAAATGCTACAAAATACTTCAAAATAAAAGTACATTAATACTATAAAAATACTCAAAAATACCACAAAAATACAACTCAAATAATACTACAGAAAAAAAAGATGCCATGAACTGAAACGTGAGCACACAGACTAGCTGTAACTGATCAAAACATTAAAGGTGACACCGGACATACTAATGGGTGTGTCAAGACAACAAAACCATGAAATATTATTGCAGGATATGTTGGATTGCTAACTTGCTGTAAATGAACAAAACATAATTGTAGGACAACGTAGGACATCTTGTAACACAAACGAAACAAGAAAGTAAGACGACCATGAAACATTCCTACACATGGACAGAATAACGGTGCAATGATGACGAAATCGTGAAATATAAAGCTGGAACCCTAACCAGCTCTAACCGAACAAAAAATGAAAAGAAGACAATGCTTAATCGGTTTGAGTAATAACTGCAAATGAACAAAACAGGAAAGGAGGAGAACCTAACAACACATGGAAGGCAGATACAAAAAGTATTCCCACGCATGAACATAACAACATTGGGAGTGCCATGGCACAAAACCATGAAATGTAAAGACAGAACACTGACAAGCTCTAACTGAACAAAATATGAAAGGCGGATGACACTAGAAACATTCCCACGGATGAACAGACCTACTTTGGGAAAGCCGTGACACAAAACCGCGAAATGTAACGACGGAACACTGACCAGCTCTAACTTAACAAAACATGAAAGGAGGCCAACTATACATTGGAACTCAAACAACCTTAAATGGAACAAAACATGAAAAGCGGATGACACAGGAAACATTCCCACGCATGAACAGAACAACAAGGAGAGTGCAGTGACACAAAATTGCGAAATGTAAAGACGGCACACTGACTAGCTCTAACTGAACAAAACATGAAAGGTGGATGAGACTAAAAACATTCCCACGCTTGAACAGATCAATAATGGGAGTGCCGTGACACAAAACCGCGAAATGTAACGACGGAACACTGACTAGCTCAAACTGAACAAAACATGAAAGTCGGATGAGACTAGAAACATTCCCACGCAAGAACAGAACAACAATGGGAGTGCCGTGACACAAAATTGCGAAATGTAACGACGGAACACTGACTAGCTCTAAATGAACAAAACATAAAAGGAGCCCAACTATATATTGGAACTGAAACTAGCTTAAATGGAACAAAACATGAAAGGCGGGTGGCACAAGAAACAATCCCACTAATGAACAGAACAACAGTGGGAGTGCCGTACCACAGAATGTAAAGACGGAACACTGAACAAAACATGAAAGGCTGGTGGCACGAGAAACATTCCCATGCATGAACAGAACAACAATGGGTGTGCCGTGACACAAAACCGCGAAACGTAACGACGGAACACTGACCAGCTCTAACTGAACGTAACATGAAAGTAAGACTCGGCATGATGCGTGGCTCTACCAACAATTTGTGAATGTCCTCAAAGTAGGAAATGACGTTTACGGTCAATATTCCCGGTCTGAGATTGGGTCGGCGGTCGTCACGGTAACGAGAGCATCCGTCCGTCTCCTCTTCCGGTAACCGTGACGACGCCGGCCAAATCCGAGTTCCCGTCCGTCATCGGAAGGTGTCGTCTACGTTCGGGGGCGTGGCCATTGGCGTAGGGGGAGGGGCCGGCTGCCAGGAAGCGCAAAGCGTCGATCTTCTCCCCCCGGCCGCTCGCTATAGCGCCCCCGCAGGCACACGTGACGCGCTGCAGTGGTGAATCCCAAGAAAGTAAACAGTTATCATGGGACAAATGCTAGTCGGGTACGGAAGAACGATTTTGTTATATGTAGAAATAAATTTGTTTTGTTTTGTCCTTTATTTTGTTTTGATCTTGTCTTATTGTTGCGTTAGAGCTTATTAGCGTTCGAAAAGGTCCTGCATCGCCATCCTTCCATGTTTTGTTCAGTTAAACCAAGCTAGCCTTCCGACATATCCGGCATTGTCATCTTTTCATCTTTGGTTCTGTTAGAGCTGCTTTGTGTTCACATTTATTTTTAATCTTCTACCTTTCATGTTTTGTTTTGTTAGTTAGAATGCTCTTCAATATTTCCTGTTTCTTCCCCCCTTCCACGTTTTGTTCAGTTAAAATCTAGTTGGCCTTCCAACATATCTTGCATCGCTATTCTTTCATATTTTGTTCAGTTAGAAGTATTTTGTGATCCAACATGTCTAACATATACTTAATTTCATTTTCTGTTCGTGTCCCCATATTTCCTTTCTCTCTTTTACTTTTATATTTTGCTCAGTTGAATCTAGTTGGTATTCCAACATATTCCGCATTGTCTTCTTCTCTTAATGTTTTGTTCTGTTCTTGCAGATCCCGATCTTTCCATAGCAATTTGTTAAATGGTGTTTTTTCATGTTTTGTTCAGTTAGAGCAATCTTGTGTCCCACTTATACGACTTTGTCTTGTATTCATGTTTTGTTCAGTTAGATTTTGTTTGTTTTCCAATATATCCTGCATCTTCTGCCCTCCATGTTTTGTTCAGTCATAACCTAGTTGGTATTCCAACAAATCCTGCATCTTCCCACTTTTATGTTTTGTTCTGTTGGAGCTGGTTGGTGTCCCAGTACTTCCTGCATCTCCATCCCTCCATGATTTAATCTAGTTAGCCTTCCAACTTATCCTGCGGTTTTTCCCCTTTCATGTTTTGTTCTTCTTTAAAAATCCCAATCTTGCCTTTAACAATTTCATACTTAAGGAGGTGTTTCTACCCCATCTATCTGCTAGATAGATGTCTAGATAGATAGATGGATAGATAGATAGATAGATAATTGTCTAGATAGATGGATAGATAGATAGATAGATAGATAGATAGATATAAATAGATAGATACATGGCCAGATAGATGAAATGAAATGAAATGATCTGCATTTCTATAGCGCTTTTCAAGTCAAGACTTCCCAAAGCGCTTTACATTGTGCTTCACATTTCCCAATAGCGGCCGTGATCTGTGCAGCCATGTAAGGCGCTAACCTGCTTATTAGGGGTTCAGTGTCTTACCCAAGGACACTTCGACATGTAACACGGACAAGCCGGGATTCGAACTGGGATCCCTTAATCCTAAAACGATCGCTCTACCTCCTGAGCTACTGCCGCCCCGATAGATAGATAGATATAGAAAGATAGATACATGTCTAGATAGATAGATACATGTCTAGATAGATATAGATAGATATAGAAAGATAGATACATGTCTAGATAGATAGATACATGTCTAGATAGATATAGATAGATAGATACATGTCTAGATAGATATAGATAGATAGATACATGTCTAGATAGATAAATAGATGGATAGATGTCTAGACAGATAGATGGATAGATACATGTCTAGATAGATAAATAGATGGATAGATGTCTAGATAGATAGATAGATAGATATAAATAGATAGATACATGTCTAGATTGATAGATAGATAGTTATAGATAGATAGATACTCGTCCAAATAGATAGATAGATATAGAAAGATAGATACATGTCTAGATAGATAGATACATGTCTAGATAGATATAGATAGATAGATACATGTCTAGATAGATAGATACATGTCTAGATAGATATAGATAGATAGATACATGTCTAGATAGATAAATAGATGGATAGATGTCTAGACAGATAGATGGATAGATACATGTCTAGATAGATAAATAGATGGATAGATGTCTAGATAGATAGATAGATATAAATAGATAGATATATGTCTAGATTGATAGATAGATAGTTATAGATAGATAGATACATGTCCAAATAGATAGATAGATATAGAAAGATACATACATGTCTAGATAGATAGATACATGTCTAGATAGATATAGATAGATAGATACATGTCTAGATAGATAAATAGATAGATAGATGGGGGTTTTGGGGTTTTTAAGGGTTATTGTTCTATCTTCGTTATTCATTATCCATTATCCGTTATCGGTCAGTTCATAATACGCTACAAAGCCTAGGAGCCGGGACACTTACTCTCAGCCAAAAGGCCAAGCTAAGGTCCTAGCCCTAAAGCCTTGCTGCGATCATTGCGAATGCACCGTTCCCGGATGTACTGCAATACCGGGCCGATGCGTGGAGTGGACAGAGTAAGCTCTTATTCCATCTCTAAATAGATAGATATAGATAGATGTCTAGATAGCTGGATATAGATAGATGTCTAGATAGATGTATAGAGAGATAGATAGATAGACATAGATGTCTAGATAGATGTCTAGATAGATGTCTAGATAGATAGATGTCTAGATACATGTCTAGATAGATAGATACTCTATTCATCCCCGCAGGGAAATTTACACTCGAGCAGATTTTCCCAGAATTCCGTTGGGTTTTTAGGACAATTTGGAGCGGAGGTTTCCTCTCCTGCTCCGTCCTCGGGTCACTTTTCCGCTCCGGGGATTAAAGCGAGCGCCTCGTGGTGCGAGCCGAGCGATGGCCGCCTCCGCTTTGACTTTGCAAACTTTCAAAGTGACGAGAATCCGTAACGGCGGAGAACAAAACACGAAAGGCGCTGACTCGGCCGAACCGTCCGAGCGCTCTGTCCGCGTCGGTATCTTTTCACGACCTTCAATGTCGACCTTCGACTGTCCTGGTCCCGTAACGATCCTGTCCTGTTTTGTTCTGGTAGGCCCGCTCGGTGTTCTCACGTTAAACAGTTCTTCTATCCGGTTTGTTTCCCGCGTTGCATTTCTTTTGTGTTTTGCTGATTTAGAACTATCTTGTATTTTAACCCCTTATTGTTCCGGCATTTCTGCATCGTTTGACGATCCTTGTATCCCGTTCGTGTCGCACCATAGTTCCCTTTAAAATGTAAACAAACCCTTGAGATGATTTCCAATATGGCCGTTAGTCTCTGACCTTTCGATTGACGCCGCTCTCGACCGATTGCAAGCTTCTTCGCAGTCTAGAACCTATGAGAAAATAAACATGCCTAATGCATTATCGTGCGCAAGTATTGGAAAAAGAAGTCAAACATTTACAACTCTTTCACAATGTCTAAAAATGGGCCAAAGTCAAATACATGATTTCAGAGGTTTTAGAGCTGTAAACTGGTTGTCTCCAGATAAGATGCACATGCTACACTCATCAGGCGAGAATAAAAACCTGCTACTTCTGTGTGTTCCAACTTAGATTACTCAATCTTAGTAGCATTTGCAATGATTATTTCAGTTTGGGACAAAACGTTGAGAGTGTTCTCTTTGAAAAGAGACTAAAAGCGTCCATATTCTCCAAACGGTTCAACAACAGCATTCAATTGACTTTGGGTACGTCTCGGAATAGGATTTCAAGCAAATTTTACAGGATTGACGAGGGGTAAACCTTTACCGCATCTTCCTTCTTTCATGTTTTTTTCTGTTAGAGCTGGTTGGGGTTCAAACTTTAGGTAGCTATTATATCCAGTACGTTTCCTGTTGTATGTCTTGCTCATTTAGAGGTAGCTTCGGTCCAACATGTCCTGCTTCTTCTTACTTTCATGTTTTGTCCAGTTTGAGCTAGCTTTTCCCGTTTTGTCCAGTTTGAGCTAGCTTTCTTTAAATATATCCCACGTTTCTTCCTTTCCATGTTTTGTTCGGTCTCACGTATACCAAAAACATTTAGTTGGTATAACATGTTTTGCATTGTCATTCATTTTGTTCAGTTGGAGTTGGTTTGTCTCCGAGTATTCTGTTCATCCTCTTCCTTACATGTTTTTTTCCTGTAAGAGCTATTTTGTGTTTCAACATTTTCTGCATCTTTTATTACTTCCACGTTTTGTTTAAAGAAATCTGGTTGACATTACTGGCACGACCAGCACGCAGGGTAGACCCAATCGCGTAACGTTTTCTCACAATTTTATTGAAAGATCCGATGCTCACTGGTCACGGGAAGCAAGTCGCTCTCGTATTCAGATTATGATCCGAAAACGGAAGTGGATCTTCCGTAGCGAGTGATGGTGGAGTCAGGGACAGAAAAACGGGTCGGTAGCCGGGACTGGGAGAGCAAGGCGTGGTCGGGGTCGGAAACGAGTCGTAAGCCAGAACGGGAGAGTAGACGTAGTCGGGGACAAAAAGAGGTTGTAGGCCGGGACGGGAGAGCAGACGTGGTCAGGATCAAAACTGCTCGTAGCCGGAGACAGACAGGTGCAAAAACGGGACTGGTGGGAGTCAGTGTCAAAAAAGGCTTGCCTGTCCCTATTTAAACCCACTCCTATCTGACACCTGTTGTCAGTCCATCTGCCATCATTTACCACTAGGCAAGGCTTTTCCAACCCTGACTCCCACCTGTTTTTTCCTCCCATCTGTCCCCCAGCTTCGACCCATTTTTGATCCTGACCACGTCTACTCTCCCGTCTCGGCTTTCGATCTCTTTTTGTCCCCGACCACGTCTACCCTCCTTTCCTGGCTTAGGACTTGCTTCCGACACCGACCACATTTTTGCTCTCCTGTCCCTGCTACTGACCCGTTTTCCGTTCCCGACACCGCCATGGCTCGCCACGGACGTCCCACTTCAGAGCGACCTGCTTCCCGCCTCCAGCAATCACCGGATCGTGGACGCAACCCTTTCTCTTTTCTTTTAAACTTGTGAGAAAACGTTACGCAAGTGGGTCCTGTTTCCGCTCTGGTCTTTACAATGGGCACTCGTGGTACGGAGACACTCTACCGCAGCTTGAATCGTCCAAAGATGAAATCACATGAAAAGGACAATAGAACCCTGATAAAAGGAATTAAGTTATTGAATGAAGGAGTAAATCGCTGAAGGAAACTCAACACTATACGAAAAAAAATGAATAGACCGTCTAACAATGTCAAATCAGTTGAGTGGTCGGGATCATTTGGACAACTGTAAATTAAAAAAAAATGTCATTGTGTTATAATGAATGCTCTCGGCTGATATTCAGATATTTAGGCATACAGACAATTTAGATGTGGGGCTATATACAGAAGGCATAGCACATATCCAAAGAAAGCCTCAACCCTCATTGGAAAAAAACAATGTGTCAGGACCAAAACGGAAAAAGGACCCAATTGCGTAACGTTTACCACAAGTTTTATTGAAGGAAAGAGGAAGGGTAGCGCCAACGATCCGGTGTTCGCTGGACGCAGGACGCAAGTCGCTCTCCGATTGTGATCCGAACACGGATCGTGTGTAGCAAGCGATGGCGATGTCAGAGACGGAAAACTGGTCGGTAGCCGGGACTGGGAGAGCAAAGCGTGGTTGGGGTCGGAAATGAGTCGTAAGCCGGGACGGGAGAGCAGACGCGGTCGGGATCAAAACAGATCATAGCCGGAGACAAACAGGAGCAAAACAGGACAGGCGGTAATCAGGGTCGAAAAAGGCTTGCCTTGTATAAACAGAGGTTAGCAGAGGGACTGACAACAACTTTTACTTTGGTGCTTTTTTTTTGTCGTTTGTGATACTTCCAATATCTAAACAATGCTTTCCATAAACACAGAGTCACTTTTATTATTTGCATGAACAATATATAAACTTTGCAAGATCTTATCAGCACATGATTTTGTGATCACATGATTTGGGTCACCGTGGCGGTCGTCTTCTCAGACTTTCACGAAAAGTCATCCCTCTCTGCTTCCACAATGACGAAGGGATTACGTCATCTTTTAAAGAAAGAAAAAAAAAGCTCTGTTGAACTGTCTGGTACTCAGACCAAACTGCTTTACTACATCTATATTCACCATACGGGGCCACCTTCTAATCACAGTATAGAGCAGACATGGGACCAAGTCACACATGTGCAAGTCTCAAGTAAGTCTCAAGTCTTCACCTTCAAGTCCCAAGTAAGTCCCAAGTATTTTTTTCTTGGGCAAGTCAAGTCACAAGTCAAGTCCCGAGTCTTAGATTGCCAAGTCCAAGTCAAGTCACAAGTCATAAAAACAGCGACTCGAGTCGACTCGAGTCCAAGTCACTAAGTCTCAAGTCCCCATGTCTGGTATAGAGGAAGCAAGACTAGGAAGTGGGGCCTCCTCGATGTGTAGACTAAGATCTGATCAAAGCCACTTATCGTGATTTATCATGCTGAAATAATTCCCAGAGGCTTAATACTTACTGATGAGCTGCGCAAAACCCTTGACAATATTGTTTAGAAATAAAACAAAAACATTTTTTTGTCTTTTGGCACTCAACTTAACTGTCCGAATGATCTAATATTGGGCGGCGTTAGCTCAGGAGGTAGAGCGCTCGTCTTGGGATCAGGAAGTCGCAGGTTTGATTCCCGGCGCCGTGTTATATGTCGAAGTGTCCTTGGGCAAAACACTGAATCGCTAATGCCCCCAATAAGCAGGTTGCATGGCTGACTCCCTATTGGTGTGTGAGTGTGTGTACGAATGGGTAAGTGTGAAGCAGATTGTAAAGCGCTTTGGGAGCTCATCAGTGACTCGAAAAGCGCTATAGAAATGCGGACCATTTACTATTTATTGTTCGCCCTGGATCAGTAAAGTCACCTTTGAGTCGGCTCTACGAGCATCTCGGTAGTTGTACCCGTGCTCGCCTGAGCGACAGCATTCGGAGAACAGTCGGGGGGTGATGACTTTCGCAACCCACGCGTATCGCCGACGTTTGCCCCCGTGCGAAGAAAGCCAGCTCCGTCGATCTCGTTTAAAAGGCCCGGCCGTCGGATTCCGGCCCCGAAACGGCGTCGGAGCTGGAGGCGTAGTAAAGCTGGCGACGAAAGCGGTAGGGAGGAAATGAAGTGTGGAGCGTGTGGGAGTGAGTGAGTGAGTGAGGGAGTGAGTGGGAGGCCGAGAGCCAGGAAGCAGGACCGCGACGAGGCGGACCGGGACGCTATAACGGGAAATTTTGCCGTCCCAATCTAAAATTTTCATGCCTGCAGCCAAAGGAATAACCTCGTATATGCAAACATTAACAAGGGCGAACAGGAGTGACATCATGGTGCACATAGACATTGTGCACGCGTTTCACTTTTGACAATAAAGGGACACTGTGTGATGTCGGATCACTACTATTGTCCCCTGCCACCAAAGACGAATGCTGAAAAGCACAAGGAAGAATAAAAACCACAGAGACTCAAACTCAATTTACCTGGGGGCCGCTGGCACTGGCTAAGGTAGGGGCCCCATTATATTTTTAACAAGAAAAGCTTTGCTAAAACAGTTCAATACTCTCAAATATCATTATTTTTTATGAAACGTGAATAAAGAAATCAATCGATCGGGGATAAAAAAATAAGATGTGTCAAGACCAGAACGGAGACAGGACCCACTTGCGTATGTTTCTCTCAGTTTTATTGGGAAGCAGGTCGCTCAGAACGTGGCGAGCGATGCCGGTGTCGGGAGCGGAAAAAAACGGGGCGGTCGCCAGGACAGGAGAGCAAAAAACATGGTCGGGATCAGCAACGAGACAAAAGCCAGGAGAGGAGAGTAGACGTGGTCAAGATCAGACAACGCGTCAAAGCCTGTAAACAGACAGTAGCAAAAACAGGAGTGAGTCAGGGTCCAAAAGCTTGCATAGAGTAAACTGAGGTTCGCAGACGGACTGACAACAAATGTCGCACCATGGTGACAGATAGACGAGGGTTTAAGTAGTGACCGGGAGCCAATCGGGGGTCGTAAGCGAGTCGTAAGCTAGGAACGAGGGTAAACGTGGTCGGGGACAAAAAGAGATCGAAAACCGAGACGGGGGAATAGAAGTGGTCAGGAAAAAACAAAAACAAGTCAGAGCCAGGGGACAGACAGGAGCAAAAAAAGGGTCGGGAAAGAAACTGTCTATCTGTCTATCGCCTTTTGTCAGTCCGTCTGTGAACTTCAGTTAACACTAGGCAAGCCTTTTTCGACCCTGATTCCCACCTGTCCTGTTTTTTTGCTCCCGTCTGTCCCCCGGTTCCAACCTGTTTTTGATCCTGACCACGTCTACTCTCCCCCCCCGGCTTTCGACCTCTTTTTGTCCCCGACCACATCTACTCTCCTTTCCTTACGGCTCGCTTCCGACCCCGACCACGTTTTTGCTCTCCTGTCCCGGCTACTGGCACAGGTGGAGTATGTCGGTAATCATGACAAAAATGAAGGAACCGCATCCAGTTGCTGACTATTCAGTTCAATTTCCTCTTAAGACTTCTTTAACTTTGTAAACATGAATGGAACAGTGAATATGTACTGTTCTATACATGGTTTCTCTTGCCCCACTTCTTGCTTCTAAAAAAACGACCAAAAGATAAAAACCCAAAAGAGAACCACTGAGAAAAATGACCTAAAAATGAAAATCAATCCAAACATGACCGTAAAACAACCCTTCCTTAAATGAGTGGAAACCAGAAAACGACCCCAAAAAACGACCACAGAACGACTGAAAAATGACAAAAAACAAACCATTTCAATGAAAATCAATCCAAACGTGAATTTTACAGGAACGTTAAGGGGTTAATATTGCCAACATTCCCTTTCCTGCCCCCATGTAAACGTAGCCGATGTCATCAGGGACAACTGTTTGTGTCAAGACCAGAACGGAGACAGGACCCACTTGCGTTGCTTTTTTCACAAGTTTCATTGGAAGAAAGAGAAAGGGTTGCCCCCACGATCCGGCGTTCGCTCGTCAGGAAGCAGGTCGCCCTGGATGCAGAAGTGGAACTTCCGTGGCGAGCGATGGCGGTGTCGGGAGCGGAAAAAACGGGTCAGTCGCCGGGACAGGAGAGCAAAACGTGGTCGGAGTCGTGAGCGAGACGTAAGCCAGGAAAGCAGAGTAGACGTGGTAGGGGCCAAACAGAGGTGGAAAGCCGGGACGGGAGAGTAGACGTGGTCAGGATCAAGAACGGGTCGGAGCCAGGGGACAGACGGGAGCAAAGAAACGGGACAGGTGGGTGTCAGAGTCAAAAAAGGCTCGCCTAGTGTTAACTGAGGTTTGCAGATGGACTGACAGACAGGAGTGGGTACAAGTACTGATCAGGAGCCAATCAGAGTCACATCAGTTATTATGACAGTTTGTCTTGTAAACGTCATTCCAAATAGCTTCCCAAACATTACTTTCATTTTTGCTTGGGGTGCGCTCGGACCCAGAGAGGGTGTGTTTGATTTTAACACGGCCGGTCGGCATTGAGGACATCTCGTCCGGTCGTTGCTTCGGGTGCCGACAGATGCTCGCTAGCCTGCTAGCCCGTTAGCTCGCTTGCTAGCACTTGTTCTTCTCGCGCTTCGGAACACATTTTGTGCCTGAACAGAAGCGTTAGCGATTTGCTGCAAACGTGTCACTTTATCTGGCCATCGCTTCTTGTTTGCTGTTTTAGCCTTTTTGGGCCAATTTCTCTCATGTTCTTTCCTGGCCTATTGAGCTTTGGATAAGCCCCGACCCCTTTACTCACCGGGACAAAGATTGAAAATGAGGTGAAGAGCGCTAAGGCGCGTGTCACAGATATTTGTGTCAGGTTTTCAATGTAAATCTCTTGAATTTCTGTCTCAAGGTAATTAGCTTACCCTCAATGCGCCTGCTTTTCGGAAATTGACAACGTTTTTTCAGAATGTTTCGATTTTCCAAAGTTACACAAATTCCAAGAAACTCGTTGGGGTCGGCCCGACACATCCAAATTCCTGACTTGACAACGTATTCCATGCCAAGCAGAATGTTATTACTTGGCAGCCCAAGGGGTATTAATAATAACAACCGCTGACATTTCAACTTGGGAGTAACAAGCCTGGAAATTCCTGTTTTAAACTAATGTGTTCTCCTTATATCAAGCTTGACTCCAATAAACCACAACACGTGTTAGCTGAGCTGTAGCTTTCTTATGGTTCCTGCATTAGTGGCTCCGCCTTCAGTCCCTTATCCAATTAGAAGGCCCTGGGTGGGTAGCAGGGAGGGAAGGGGGTGAGTAGTAGCAAGAGGGATAAAGTTGGCTAAAATTGTCACAAGCCAGAAACGGAGACAGGACCCAATAGTGTTCGTTTTACTCAGTTTTATTGAGAAAGAGAGCAGTGCTTGCTTCCACGATACGATGATCGTCGGTCACGGGTAGCAGATAGCAGGAACGCGGAAGTGGAACTTCCGTGTCAAGCGAGGGTCGTCGTTGGCAGCGAAAAAAACTGATCGAAGGCCGGGGCGGAAGAGCAAAACCAGAAACGGGTCCAGAAAAGAGGTCGGCAACAGGTATCAGGCAGGAAACAGGGCAGGATAGAGTCAGAGAGTCACAAAAGCTTGCCTAGCTGAGAGCATAGGTTCGCAGACGGTCTGACAGCTTCCTCTTAGAAGACGGGGGTTTGAAAAGAGTCAGGGAACCCATCAGCGATCAGGGCTGTTGGCGCCAACGGGGCAGTCTCAGGTGAACCGAATCAGCAAACATGACAAAAATAACCCTAACCCTAAGCCTAAATAATCGTCCCGTCTGATAATAAAAAAATGCTGATACCGATATCAGTCAAATTCCCAAATATCGGTCGACCTTTATCAATAATCTAGATACTGTACGTAGATGGTTTTGCCTACCAATACTAAATAGGGATTTGAAAATTTTGCATCGGGGAGGTTTACATTAGCGCTTCCTCCACATGGTTCATGCCAACTTCACGCTACATGCTAGCGCGTATATTTAGCAACGAAGGATGCAGAGAAGATCAACGCCAAGACCAGCCCGTCCCCGCTATTTCGCGGATGGCGGCGTTGCTATGGGAACAAGACCCCCAAAAGTCTTCTCCTATCCGTTTAACCCCACCCCCCTCCCTCCGTCTCCCTCACGCCATCATCCCCTCTTCCCTCTTTTCCTGGTCGGCCTTTTCCCGGGCCGCCCACTCTCCTCTTTCGCATCCCTAAAGCTCCCGACTCGCCCCCGTCTCTCCTCGCCTCTTCTTCCATTCCGTTCTTTTGCGGGTTGTCATGGCGACAGGATGGGGGCGAGAGAGAGAGAGAGAGAAAGAGAGAGTGGGCGCTATCGGAAGTGATGTCACTCGGCCGCTAACCCGATTTCCTGTGCGTGATCCGAGGACGGTGACAACAACGTGGTAGCGCCGCCATCTACTGGACGGACGGCGCATAGCATCAGAAGCGCATTTCCTGTTGACTCTTTCAGTGTAAGAGAGCTACCAAAATAAAACAAGTCAACAGGATTTCTTCCTTTTCCTTCCTTCTTTATTGTCAAGACTACAGCCGCAGCTAACAATTAGACTTTTTAATCTTTCCTTCAAATATTCCTCTTTTGAAGATCATTGGAGACGGGTCCTGTGACTGGTGGGAGTTTCTAATTGGTTGATTTGCCACAGTTGCCATGGCGCCCAATTGGCCCTGCCCGTGTGGCGCCGGCTGCAGCTCCTTAACAGATTGGCTTTCTATCTATTTTAAGTTGAGGGCTGTCACTCTCCGTTTGTCAGTCCGTCAACAACCCTCTGCCCCACATGACATGGGTTTGGACTCAGTCCTGTCCCTGTTGGTATTGCCTGTACAGTATTGTTCCAGTTTATTTTGTCCTGTTTAATATCGGTTTTCAGTTTCGTTTCCGTCTATTATTGTCCTGTTTATGATTTTCTCCAGTTTTATTCCCGTCTAGTTTGTCCTGTTTATTTTCGATATCCCGATTCATTAGCTATCCTGTCTGTCCCGTCCTGTCCGGTATCGACCCCATCCGTCCGATATCAACTCAGGCAAATGGAATCAATTTGGTCGGTCTCTGGCTTCCTGTCTTTCCACGCCAGACCGGCTGGCTAACGTGCATGACTCCCTATTTCCCGTAAAATAAAAGGCTTGTGTGAGAACCTCACGCGTTTGGGTCCTGATCCTTGTTCTGGTCCATGACATTATTATAATAATTGTTGAGAAAAACTTTCATTCGGACACACGATAAAATGAGCCCCTGGCCCGGATCATGGTGCACATCTCCACACATCATTTTCTTCTGATTCCAAATGAACTGTCTCAAAACTTTATGATACAGCTGGAGCCTGGTCTCGAACCGGGGACCTTTTACATGATAGGCAAATGTGCTAACCGCTGCACTACGGAAACATAAAACTTACCAGCAGATTGCTGGTTTAGAGATTTGAGATAAAATGCGACTCCTCAATGTTCTCTGGTTGATTAAAGTGGGGCTTGGCTTTGGCGACATCCAGTGGACATATTTAAAATTGCAAGCCATTCTCTCGTGCTTCTTGTGAGTTCTGCGCACGTGGCCGGGTGGAATTTATAACTGGCGTCCGGAAGCAGTCGAAACGCAGTCGGCGGCCGTTTTGAGGCGGTGTTAGGAAATGATGATCTGACTCCATTAACCGAACACAACTTACATTCGCCTAACAATGCATGCTCGTTTCTTGATGGAAAAATGAACAAGAGACCGGCATTTGCACACGGGGGCAGATTTAATTTCTTAGATAATTTAACTAAGTGAACTCAATCGAATTAGCCGAATTAGCGTCGCTCGAGTCTCCGTCGAGCCTCGTCTCTCGATCTTCTGGCTTTCTTCCTCTGCCCACGTTTTTTTTTCGCAAGCTGGTGTGCCGGCTCCCCCCACGTGGGGTCCACCCCTTCGCCCCGATGTCTGGAGAAACTCAAAACAACACTGAGCGTTTATCAAAACAATGCCTGACGTCCTTTGCAATGTTCCCTCTAATTATCTACGTGTCTGAGCGTTCACACAAAGTGGGTGAGCAAGGCTTGAAACAACAGTGAGCAACCATAATCCCTAGTGTGGCAACTAAATCATTATCAAACATGTCCAAAACTTGACATCACGTTACATTTTGCTGAGTTTCCGGCAATGCAAAATGATTTTTCTCTTTTGAATGAATTGACTCATGTACTATTGTAAAGGTTTTACGGCCTACAAACGTCGTTTGTTTTTACAATTCTTTCACAAGATTTCCATTTTTTTTTCTGGTCTCTTTTGTCGCATAATATTAACATTTTTGTGGGCTTATTGTGTCGGTTGCACGATACACAACTGTATTTAATCCCATTTTTGAGTGGAAGTACAATGTTGGCAACAAGATTGACTTGGTATCATTGGAAATGATTTGAATGCAACACAAACTTTTTCTTCTTTTTCCCAAAATTTGATTCCAGTTTTTTTCCATTTTTTTTCATTCCTTTAAAGAAAATCTCATTGTGTTTATTTTTTCCGAGCTGTTACTTTTTTATTTTTGTTCTCTATTAACTTGTTTTCTTTGTTTCTTTCTTTTCTTTTTTTCTGGCTTTTTTTTTCTGAATTTTTCTTTCTTTTTTCTCTTCCTTTAGTTTCTTTTTTTTCTCAGCTTTTCACTAATTTTTCATTTTGGTATTTTTTTTCTTTGTTGTTCTATTCCCCCTTCCTTTAAGTCATTTTGTGCATCATTTTACATCATATTTGGTCATATAGGGATGAAAGAAGCAAAAACAACCTGAAGAGCCGTTTGAGACCCGAAAGAGCCGGTTCCTTTTAGTGAGCCGAGCCAAAGAAGCCGGTTCTCGAAAAACTCTACTGACTTCACTCAACTTCGTTCTACCGCATTTAATAATAATAATAATAATTTCCTTTGTATTGTCATTCTTTGTAACAATATACACAGAACGAAATGTCGATACACCTGACCCGTTGTAGCGAGCCGATGCAGCCGCAGCCAACAGAGGGCGCCGCCATTATACCAATTAGGTATGTCTCGGCCGAGGCGCGAACCAGCGACCTCCCAGTCTCAAAGCGGGCACACTACCATCTAGAACACAACGTCAGGGGAACCCGTGTATTTTGACCTTCATGCACTGTAATTTTGACTTAATTAGCAATTTTGAGCCCTGATTTTTGTGAGCTGGCTAGATTTTCTTGTGCGCAGAAAAGCTCTGGGAAGTGCGCAATTGCGCACACACGCAGCCTAGAGGGAACATTGGTCCTTTGTCAGAGTCCTGTTATCAAAATTCCCCAGCCAAAACATTCCGAATTCGGAACAGCGGGACCTGGAGCCCACTCAGTGAACATCTTCATTGCACTCGATTAATGTAACTTGTATTTAACCGTCTAAAATCCTTTGTAGTCAAATGTATCAAATCCTTCAGCGGCCATTTTGTTTCTCTTTTCAGATGCAAGGTGTGCCGCCCCCCCGTCCTACCAGTACCCCCATCAACGCCATCCGCTCCAGCAGCAGCGTTCCCAGCAGGTCCTGGCCTTCCACGCTGCCCCCCCCTCCTACGTCCGACGCCCGTCCTACCAGCATCCGGCCTACGAGCGTCCGTCCTACCGCCATCCGTCCGATCAGCGCTGGGACGCCCGACTGCGCGTGAGCCCCGCCAAGCCCTTCCACATGTTGGACCAGGAAGAGGTAGAAAATACCCCCTGTAGAGCTCAGGGTTCCTACGAATGATGGCTTTCCTTACCTTTCATGTTCTGTACTCTCTCGTCGCCCGTTCTGGTGCTTTATTTAGAATGTAGCACTTTGATGTTTTCAAGATGTGACGTCACAAAGAGTTGCTGAGAGTACTTGCAGGCCCTTACCGCTTTCTTTCATGTTTATTTCTTTCTGTACCTCGTTTCATCATCGCCATCATAAATTTGGTCGAGAAAATACACAACATTTTGGCCCGGCCATCTCAACAATGCTTTTATTATGGTCTACCTCTCATGTTTTGTTCAGTTACAGCCAGTTTAGAGTCCTGAAATTATGGGTCTTTTTGCCTAGGCACTCTCTTCCTTTCATGTTCTGTTGGATTTAGTCTTCTTACACATATACTGCAGTGTCCTACTTTCATGTTTTGTTCTGTCAAAAATGGTTTGTATTTTAGCATTCAATTTCATGGTCTGTTTGCCATGCACTGTTATCCTGCCCACAAGGCTTCTTGTGCCGTCTTACTTTCATGTTTTGTTTAGTGAGTGTCCACCATCAGGTTTCACGGTCTTGTTGTCTTGCCACTCCATTGTACATATTCTGTGTTTTCTTACTTTCATGTTTTGTTCAGTCAGAGTAAGTTATGTTTGGTTCTGTTGTTGTAAGTTTTTACACTTAAAGCCTTTATTTCATGGTCTGGTCGTCATGGCACTGTTGTCCTGCCCACATGTGTGAAAGGTTTTCCGTGCCCTCTTACTTTCATGTTTTGTTTAGTTAGTATCCAACATCAGGTTTCACAGTCTTGTTGTCTTGGCACTCTCATGATTGTTCTTTCAACTTGTAAGTACATATTCGTTGTTTTCTTACTTTCATGTTTTGTTCAGCCAGAGTAAGTTAGTGTTGCAGCAAATCCCGTCTTGTGTCCTTTCATGTTTGGTTCTGTTGTTGGAAGTTTTTACACTTAAAGCCTTTATTTCATGGTCTGGTCGTCATGGCAATGTTGTCCTGCCCACGTGTGTAAAAGGTTTCCTGTGCCCTCTTACTTTCATGTTTTGTTTAGTTAGTATCCAACATCAGGTTTCAAGCTCTTGTTGTCTTGGCACTCTCATGATGGTTCTTTCAACTTGTAAGTACAAATTCGGTGTTTTCTTACTTTCATGTTTTGTTCAGCCAGAGTAAGTTAGTGTTGCAGCAAATCCTGTCTTGTGTCCTTTCATGTTTGGTTCTGTTGTTGGAAGTTTTTACTCTTAAAGCCTTTATTTCATGGTCTGGTCGTCACGGCTCTGCTTTACAGTGTGCTTCACACTTACCCATTTATGCAGTCTTACCAGGTTGTAATTATGAGTAGTGAAATAGGACCAGTCGACACTTTTCTTTTTTCTCTCTCTCTCTTTTTCCTTTTCTCTCTCTTTCTACCTTTCACAATTTCTCTCCTTAGCTGTTTCTATTTTTTCTGTCTTTCTTTTCTCTCTTTTTCTCTTTCACTCTCTCTAACTCTAACATTTCTTCTTTCTCTTTGTCTCTCTCATCTCTCTCGCTCTGCTTCTCTTCTCTATATTTCTCTCTTTGTCTCTCTTTCAGGTTTTGTTCCGTTAGAGTTTGTTGTGTAGGAGCATTGTGTGGCTCAATCCGCATGTGAATATGTTTCCCGGGGTCCATCTACTTTCATGTTTGATTCAGTTTGAGCTAATTAGAGCGAGTGTTCCGGCATGTCTTTCGTCGTATTCCTTTCATGTTTTGTTCTGTTGGTTATTCATATTTGGAACATCGTGTGGTCATCTGATACACGCACGCGTATGTTTCCGTGGGTCGAAGTGCTTTCGTGTTTTTCTCAGTCAGCTTTAGTTTTTCTGCTCCAACATATCCTGCTTTGTCATCTTTTCATGTTTTGTTTATTTAGTCGATGTTTCCTCTTTGGTGACTTTGAATTTGAGTGAACTTTCTTTTTCTGTTACCTTACAGGATAGTCAACCAATCGTTTTTCCGTAAATTCATTTTGCTGCTCCTAAAATCTTAAATTGCGTCTACAGGAATGAAAGTGTAAGAAAATGAACCTGGTTGTGACTAAAAGAGAGCAAACAACAAACATGGAGGCGTTTTAAATGGATGGTTTTTGTCATTTTTTCCCGTTGCTGCCAGCAGGGCGGCGGCAGCCCCCCGCCGCCCGTGACCTGCCACACGGGGCACCCCCGCCGTGAGAATTGAGCTTCCAGGTGTTTCCTTTCCCTTTCCCGGCGGGAGGTCTCGTCAGACCGCGTCGGGTGCCGGACGGGGCTTCGCGATTCAAGCGGGAAAAAAAATGCAAAGACGACAAGGAAAAGTGGGCTCCCCCTGGTGGTCGCGTGGTCCTGCCACATTTGATTAAGAAAGCTGGTGCATCCTAAATTGGCGGCCATTTTGCCTAAGCTGGTTTAAAACCACAAGTGCAAGATAAATGCAATTTTTCAGTGATGGCTTTCCTCACCTTTCATGTTCTGTACTCTCTGTACTCTCTCGTCGCCCGTTTCGGTGCTTTATTTAGAATGAAGCACTTTGATGTTTTCAAGATGTGACGTCACAAAGAGTTGCTGAGAGTACTTGCAGGTCCTTACCGCTTTCTTTCATGTTTATTTCTGTCTGCACCTCGTTTCATCGTCGCCATCATAAATTTGGTCGGGTGAATACACTCCGTTTTGGCCCGGCCATCTGAACAACGCTGTTTTTATTGTAACCTTGTTATGGTCTACCTCTCATGTTTTGTTCTGTTAGAGCCAGTTTAGAATCCTAGACACTCTAATAGTTGTTCAACAGCTGATTACATATCGTGTGTCGTCTTACTTTCATGTTCTGTTGGACTATGCTGCAGTGTTCTACTTTAATGTTTTGTTCTTTCAAAAGTGGTTTGTATTTTAACATTAAATTTCACGATCTGTTTGTTATGGCACTGTTGTTCCGTCCATATGTATAAAAGATTTCATGTTTTGTTCAGTTAGTATCAAACATCAGGTTTCACGGTCTTGTTGTCTTGCCACTCTCATGATTGTTCCATTGTACATTTTCGGTGTTTCATTTCTTTCATGTTTTGTTCAGTCAGAGCAAGTTAGTGTCGCAGCAAATCCCATCTTGTGTCCTTTCATGTTTGGTTCTGTTGTTAGAAGTATTTACACTTAAAGCCTTTATTTCATGGTCTGGTTATCATGGCACTATTGTTGTCCTGCCCACATGTGTGAAAGGTTTCCTCTGCCGTCTTACTTTTCATGTTTTGTTCAGTTAGTATCCAAGTATCTTGTCTTATACTCTCATTATTGTTCTATCAGGATGCAAGTACATATCCTGTGTTGTCTTCCTTTCATGTTTATTTCTGTTAGAAGTAGTTAGTACTCCAACGTTTTAATTCATGGTCTGGTCATCATGACCTTGTCGTCCTTCTGTCAACATGTGAGTATGTATCATGCATTTTCTCACTTTTATGTTTTGTTTTGTTATACTCAGTCCTTCCACATATCCGGATGTGGCTCCTTCAATGTTTTGTTTAGTTAGTGTCCTACATGTTATGTCATAATTCCTCTGGCTCGGCACTCTTGTTGTTGTTCTATCAACGTGTGGGTGCATATCCTATTTCGTGTCCTTTCATGTCTTGTTCAGTTAGAGCTACTAAGTGTTCCAACATATCCTTTGTGAGAAGGAGTCAGTACGGGTTATATTTCATTGTCTGGTCGTCATGACACTGTAGTCGTTCTGTCCACTCGTGTGTAAGTTTCCTTTGTTTTTCCCTTTCATGTTTTGTTCAGCGTGTGTTTTCTTGTTTTATGACAGGTCCATCCCTTGCTGATGCGCGAGAGGCGCTCCGAGTCGCACCGGACCAAGCTTCTTCGCCGCACGGTCAGCGTTCCCGTTGAGGGCCGCGGACCCCCTGAAACCGGTAAGCGCGCTGTGTCCCCCTAAAACCGGGGGTGTCCAACTCGCTTTAGCTGGGGGCCACACATGCAGGGAAAAAAAATCTGACGGGGCCGGACTAGTAGGTTTAAGAGAAAGAAGAGCAAGAAAAAGAAATAAATAGAGAGAGTGCAAAGGAGAAATGGAGAAAACATGGAGAAAAAAGTCACAAAAAAAGAAAGGGAGCAAGAGAGAAAAATAGAGAAGAAAAGACTATTAATAGGTCGCTTTTGTCAAAAGGGCCATAAACCTGTCAGGTTTTCAGTGTTTCCCGTATCATTTTTGAAAACCCTGGTGGGTGGAGAGTCCGGGGGCATGGCCAGGGGTGTGACTGCCTGGCTAGCCATAAGTTTGAGACCCTGGCGGAGACCAACGAGACCCCGGTGGCCTGCCGTTGTTTTTACATGGTATGGGGAACCCTGGCTTTTATTGTTTTAAGACCCCAAATCCCTTACATTTCTGGCATTCCAAAGGGATGACGTCACCACATTCCTGAAATTTCAAACAGTCCTAAAATACCTTGATGAAAAATGATGGGTTATAAGTCATTCATAAATAGATAGATAGATAGATAGATAGATAGATACTTTATTCATCCCCGAAGGGAAATTCACTTTTCCAGCAGCATCCCTGAGCTGAGAACAATGGAAAATAACACGGGAGCTGCTGGAGTGGCTGCCATTCGTGACGGCGCCGGAGAAACGATTCAATTTGAATCATGTACAAACAAACAAACAATTGAATCATGTACAAACAAACAAACAAAATATTTATGTTTCAATAAGTGGAGTGTTAATAAAATGGGGGGAAAAGAATTTCTGATACTGATATAACCAGGTAAAACTAATTTTAAGTTACCTGTCCAAAAGAATGTTGTGCCATCTCACCTTTCCCACTCTCTCTCCTGCAGTTATTATGTTAGCCCTTTGAGACTCCTTGTGATTAAGGGCGTCACAAATAAAACATGACTTGACATTTAAAAACTTCGGCAAAATAAGTCTAGTTTCCCAACCATTGGCTTTTGAAATGAAATATTTGAATAAAAGCAAAATGTTCTCAATTCACTGGCTTGTAATTTGGCTAATCTTACGTAACAATTCTCTCGTTTTTCTGGAAATATTTTAAAATGAAAACATGAGAAAAAAAATTAAATGTCCAAAATTACAAATGTACTAAAAACAATAAAATAAAAATGATATTTAAAGCGTTGTCTTTTTCAGTTTTATTTGAATTTAAAGTAGAAATAATATAATGAATGCATAAAATTATTTATAATTTACTCATTTAACCATATAATTAACCTTTAAAAACTTAAAAATATTGCAATCGATATGACAGGTCATAAATTATTCATCATTCATAAATATGATAGTTCATAAATAGTTTGTAATTCATGAACATAGCAGGTCATACATTATTCAGAATTTATATGACAGGTACAAATCATTCCTAATTCTTAAATGGGACGGGCCCTAATCATTCACAAGTTATAAATACATTGGGTCGTAAATCATTCATCTTTCATAAACATGACAGGTCATGAATCATTTGTAAATATTACAGGCCATAAATCATAATCCTTTGACGGACTGGTCATAAATCTTTCCTAACTCATGAATATGACTGGTCTTGAGTCATTTATAATCCATAAATAAAACTGGTCATTAACCATTCATAACTCATAATTATGATGGTGCATTAATCATTCATAACTGTAACTGGTCATAAATAAATAATTTGTGATTCAGAAATATGGAAGGTCATAAATCTGACGAGTCACAAATCATTCATCATCATGACAAGTCACAAATCATTCGCATTTCATAAATGAGACGGGCCGTAATCATTTAAAAATCCTTCATCTTTAATAAATATGACAGGTCCTAAATCATCATTCTTAAACAGACAGGTCCTAAGTCATTCAAAATTCATAAGTATGACTGGTTATAAATCATTCATAATTATGATGGGTCGTAAGTCCTTCTTAATTCTGAAATTAGACAAGTCATGAATCATTCATAATTGAAAACATGGCAGGTCATAAATCATTCCAAATTCATGATTATGATGAGTTTTTAAGAATTTTAAGACTGCTCTTTTGGAATGGCAGGAATGTTGGGAATGTGAGGTCATAAAAGAATACGCAGTATTCTTCTCTCTCTCTTGTCCGATCATACGGTCAGAAAAAAATCATGAATTGGAATCCAAGTTTTTTGGCGCTAACATTCCGAGGACATTAGCCGCACGGCTAGCCTTGGTTGCCGAGCAACTGCCCATTGCCACGGCAGGTCATAAAGCTTTTAGTCTCGCAACATCGCTAGTTTGTGTTCCAACATATCCCGTGTCTTCTTTCTTTCATGTTTTCTTCAGTTAGGACCAGTTAGTGTCTTGAAATCTTGTCATGGTCTCCCCGTCTTGGCATTCCGGTTATTGGCGTACCCATGCAGAAGTATATATATTTATTGGTTTCCTACTTTCATGTTATGTTCAGTTAGAGCTACTCAGAGTTCTGGCATTTGATTCCACGGTCTCATCGTCATGGCACGCTCGTTTTAGTCACGTGTGGGAATAAATCTTCTGTTGTCTCCGTTTCATGTTTTGTTCTGTTAGAGCTAGTTTGTGTTCCAAAATATCCTGTGTCTTTTTCTTTCATGTTTTCTTCAGTTAGGACCAGTTAGTGTCTTGAAATTGTGTCACGATCTCCTCGTCTTGGCATTCCAGTTATTGTTCTATCCATGTAGGAGTACATCTTTATTGGTTTCCTACTTTCATGTTTGGTCCAGTTAGAGCTACTCAGATTTCTGGCATTTTATCCCACGGTCTCATCGTCATGGCACGCTTGTTTTAGTCACGTGTGGGAATGAATTTTCTGCTTTCTCCGTTTCATGTTTTGTTCAGTTAGAGCTAGTTTGTGTTCCAAAATATCCTGTGTCTTTTTCCTTTCTTGTTTTCTTCAGTTAGGACCAGTTAGTGTCTTGAAATTGTGTCACGATCTCCCCGTCTTGGCACTCTGGTTATTGTTCTATCCATGCAGGAGTACATCTTTATTGGTTTCCTACTTTCATGTTTGGTCCAGTTAGAGCTAGTCAGAGTTATGGTATTTTATTCCACCCTGGTTTTGCTCACGTGTGGGAATAAATCTTCTGTTGTCTCCGTTTCATTTTTGTTCAGTTAGAGCTAGTTTGTGTTCTACCAAATCCTGTGTCTGCTGCCGTTCATGTTTTGTTCAGTTACTATGAGTTAATGTTTAAATATGACGCGGCGGGCCTGCGTCGCCGTGCTAGCGTAACTTTAATGTCTTTCGAAACTGAGTATCCCGGTAAACTTCCTTGTTCTTTTTCTGTACATCACCTGATCCAGCTCCAGACTTCCTGTGCGGAGTTTGTATGTTCTCCCCGTGCTTGCGTGGGTTTCCTCCGGGCACTCCGGTTTCCTCCCACATTTCAAAAACATGCATTTCAGGTGAATTGGCCCGTCCAAATTGTCCCTAGGTGTGAATGAGCGAGTGAGTTGTCTGTCCCTGTGTGCCTTGCAACTGGCTGGCAACCAGTTCAGGGTGTCCCCTGCCCACTGCCCGATGATAGCTGGGATGGGCTCCAGCACCCCCGCGACCCTACTGAGGATAAGCGGTGTAGCTAATGAGATGAGATGAAATGAGATCTGATACCGATGTGGACATTTACAGAATGTTCCAATTTGGGTATGGATTTTCTCGGGACCTCCCGGTTTGGGCATTTCCGGCCGGTTTCGGGGCACCGCGTGGGTTTTGCCCGAGGGACGACCCGAAAAGACGCGGAGGTCCTCTGCTGCTAGCAGAGTCAGCAGCCGGTCTCGCTTTTCTTGCAAGGAATACTAATGAGGACGGATACCATGTGCTGAATTTCAAGCGCTAGCCCCGCCCCTTCTGGGATCGGGGTCTCGGGTGGTTCCACGAAATTTGCCGACGCAGACGATTTAAGAATTGCCCCTTGGCTTTGAAGCATCTGTCAATTTTTTCTGCAAAGCAGATAAAGGATTCGTGCTATAGTGCATTGGTCTTGTTTTTGGAAAAAAATGGTGGAAAAATGAAAATTGGATCCCAAAAAAAATATAAAAAAAAAGTAAAGTAAGAAAACAGCTTACTTAGAGAGCACTTCAAACAGGGATCTCAAATCGAATCGAGTTGGGGGAGGGCCTTGGGAAGCCAGGACCTTAAAGAGACAGTGTCACATGGAGCGCAAGCAAAAACTATCACGGTTGCCATGGCGCCCAATTGGACCCGCCCGTGTGGCGCCAGCTGCAGCTTGTTGACAGATTGGCTTCCCCACTATTTAAACCCACTCCTATCTGTCCCCTATGGTCAGTCCGTCTGCGAACCTTTGTTTTTCAAGGCAAGCCCTTTTTTGCCTGTCCTGTTTTTCGGGCCGTCTGGTCTCCTGTTACGATCTGTTTTGATCTCGACCACGAATGCTCTCCCGTCCCGAATCACGACCCCTTTTTATCTCGACCACGTCTGTTCTCCCGTCCCGAATAACGATCTGTTCTTTCAACCACGTCTTCTCTGCTCTCCTGGCTTTCGATCTGTTTCCAATGGCGATCGCGTTTTTGCTTTTCTATCCCGGCTACTGACCTGTTTTTTCCGTTCCCGACACCGCCATCGCTCGCCACGGAAGTCCCACTTCCGCGTTCAGAGCGATCTGCTCCCCACGATCGCCAGATCGTGTGTGTGCAATCCTTTCCCTTCTTCCCAATAAAACTGAGTAACGTTACGCGAGTGGGTCCTGTTTCCGTTCTGGTCCTGACAAAAACGAGTTCAAGAAAGAATTCGGAGACTGAAAAGGGAGCAAATTTGTCCTTCTTTCTTTCACTTATTACCCATCTTTTCTCAAAAAAGATAAAAAGGAGGGAAAAGGATAAATGTATATATTGAAAATTTTGAAAAACGGGGAGGAAAAAATAAGAAAAAGAGGCAAAAAGGAAAGCGGAATTTAAAAAAACCTAGGTGAAAAGAAAGCAACAAAACGAAAATGCAGAAAAAGAAAGAAAACGAGAAAGAAAGGAATTAAAAGAGAAAAATGTCAGGTCCCAGGACAGGAAACAGGGAGCAGAACCCACTCGCGTAACGTTACTCAGAGTTTACTGGGGAGAAGAGAAAGGAGCGCACACTCGATCCGGAGATCGCGAGGAATGGATTGTTTGGGACGTGGAAGTGGTCAGAATCAAACAGATGGTGGCGAGAGCAAAAAAACACAGGAAAAAAACTGGGATTCACAGGGCTCGACGTGTCCAAACAGAGTTTGACAGACGCTCCGACAAAAGGCGACTCTCAGGACAGCGTTTAAGTCGTCACAGGGAGCAATCTGTCAAAGCGTTTCAGCCGGTGTCCATGGGCGGGGCCGATTGGGCTTTTTTTGTCTTTCTTATTTTTTTTATTTTCTTTAATTCCTACTTTTTTCTTTTGTATTTTTGGCATTTTTCTCTTTTCTCTTTTCTACGTGATGAAGAGAGCCTTCTCTGTGTCGGTTAACGTTGGGACGTATCCTTGGCCGAGTCATACCTAATCTTTGGGTTTGAAAGATCGTTCGCATCTCCAATTAAATGAGCCATCTCCTGTGACATCACACGCAACGCATCGTTTGCGGAAGTGCTCATGGATGCTATTGGAGGCTAAACAGAGTTGTCCTCCTGGATATAAATTCCATCCAAAACCCCCCAAAATTGCA
Organism: Urocampus carinirostris; assembly: GCF_059441175.1. Taxonomy (NCBI): domain Eukaryota; kingdom Metazoa; phylum Chordata; class Actinopteri; order Syngnathiformes; family Syngnathidae; genus Urocampus; species Urocampus carinirostris. The sequence goes on along the minus strand of NC_142350.1, from coordinate 69,321,507 downwards.
TTTGGGTCCACAGGACATCACAACATATCTGTTATTTCTTTTAATTTCGTTTTCTTGTATTTTTTTTATTTTTTTCGGGCCGTCTGGTATCCAGTCTATGGGGGGGAGGTTTTGTTGCGGTCTGTTGCGCCCCCTTTCCACCAGAGGGCGCCTAATGAGTTTGGACAGACCTGACCCTAACCACCAAAAGCCTTCATAAGGACATTTTGGAAAAAGCCCGTTGTCGGGTCGTTCTTCACTTGAGCAATTTTAACCGTCCGGCTCGCCAAAGCACTGTTTTACGGTTTCGTTCTTGTTTGTGAGGTTTGGTTTTTGTTTCCTGTTTGGGACACTTTGAATGTTGTTGTTGTCCATTGCCATGCGTTTGGGTCCGCTTCAGATCACAACAATCTTATTAGAAACATTCTTCTCTGTACACTGTACGTTAAAAAAGGTGAGGCCTCCGTGTGGTATGAGGCAGTACTGCAGGCTGTTACTGTTTTTTGTTCCGAATGACTTGGATGTCCAATCGAAACGTCGTCGTCATGGAAACGCTGCTCAAACACTTCGAGCTTGGTACAATTGTCGGAGGCGACGGAAAGAACACTTTTCGCATTTTTTTTTGCACATTTTAAAACGCAAAAAGCGAACGGCAACATTTCGCCCGACGATATCAAAAAATGAGCGCACGTCATTGGCTGCTTAAAAGTGGGAGTAGAAAAAGGAGGCGGGGCATAAGTAATAGTGATGAGCTGCTCGAGAGAAAAATGAATGTTATTATAGTTATTATACCTAAGTAGAATACTCAATTTTAACGTTATATATAGGGTATTTTTGGATTCTGTATCTTTATTTTATTATTTTATTTTTCAACACAAGGATACTGCTGGAAGTGTCAATTTCTCTACGAGGATTAATAAAGTTATCTATCTATCTATCTATCTGGACGTCTATCTATATCTATTATTGGACAATATACAGATGAAAGGGCAACACCTCCCACCCCAAATCAGCCTTCATTTTCTTTTTTTCTCGCCTAACTTTTTCTTCTTCTTTATTTTTGTTTTTCCTCATTTTTCCTTTAAATTATTCTTTTCTCTCCATTTTTTTTTTGTAATTTTTTTTCTTTTATCATTTCTTTTTCCCTAGCTTTTTTCCGTCTTTTTCTATGGCCTATTTTTCTCTTTTTTCTACTTTTGTTACTTTTTTTTCTTGGCTTTTTACTTCATTTTTCTTCCATTTTTTCCTTTCCCCCTTAGCGAGTTGACTCCTTTTTCTTGTTTTTTCCTTTTTTTCTTTTGTTTGGTTTTTACTTCTTTTGCCTTTTCTCTTGTTCTGTCCTCCCCCCTATTTTTCCTAGCTTTTTTCTATTTTTGCATGTTTTTTTGTTCCTTTTTTCTTATTTTCTATCCTTTACCCTATCTTTTTTTAAACTTTTTTTTCTTTCTTTTTTCCTTCTGTTATTTTTTCTTTATTTCTTATTTTCTTTTTTTGGAGCATTATTTATATGATCTATTTTTCCCCTTTTTAAGTCAGTCCCTTTTTTCCCTAGCTTTTTTTCTATTTCTTTCTCTTTCCTGTTTTCCCTGTTTTCTCTTTTCTTTCTTTTTTTGTTTTGTTTTTTCAAGCCAATTACTTCTTCTTTCTCTCTTTTTTTAATTTTTTTCACTTTTTTTTTCATTTAGTCTTGATGTCTTTTTTTTGCTTTATTAGCACCCCCCTCGGGTTAAATCATTTCTTGCATCATGTTACGTAATAATCGTTTGAGTGAGCAGAGCCGAACGAGCCAGTTCTCCAAACTGAACTGCAATCCACATCACTCATCATCACTAAGCGTTGAAATTATAAGAGTGGGGAAAAGGAGGCGGGGCCTAAGGAGGAAACTCCGCCCCTTTGTAGCACGCGCCTTCGCAGAGGAAGCGCGTGCACGAGGCTTCCGAGGCCGAGGGCCACTTTGGCGTCAGCGGAACGTGGAGGTGCGCTGCGGCTGCGATCCTTCCGCGCGCTGGCTTTCGGTGGCGAAGGATGCGGGGCCCGGGTGGGCCGTCCGAGCGTGTCCCCCCCGGCGCCCACCGGCGCCCCCCTCCCCGGCCGTGGAGCTCCGCCAGATGCCGCGAGGAGGCGCTGCGACAGGCGGAGGCGACGCACGGCAGCTGCGCCTCCTCCGCATTTTCCTCTTCTCCTTCAGGATTCGGGGAGCGTCGCGGACGCGCGCGCGTGCGTGCGTCACGGGGGTTCTCACCTGTCCACCCGGGTCACCTGTCGTGTTTTTTTCATGTTCTTTCCACGCAAACACCTGCTGAAGAAACGAAAGCAACGCCGCGGATATTTTGGTGACAAATCGGGATCCAAATCCGTCAGGTAGGATCATCCCAGACCATTCGCAAGTTTTTTTTCTTCTGTCGCTTTTGCGAGGCGCCGCCTCAAGGTGGCGCTGTGGCACCATTCCCGCTTTTAAGTCACGGAAGAAAAAGAGGAGGACTATCACTGATTGAGCAGGGGTCCCGAATTCTCAATTGATAGTTTGAAGCCTCCGCCCTCACACGAAAGCTAAAGGGACAGTTTGTATTGTGTTTCCACTAGATGGCGCCGTATTTTGTCGTGCCGCTTAAAAGGGAAAAAGACGTCAATTTAAAGTGTCCAAAATGCAATTTATTATGTTTGAAAAGAAGAGAAATAGGAAAATAAACGAGGAAAAGAAAATGAAACAAAAAAGAAAAGAAAAAGGACAACAAATGAAAAAAGAAACAAGTAAAGCTCAAGGAAAAAAGGAAAATAAAATGAAGAAAAATAGAAAGTAAAAAGTAAAAGTCAAAAAAGAAAGAGAATGAGAGTGCAAGAGGAAGAGAGAGGGAGGGAGAGAGAGAGAAAGAAAAGGGACAACAAGAGAGAAAAGAAAGAACAAGCAAGAGAGAGAGAGAAAAAATGGAAAAGGAAGGCAAAAAAAGAAAAAAGGGAAAGACTGAACAAGAGGATGAGAGAAATAGAGATAGAGCAAGAGAGAAAAAAATGGAAAAAGAAAGCAAAGAAAGAGAAAAAGGACAACAAATGAAAAAAGACAAAAAGAAAAACTCAAGGAAAAAAAGAAAAGAAAAGAAAGAAAAGTAGAAAGTGGAAAAAAAAAGTTTCTTTTTTCTCTCTCCTTAATTCCTTTCTTTCTTTCCTTTTCTTATTTTATCTTCCCTATTTTTAACCCTTCTTTTTGTGTTTCTTTGAGAAAATCTGGCTGAAAAATGGGAAGGAAAAGGCCTCTTTTTGATCCCTTTCAGTTTCCGTAGTTTCTCCTCTTCCTTAGACTTATTTTTGGTCCAATCGGACCCTAACTTCCAAGGCCCCCGACTCAATTGACTTTGAGACCCTTGTTTTTGACCCAAAGACAGAGAAAGCCACATCCTATATATACCACTTCCAATTTGTCTCCCTCCTGCTAATACTTAAGAGCGTCGAGTCTCATTTCTTTTGGTTTCAAAACCAGGCGCAAGCAAAGTTCTTTTATAAAAATGTCACAAAATACTGCAAACAAGCGTACCAAAGAATTTACCCTCAGTGCAGACGGCGCTGGACGAGGAAGAGTGCACTCGTTCTGTCCTGTGTATAACTCCGCCCATTCCTACCGCTCACCCAATGGGAAAAAGAATACCACTCAAAAAAACGCAACGTGATTTAGGTGTCATTTCGACAGCTAAATTCCTTCGGCTTCATGCTGCCCGCTGCCAATATTTGTATTTATTTTCAAACCATCGAAACTGACGGCTACATATGCTTCGATAAACTTTTTTTGTCTCCTTTTCTTCTTTATCCCCGTCTCTCTTCTCCTATTGGCTCATTCTTATTAAATACATTTTCCTAGTGTCCCTGGAGAGTTTGGAACACTCTGTGTCAACACTTCCTTTCCATTATCATGGTTTCACATGCAGATGCTACAAGTGCAAATGACAGCGCTGCTGCCCCCTAATGTAGTGGAGGGGCAATTCACTTTATTCTAGGACTGGAGAGTCCACACCACTATTTTTGCTAGGGCTTTTAGATGTTTGCAATTGGTTCTGTGGCTTTTTATTATAAAATGTCTCAATGATGAAGATGGATGGTTCAATGAGCTTCCTCTCATGTTTTGTACCATAAGAGCTTGTTTGTTGTGTTGACGTATCACGAGTCGTCTAACTTCCATGTTTAGTACCGTTAGAGCTCTTTGTTGTTACCTTTTCATGTTTTTTTCTGTGACAGCTTGTTGGTCTCATCTCATCTCATTTGCTGCACCGCTCATCCTCAGTAGGGTCGCGGGGATGCTGGAGCCCATCCCAGCAATCATCGGGCAGTGGGCAGGGGACACCCTGAACTGGTTGCCAGGCAATCGCAGGGCTTGTTGGTGTTTCAACAGATCATGTGTCAGCTACCTTTCATGTTTTGTACCGTGAGAGCTCTTTGGTGTTTCGACATGTCATGAGTTGTCTAACTTTCATATTTTGTTCTGTGACGGCTTTTCGGTGTTTTGACATATCATGTGTCAGCTACCTTTCATGTTTTGTTCCGCTAGAGCTTGTTGGTGTTTGGACATATCACGAGTCGTCTATCTTTTGGGTTTTGTTCCTTGACAGCTTGTTGGTGTTTTGACATATCATGTGTCAGCTATTTTTCATTTTTTGTACTGTTAGGGCTTGTTTGTTGTGTTGACATATCACAAGTCGTTCACCTTTCATGTTTTGTTCCGTGACAGCTTGTCAGTGTTTCAACATATCATGTGTCAGATACCTTTTATGTTTTGTATTGCTAGAGCTCGTTGGTCTTTTGACATATCACAAGTCGTCCACCTTTCATTTTTTGTTATGTGAAAGCTTGTTGGTGTTTCAAGATATCATGTGTCAGCTACCTTTCATGTTTTGTACCGTGAGAGCTTGTTGGTGTTTCAACATGTCATGAGTTGTCTACCTTTCATGCTTTTTTCTGTGACAGCCTGTTGGTGTTTCAACATATCCTGTGTCAGCTACCTTTCCTGTTTTGTACTGCTAGAGCTCATTAGTGTTTTGACATATCACGAGTCGTCTACCTTTCGTGTTTTGTTCCTCGAAAGCTTGTTGGTGTTTCGACATATCGTGTGTTGGCTACCTTTCAAGTTTTGTATTGTTAGAGCTTGTTGGTGTTTCAACATGTCATGAGTTGTCTACCTTTCATGTTTTTTTCCGTGACAGCTTTTTGGTGTTTCAACATATCATGTGTCAGCTACCTTTCATGTTTTGTACTGGTAGAGCTTGTTGGTATTTTGACATATCACGAGTCGTCTACCTTTCATGTTTTGTACTGGTAGAGCTTGTTGGTGTTTTGACATATCACGAGTCGTCTACCTTTCGTGTTTTGTTCCTCGACAGCTTGTTGGTGTTTTGACATATCATGTGTCAGCTAACTTTCAAGTTTTGTATTGTTAGAGCTTGTTGGTGTTTCAACATGTCATGAATTGTCTACCTTTCATGTTTTTTTCCGTGACAGCTTGTTGGTGGTTCGACATATCATGTCTCGGCCACCTTTCATGTTTTGTACTGCTAGCGCTCGTTGGTGCTTTGACATATCACGAGTCGTCTACCTTTTGTGTTTTGTTCCTTGACAGCTTGTTGGTGTTTTGACATATCGTGTGTCGGCTACCTTTCATGTTTTGTATTCTTAGAGCTTGTTGGTGTTGCAAGATACCATGTGTCTGCTATCTCTCATGTTTTGTACCATTAGAGATTGTTGTGTTGACATAACACGAGTCGTTTAACTTCCATGTTTTGTATCGTGAGAGCTCGTCGGTGTTTCGACATAGCACGAGTCGTCTATTTTTCATGTTTTGTTATGTTAGAGGTAGTTGTTGCTTCAGCACTAAACCTGTATTTATGTTTGTTCAACTACCTCCACAAGCTATGTAGCTAGCTTTTTACATTTTTTTGCATGCTATTTAGCTAACATTTGACCTTTTTTGATAACTATCAAGCTCAATTTTGGCCTCCGTTCTAGGTCACTTTCTAGCTTTTTAAAAAAAAAAAACTTTCTATTCGGCTATTTCCTTGTTTTTTTTTTCTCTTTTTCTTTTTTTTTCTTTTTCTCACTCTCTCTCTCTCTCTCTCTCTCTCTCTCTCTTTTCTCTCCTCTATCTTACCATCTCTCATTTTCTCTCTTTCTTTTCTTTCTCTTACTCTCTCTCTTTTCTTTTGCTTGCTCATACTCTCTCTCTCTCTCTCTTTCTTTCCTCTCCCCTATCTTACCATATAACCCTTTCTTTTCTCTCTCTAGCTTTCGCCTGCTCTCACTCTATCTCTCTTTCTTTTCTCTCCTCTATCTACCATCTCTCCCTTTCTCGCTTTCTTTTTCCTTTCCCTCCCTTTCTCTCTCTTTTCTCTCCCCTATATTACCCTCTATCCTTCTCTTTCTGTCTTTTATCTCTCTCAAACTCTCTCTTTTCTCGCTCTCTAGCCTGCTCTCATTCTCTCTCTCTTTTTCTTTTCCCTCTTTTATCTTACCATCTCTCCTTCTCTCTCTTTCTTCTTTCTGTCTTACGCTCTCTTTTCTCTCCCAATTTTGCCTGGTGTCTCTCTCTCTTTGTGTCTCTCTTTGATGACGTAAATAGGTTCTCCTTGTACTTTCTTATTTGCTATTTGTGAAATTAGCACCGGTGAGCTATTTTGTGAAGCTGCCCTTAGGGGGCGCCACCGTTTCAGAAGTAGTGGCTCTCTTCCTCCATCCGCCCCCCTCTCCCACTCCCACTCCCACGCCCAGGCCATCTCCGTTCCCACTTCCTCCCACGCCGGCCAAGCGGCTGTAAACGAGCGCCCCCTAGAGGTTTTTTCTCCTACGCCTCTGCGGGACCCTTCCTCACCATTTCTCTGCGTTTTAAAGGGGGGGGGGGGGGGGGGGGGGTTCTGTGGCGGTACTCTAGTTGTCAAAGGCTTTCTGGAAGCTTCCTCTAGACTCGTTTTTTTTCTTTTCATGATGAGAAAGCAAAAGAACACAAAGTGGATGTTCAGTAGTGCAGGGGCCTTTGACCACTTTCAAGCCCCGAGCCCCATTTTTACGACCTTGCTACCTTTTAGCGCCAAAGAGAAAGAGTCGAGGGAAAGAGAAAGAAAGAAAAAGAAAGGGGGGGACGTGAGTGAAAGAAAGAAATATAGCGAGGGAGAACAAGAGGGAAACAGGAAGGGACGGAGACGAGGGACAACAAGAGAGAGCGAGAGAGAGAGGGAGAGAGATAGAGAGAGAAATGGGAAAAGAAAGCAGAGAAAATGAAGACAAAGAGAGAGAAAAAAGAAGAGGGAAAGAGAAAGCTAGAGAGAGAAAAGGGACAACAAGAGAGAAAAGAGAAAGAGAGAGAGAGAAAGAAATGGAAAAAGAAGGCAAATAAAGAAAAAAAGGAAGAGAAAGAGAGAGCAAGAGGAATAGAGGGATAGAGAGAGAAAAGAGAGAACAAGAGGAAGAGAGAGGGAGAGAGAGAGAGAATGAAAGAAAAGCTAGAACATGAGAGAAAGAAAGCAAAGAAAGAGGAAAATGAAGACAAAGAGAGAGAAAAAAGAAGAGAGACAGAGAAAGCAAGAGAGAGAAAAGGAACAACAAGAGAGAGCAAGAGGAAGAGAAAGGGAGCGAGAGAGAGCGAGAGAAAGAAATGGGAAAAGAAGGCAAAGAAAGCTTTCTCTCTCTCTCAAACTTTTTCTTTTCTCTCTCTAGCTCTCGCCTGCTCTCACTCTCTCTCTCTCTCTCTCTCTCTCTCTCTTCTCTCTCTATCTTACCATCTCTCCATTTTTCTCTTTCTTTTTCTCTCTCCCCTCTCTCTTTTCTCTCCTCTATCTTACATCTCTCCTTTTCTCTTTCTTTTCTCTCTCCATCTCCCTCCCTCTCTCCCTCCCTCTCTCTCTCTCTCTCTCTCTCTCTCTTTATCTCTCTCTCTCTGTCCCTCTCTCTCTCTCTCTCCCTCTCTCTTGTTTTCTATCTCCCTTTCTTTCTCTCTTTAACGTATTGGTCCAGCCTCGGTGAGAGAGAGAGTCACCAAAGGATCTTCTTTCGGGCCGGTCGGCACTTTTTTGTTTATGCTGTTTTTGTCCTGACCGGCTTTGTTGCCGGGTACCTGTTGGGGTTGCCATGACAACAGGACAGCTATTTGATGGCGAGATCCGTTTCGGAAAACGGAAACAACGCCTCCGCTTTTAGCTACGCCGAGGGCCGGCCGCTGAACGGAGAGATTGAACAGAGAGAGAGAGAGACAGAGACAGAGACAGAGACAGAGGGAGGGAACAAAAGAGACAGAACGAGAACAAGAGAGAGAGAATGAGAAAAATAAAAAAACAACGGGGAGAGAGAGAGAGAGAGAGAGAGAGAGAGTAAACAGTGAAAGCAAGAGAGAGAGAGAGAGAGAGAGAGAGAGAGAGAGACAGAGACAGAGACAGAGGAAGGGAACAAAAGAGACAGAACGAGAACAAGAGAGAGAGAGAATGAGAAAAATAAAAAAACAACGGGAGAGAGAGAGAGAGAGAGAGAGAGTAAACAGTGAAAGCAAGAGAAAGAGAGAGAGTAAACAGTGAAAACAAGAGAAAGAGAGTACAAAAGAAAACGAGAGTAAGGAGTAAAAGAGAGAACACGTTTCCTTCTCTAGCCACTTTGGTTAAAGGCTATTGCTTACTATTAGTTAATATTGTCATTGTTAGCTGCTTCTGCTTTGTCCCTCAGTGTCACAGCTGCTCATTGCTGAGTTCCGACTTTTGTCCACTGTTTCCTTCTCTAGTCACTTGGCTGCAAGCTTCTCATTCTAAGCAAAACTTGCTTCGTCCTTTCACAGCTGCTTGCCGAGTCTTGTGATTCTGGAATACTTTATTTCCACTCATTGTAGCCACTTTGCTGCGAATTATGGCTCACGACTATTTTTACTGTTAGCTGCTCGTCACCGAGTTTTTTGATCCTGGCATCCGGCGATTCTTTTGACAGTTTCCTCCTCTGGCCACTTACATTACCTACTTGGCTGCAGGCAATGGCTTATTGTTAGCTCCCCTGTGCAAGACAATTTTGCTTTGTCCAACCACGCTTGTCACCAAGTACTGTAATCTGGGCATATTCAACTTTTTAACCCACTGTTTCCTTCTTTAGCAACTTTGCTGCTTCCCATTGCTGTTTGCTCGCCGCTATGCTTTTGTTTTTTTAATTTGTTTTGAAGCTGCTTCTGTTTTGTCCTTCAGTGTCGCTTGCCTTCAACAGCTGCTCATGCTAGCGATTGTAACAGAGTCTTGTGATTCTGGCATCTTTTTTTTCACCAGTTTTCTTCTCCAGCTGCTCATCCTAGCCTTGTGGACGCTGGCTACGGCTTTGTCCTTCCCAAGCTCAATGCCAGGTCCTATGATTTGGACATTATCAACTTTTTTTCTCCCCGATTCCTTCTCTAGCCACTCGGCCGCTGGTTACGTCTCTCTGCTGTTGTTATTGCTAGTCGTTCTTGTTAAATAAAGCTTTTTTCCTCCTCCACGGTCGCCGGCCTCCCTCCCACATTCGTCATGCAAACGGACCTCAACCGGTGGATTATTACACACTGTCCCTTTAAATGTCGCTGCTATTTGGATTGCTTGTTCTTTTTCATCCATTTTTTTCTTTTCTTTAATTGTCGGTCGTTAAAAGGAAAAAATGTCAAGAGTAATTGCGGGTGGCGTGGGCCGGATTCGGCGGGTCCGGCTAGCTTAATAGCGAGCTAGCGTTCAAGAAAGGTCGCCTCGATTCCGACGTCAGCGCTGAGATTGCGCAACGTTTTCATAGAACTACAGTAATCCCTCGGTTATCGCAGTTAATGGGGACCGAGACCACCGGCAAAAACTGAAAATCCGCAAAGTAGCGGTGCCCCTTCAAAAATGCTTAAAAAAACGTATACAGGTATACAGAATACCCCCCCTGTATACAGTACCGTATTTTCCGCACTATAAGGCGCACCGGGTTATAGGGCACACCCCCAAAAAATAGTTTTTGGTCCTATTTTTGACATACATGAGACGCACCGGATTATAAGGCGCGACAATGGGAACGTGGACAAAACAGATAGTTGAGTCCAACTGATTACCCCCTTAACATTCCCAAAGCTTGCAAAGACGCAAATACGTGTCGTAGACACGTGCGGATGCGGTGTCCGTACCACGTCACTCAAATGCATCCTTCCATCATTCGGAAGGTTCAAGTCTTGGGATTCAAGAAATGCCAACCATTCCTTCGTTTCTATTTTCTTTTTCGCTCGCAACTTTACTGTGCATATGACAATAAACACTCGGAATTGAGTTGAATTTAAAAATAGACACTCCATTCCATCCATTATCTGCACCGCTTATCACAGAAACATCGAGTTCAGTCTGAAACAAGATACAGGGATAATATATAGCCAGAGTAGCTCACCGAAGTCGTTGTGTTCAATAACAATGTGCAACCATGGTCCTCTTATATCCGTGAATGTAGTAAATCCAGGAGAGTAAAAAATATTTACAAATACAGAATAGTTTCCTCTATGCCGTAGACAACCGAACTTGCTATTCACATTCATCTTTTTCGGCCAATTGCAGGCTTTGTTTTGCCGTTTAAGCCAATGCCAGCCTGTAAAAACGCGCCCGATGCCGAATGTCCGCAATAGAATTCATTGCCGACGATTTCTATTATTTTAGTTTTCGTCGCGGGCCTTTTCTGACGTTAGCTCTGGCTTTCAGTCGGAGAGGGAGGGGCTTCTCTTTGGCTCCTCCCACAAAGAGTTACCGGAGAAAGCAAAGCAGGAAATCGGCATCGCGGCGCCGTAGCTTTTGTTTGAAGGTCACTGGAGGTGCTTTGCCGGTGGCCTCGCCGATTCAACAGAGCTTCTGCCTCCGTCTTTCTCTCTTTTCCTTTTAAAAAAAAAGAAAAAGTGAAGCTCTGCTAGCGTGGGCTGCAGAAAATGCTCACGTTTTCCGCAAGAGCAAGAAAACCGACTGGCCAGCGGTTGAAAATAGACATGTTTTTTTACTTTTATTTTGAAAAACCTGACAGTTTTTTTCAGGCATGAGCAAGTATTCAAAAAATACAATAAGCCCCAAGTCCCAATTAGAAATGAGAATAAATACAACGGCAAAATAAATGGCAGTATACATGAGAATATATACGAGAAAATACATGAGAAAATACACCAAAATATATCTGAGAATGGATACAAGATAATACAAAAGAATATTCACAAGAAAATACACGAGAAAATACTCAAAAATATATGACAATAGATACAAGATGATACATAAGAATATTTACAAGAAAAAACACGAGAAAATACACAAAAATATATGAGAATACATACAAGATAATACACGAGAAAATTTACAAGAAAATACATGAGAAAATACACAAAAATATATGAGAATAGATACAAGATATTACATGAGAATATATACGAGAAAATACATGAGAATAGATACAAGATAATAGATGAGGAAATACACAAAAAAAATATATGAGACTAGAAACAAGATATTACATGAGAATATATACAAGAAAATACATGAGAATAGATACAAGATATTACATGAAAATACATACGAGAAAATACATGAGAAAATACACAAAAAATATATGAGAATAGATACAAGATGATACATGAGAATATATACGAGAAAATACATGAGAAAATACACAAAAAAATATATGAGAATAGATACAAGATAATACACGAGAATATTCACGAGAAAATACATGAGAAAGTACACAAAAATATATTAGAATAGATACAAGATGATACATGAGAATACATACAAGAAAATACATGAGAATAGATACAAGATAATACATGAGAATATATACGAGAAAATACATGAGAAAATACACAAAAACATATGAGAATAGATACAAGATAATACATAAGAATATTTACAAGAAAATACAAGAGAAAATACACAAAAATGTATGAGAATACATACAAGATAATACATGAGAAATTTTACAAGAAAATACATGAGAAAATACACAAAAATATATGAGAATAGATACAAGATATTACATGAGAATATATACGAGAAAATACATGAGAAAATACACAAAAATATATGAGAATACATACAAGATAATACACGAGAATATTTACAAGAAAATACATGAGAAAATACACAAAAAATATATGAGAATAGATACAAGATGATACATGAGAATATATACGAGAAAATACATGAGAATAGATACAAGATATTACATGAGAATATATACGAGAAAATACATGAGAAAATACACAAAAATATAAGAGAATAGATACAAGATATTACATGAAATTATATACGAGAAAATACATGAGAAAATACACAAAAATATATGAGAATACATACAAGATAATACACGAGAATATTTACAAGAAAATACATGAGAAAATACACAAAAAATATATGAGAATAGATACAAGATTATACATGAGAATACATACAAGAATAACATGAGAATAGATACAAGATAATACATGAGAATATATACGAGAAAATACATGAGAAAATACACAAAAATTATATGAGAATAGATACAAGATAATACATAAGAATATTTACAAGAAAATACACGAGAAAATACACAAAAATATATGAGAATAGATACAAGATGATACATGAGAATATATACGAGAAAATACATGAGAAAATACACGAAAAATATATGAGAATATATTTATGAAAATACATGTGAAAATACACAAAATACTTGATATAATTTACGACACAATACACAAAGAAACAAACGACACAATCCAGAACAAAATACATAACATAATATACAAAAAAATATACATTACACGGGAAAATATGTGACGAAATATGAGACAAAATACACCAAAACATGAATGACAAAATACTCCACAAAATATATGAGAATATATATGAGAAAATACTCAACAAAATATATAAGAATAGATACAAGATAATACATGATAATATATACAAGAAAATACATGAGAAAATACACAAAATAATATATGAGAATATATATAAGAAAATACATGTGAAAATACACAAAATACTTGATATAATTTACAATACAATACACAACAAAATAAATGACAAAATGCACAACAAAATACATAACATAATATACAAAAATATATACAGCACACGAGAAAATACGTGACGAAATATGAGACAAAATACACCACGAAATATATGACAAAATATTCTACGAATGATAAAACACAATACACGAAATGCAAAACAAAATATGCGACAAAATGCACACAAAAATAAATGAGAACATATACTGTCATGAACCGGAACCGGATCAGGACCCAAACGCGTGACGTTCTTACACAAGCCTTTTATTCGACTGGAAATGGGGAGTCATGCACGTGAGGCAGCAGGCTGGCGTGGAAAGACGGGAAGCCAGAGGCCGACGAGATCGATACCGATTGCCCGAGCAGATATCGGACAGATGGGGTTGATATCAAAACAGGATATCGAAATTAAACAGGACAGGAATGAAAACTGGAGATCAAATTCCCTAACAATTTAAGTAAGTGTACTCCATCGAAAACGGACGAATTAGTTGGCGTCTGTGGAAAGCCTTCTTCTGAAGTTCTTAAGCTTTTTCCTATTGGCCATCTACTCCGAGCATAATGGTGTGCCGGCTCCTCCCATGGGCGTGCCAAGGAAGCCCAACATGGGCTTCACAATCTCATGGACGAGCGTCTTGATGTCTGGAACATTGTGTGTCAGCACACTCACGCGTCCCGTTATCAAAATTTCCTTGACAAAATATTCTGCATTTGGAACAGCCTGCCCTGTCATTGAACTAAAGCCCACTCAGTGAAAATCTTCATTGCATTATGAGTCAATCGTATAAAATCCTTTATAGTCAAATGTATAAAATCCTTCAGTGACAAGATAAATAGTGAAAAAAATAAGAAAATACACAACTAAATCCACGTTAAAATGTTTCCATTTTGTGTCTGGGCTAAAAATCACTGGAAGATCTCCTTCTCCATTGCAGGGTACTGTCCAAGACGCAAATAAATGACCAAACATTGCATATATTGATGTATTACCTGGTTTATTGGTTTGTTTCTTTGGCGTACGTATATTATCATGATCAAAGCGGCGCTGCCATGAGCGGCTGCCTATCCAGCAGCTCCCCTGTTATCTCTCACTTTATGTGATTTTTTTGTTTTATTGTCTGCTTCTATCTTCGGCGTTTTTCTTCCCGTTTTGACAACTACACTATGGATTACTTCTATCCTATGGACATGGGTTTTAGCGCACAAAAATGCGTTTATTCAAGGAATCAACTCCTTGCCCTGAAGAATTCTCGTGCCGGCGTGATGAAGGGGCCTATCGTGGAGGAAGAACCAGAGCTAGCGAAGCGGCTAGCGGCGTTATAAGTTTTCGGTACCATCCGCAATCATGGTAAATGCGAACTCACTACCAAATGAGATCAACGAGTGCTGGTGGAAAACATCGAAGCGCACAGGGAGCGCAGTTGCTGTGTTTTGCGGAAACGTGGCTAACGTTTAGCACTCTGCACGCTAACGTGTAGCCACCCGGAGCTATCCGGCTTCAGCGCCGCTATACAGAGACAAGAAAGCCTACGGGAAACGGAGAGGAGACGGACTCGCTAACACGAGGTGGTGTATCCCTGGACACAAAAAAAGATTCCCATCAGCCGCAGGGACGTCGAACTTTTGGACTGGCGTGTGACGTCATCCACTCCGCAACAAGCACCCCTAGGGCATCATGTAAATCTGTTAATAAACAACGGGGAAGACTGCTGGAAGTGTGAATTTCCCTACGGGGATGAATAAAGAATCTATCTATCTATCTAGGTCTAAATCCAGGTTCCCGCCTTTTTTTGTCTGCTCAGATCACCGACCCCGACGGAAGAGCATCGCCACGGGGAAGCAGCCTAGCATGGACCTCCCCCCCAGCGCCCCCCTTCAACCCTTCCGACAATCCGTGAGTAACTTCCCCGCCTGCTCTCTCTCCTTGCCCCTGGGGCCCTCCCTCGCCGCCCACCCCCGCCGGGCGGGTCGGGCCGGCGGCACGCCCCCGCCCACCCCCTTGCCTCTATCTTTGGCGGCCTCGCCCCTGCCCGGGCGCCACCCTAAGGGTGCCCGGAAGGGGGCGGGCTTCGTGGCCGTGCCCCCCCTCGCTTTCTCGTTGCCCTCCTCGCTGTCCCGCTCGCTGCCCCTTTCCCCTTGCCTGTCGCACCCCTCTCCCTTCACGCCATCCTTCCCCTTCCCCTACTGGGGCGACAACTGGAGTCCCGTGGCGGGAGGAAGTCTTGTTGCGTCGCTGCCCCCCACTGAGGTATGTGGACCCCCCAGGTACGTGTACTTCCCTCCCAGGTGGAACATTCGCAGTTGACTCTGAATATTCTAAAGAACTCACTAGGTTGCTTTGATTTGTTTTTGCCTGGTGCCTTCCAGTCTAAAAGCACTCTTGCCCATATTATTCAGTTTAAACCGTTTAAGAACATTGGGTCTCACATTCTATCCATCTAGACATCTATCTATCTAGACATCTATCTATCTATCTACACATCTATCTATCCATCTAGACATCTATTTAGCCATCTATCGATCGAGACATCTATCTATCTCTCTCTCTCTCTCTATCTATCTATCTATCTATCTATCTTGAGAATATAAGGAGATCAGGAGAGACCTGCACAAAACCCCTCAAAACGTACACTATTTTGGCTCAACGGACCAATTATTAAGGTAAATGTTTGAAGAAACTTAAAAATAAGGAGAGAATCCATCAATTCATTTGAAACTAGCAATGAGAACAGGGGAGGACTGGACAAAACCCTCAAGATGTACATTATCTAGCTTGAAGGATACATTTTTATGTTTATACTTTCACAGACTTATAATAAGGTCAGACGACATTGCTACATTTTGATTTTGAGAAAACAGGGGAGGACTTTAAAAAACGCAATTTGTACAAAAACACTCGAGTTTTTCAAGATCCAACTTGAAAGAAAATATGATTAGAGTTAAGTTTAACAGACTTAAGATAAGGAGTTGCAAGGAGAACATATGAGGACTGAACAAAAAAACATTGGTTCTTACAAAAACCCTCAATTTGTACAATATCCATTTCAAAAGAACAATTGTTAAGTTTAGTTTAAGCGACTAAATATAAGTAGAAAATATATCAATGGATTTTGAGCTTGCAAGGAGAACAGGGGAGAGCTGTACAAAACCTCTAAATTTGTACATGATCTATCTCTGTGGAGCAATTGCCAAGTGTTTAGTTTAACAGATTTGAAATCGGTAGAGAATACATCAATCGATTTTGACCTTGCAAGGAGAAGAGGGAGGACTGTACAAAAAAAAACCTTAAGACGCAAAAATTCCCCCCCTCCTGGGTGTGTGAATCAAAAACTGCCACACGATTGGCCAACGGTGACAATAATGACGAACAACCTTGGCATCTTAAGCAATCTCCTTTGCAGGTGTCCAATAGTAAAAACAGGATGACCGTCTCAAATGATGGATTTCTCGTTTTGTGTAGAGTTTCCTGAGCAGGAGGTTGAAGGGCTCCATCAAGAGGGCCAAGAGTCAGCCCAAGCTGGACCGGAGCAGCAGCTTCCGACACATGATCCTGCCTCGCTTCCGAAGCGCCGACCAGGACAGGTCAGGGTCCTTGTCCCTGGGAGCCGGCTCCCCGCTAATCAAGAGCCTGCTCCCTTCAAGATGTCGTTGGTGAACCTTAAGACTCTATGAGCTCTTTGAATTGAACCACGAAAGCTGACTCCCCTCCAATCAGGAGCCGGCTCCTTTCAAGATAGTGACGTGTTGTTGGCTTAAGTAACAGCTCTGAGCTGGCTAATTGAAGTGAACAAACTCCCCACCAATCAGGAGCCAGCTCTTTTTGAAATAGTGCTGTGTTGTTCACAAATATAATGGCTCCATAAACTAGCTCTTTGAAGTGAATGACGAGAATTGGCTCCCATCAAAATAGTCACGACTGTAATGGCTCTATTGGCCAGCTCACAGAAGTAAAAGACAGGAGCTGGCTCCCCACCCATTGAGAGTCAGCTCCTTTGGAGAGTGAGGCGTCATCGCTGATCATAACTGGCTCTTTGAAGTGAACGACAAGAGCCAAACCCCATCAAGATAGTCACTAATGCAATGTCTCTATAGGCAAGTATAAGACAGGACCCGGCTCCCCACCAATCAGGAGCTGGCTCCCTTCAAAATAGTCACGTGTCGTTGGTGAACCTTAAGACTCTATGAGCTCTTTGAATTGAACCACGAAAGCTGACTCCCCTCCAATCAGGAGCCGGCTCCTTTCAAGATAGCGACGTGTTGTTAGTTTAAAGTAACAGCTCTGAGCTGACTAATTGAAGTGAACAAACTCCCCACCAATCAGGAGCCAGCTCCTTTTGAAATAGTGCTGTGTTGTTCACAAATATAATGGCTCCATAAACTAGCTCTTTGAAGTGAATGACGAGAATTGGCTCCCATCAAAATAGTCACGACTGTAATGGCTCTATTGGCCAGCTCACAGAAGTAAACGACAGGAGCTGGCTCCCCACCCATTGAGAGTCAGCTCCTTTGGGGAGTGAGGCGTCATCGCTGATCATAACTGGCTCTTTGAAGTGAACGACAAGAGCCAAACCCCATCAAGATAGTCACTAATGCAATGTCTCTATAGGCAAGTATAAGACAGGACCCGGCTCCCCACCAATCAGGAGCTGGCTCCCTTCAAAATAGTCACGTGTCGTTGGTGAACCTTAAGACTCTATGAGCTCTTTGAATTGAACCACGAAAGCTGACTCCCCTCCAATCAGGAGCCGGCTCCTTTCAAGATAGCGACGTGTTGTTAGTTTAAAGTAACAGCTCTGAGCTGACTAATTGAAGTGAACAAACTCCCCACCAATCAGGAGCCAGCTCCTTTTGAAATAGTGCTGTGTTGTTCACAAATATAATGGCTCCATAAACTAGCTCTTTGAAGTGAATGACGAGAATTGGCTCCCATCAAAATAGTCACGACTGTAATGGCTCTATTGGCCAGCTCACAGAAGTAAACGACAGGAGCCGGCTCCCCACCCATTATGAGTCAGCTCCTTTGGAGAGTGATGCGACATCGCTGATCATAACTGGCTCTTTGAAGTGAATGACGGGAGCCAAACCCCATCAAAATAGAGCTGGCTCCTTTCAAAATTGCGATGTGTCGTCTGTGATTTTAACCACACTATGAGACGGCTTTTTATAGTGCCTGACGGGAGTGGACTCCCTACCAATCAAGGCCCAGCTTCTTTCATAATGTATTGTCTGCGAACGTGAATGTCACGAAACGGAACGGGACTGTCTTGAAACGGGTCGGGAAGCGGGAAGTCGGAACTCATTTGCGTAGACGATCTGTCACTTTAATTGAGAAAGAAAAGTTGTCCGACACACAAACGGACCAAAAACAAAACAAAGCAGGCTCAAATGCAGGCAAAACTACAGACTAGGCATTTAATGGGATTGAACAGAACTTGCAGGAATCTCTCAGAATGTTACAGCAAAGTGCAACAAAGTCCAACAAGAACAAACAGGTATCGAACAGGCACGAACAGGTTTTCAACAAGGGTAAACAACGATCTGGCCAAGGGCAGTTCTAAAAGGCGCGTTTAAGTACCCATAGGAGTAATCAGGAAATGCAGGTCAGCCGGTGTCAAGGGGCGGGGCCAGCTGGGCGCCATGACAACCGTGCAGGACACGACAGCGAATGCTTTATAAACCGGCTTTTCCGAAGTGAAAGACGGGAGCCGTTCCCCGTCGAGATATTTACCCGTTGTTGGCGAACTTCTCTAAAGCTAGCGAGCGCTGACGCCGGTTCTTTTTCTTTTTGGCCAGTAGGGCGCGCCTGATGCAGAGCTTCAAAGAGTCGCACTCGCACGAGTCGCTGTTGTCGCCGAGCGGCGCGGCCGAGGCGCTGGACCTCACCCTGGACGAGGACGCCGTCATCAAGCCCGTCCACTCCAGCATCTTGGGCCAGGAGTACTGTTTCGAGGTGAGAGCCGCGCCCGGTTCCCGCGCCCGCTTCTAAACCCGCCCTCCGTTCCAGGTGACCACGTCCTCGGGAACCAAATGCTTCGCGTGCCGCTCGGCGGCCGAGCGGGACAAATGGATCGAGAACCTGCAGAGAGCCATCAAGCCCAACAAGGTGAGTCGGTTTGAAGAGCCGGACGGTCCGGCGAACCCCCGGGTGACGTTCCCGGCGTCCCTCGGGCAGGACAACAGTCGGCGCGTGGACAACGTCCTGAAGCTGTGGATCATCGAAGCTCGGGAACTGCCGGCCAAGAAGCGCTACTACTGCGAACTGTGCCTGGACGATATGCTCTACGCCCGCACCACCAGCAAGCCTCGTACCGATACCGTCTTCTGGGGCGAGCATTTCGAGTTCAACAACCTGCCGGCCGTCCGGAGCCTCCGTCTGCACCTTTACAAGGAAACCGACAAGAAACGCCGGAAGGTGAGACATGGTGTCTCCCCGTGGATTGACCGAGACGCGCTTTTTCTTATTCACGATGCGAGCAGACGTCGCCCGACATCAGAAATCTTTGCCGTGTTGTTCCACCGACCCCCTCCCCGCAACGGGATCACAACGAAAACATTTTTGTGTAGCCACTCATGATACACCCATTCTATCCTCATTCTTGTATTCAGTAACTAAAGCATGCGATTTAGAACAGATACACAACATATCGTGTATGAGTTGAATCAATGCCATTTTCTACAACAAGTCATGTCCCATTTCTTTCTGACGCCCTTTATCACAAAAATGTCTCAAAGGACTGCACAGGATTACAATGACCTGATCTTAAACCAACATGCGGGCAAGGAAAAACTCCAAACCTCAGCATGAGGAAAAAGAGCAACCTTGAGAAGGGACCTCACAAGTGGTATTCCCCGTCGTAAGCCAAGACGGGAGCGCAAACGTGGTCGGGACCAAAAAAACGGGTCGAGGCCAGGGAACCCTCGGGAGCAAATAACAGGAGGGTGTCAGGGTCGAAAAAGGGGCTTGCCTAGTGTAAACTGAGGTTCGCAGACGGACTGACAAAAGGGAACAGACAGGAGTGGGTTCAAATAGAGACAGGGAGCCAATCTGAGTCCGAGGAAGTTGGCGCCAAAGGAGTGGGTACAGGTGGAGTATATCGGTAATCGTGACATGAGTGCTATGAAGTATGTGCTAGCAGCAAAATAGCGGCTTCATTTTAGTTATCAACCCGAAGTCAAGTCAAGTCACATTTATTTATATAGCCGTTAATCACAAAAATGTCTCAAAGGACTGCACAGGATTACAATGATACAATGACCTGATCTTAAACCAACATGCGGGCAAGAAACAACTCAAAACCTCAGCTTGAGGAAAAGGAGAAACCTTGAGAAGGGACCTCACAAGTGGTATCCCCCTTTCAGGAAGACCAGGGTGAATTACATTTAGCATTACAGTACACAAACATAGTAAACACTAGGTAAGATGTTGAAAATTTGTCCGGAAAGTGCATGACAGCAGCGACGCCCCCAGCCTGTAAACTAATCCAGAAAGTCTATGACGGCCACGACGCAGTTTCCCATCTCTGCCGGCTGGTCCATGCAGGCGTTCACATGCTTCAGGTCAAACGCTGGTTCGCTGACTCATCTCCAATCCTCCTTCTCCTTCGTATCACCACCAGGCAGGCGGTCGGAAAAAGACAGGACAATACAGAATATGAGGTGGGCATTAATCATACCCCCCTTTGGGAGTTTATCTTCCACAGCACATCCTGGTATTGGAAATTCATGAATACAATTAGAATGAAAATAAAATAAGGTAGGGTCAAATAAAACTCAAAACTTATTCTAATTCTAACACAGGGACACAACCATCCCAATTTTACTCTTAGCTGCTGGCATATGAGCAATGTTCCCTCTCAGCTGCGTGAGTGCCCAATTGCGCACTACCCAGAGCTTTTCTGCGCACAAGAAAATCCAGCCGGCTCACAAAAATCAGGGCTCCAAATTGCTAATTAAGAAGCGAATTAAGTCAAAGTTACGGTGCATGAAGGTCAAAATACACAGGTTCCCATGAGACTGTGCTCAAAATGCGGTATTTTGAAGTCAAGGTCGAAGTAGAACAAAGTTGATTAAAGTTAGTAGAGTTTTTCGAGAACCGGCTTCTTCGGCTCGGCTCACTAAAAGGACCCGGCTCTTTCGGGTCCCAAGCGGCTCTTCAGGTTGTTTTTGCTTCTTTCATCCCTATATGACCAAATATGATGTAAAATTATGCACCAAAGGACTTAAAGAAAGGGGGAGTAGAACAAAAAAGAAAAAATACCAAAATGAAAAAAGAGTGAAAAGCTGAGAAAAAAAAGAAACAAAGAGAAAAAGGAAGGAAAATTTCAGGAAAAAAAAAACGGAAAAAAAGATAAAAAGGAACAAAGGAAAAAAGTAAATAGAGAACAAAAAGAAAAAAGTAACAGCTAGGAAAAAATAAACACAATGAGATTTTTTTAAAGGAATTAAAAAAAATTGAAAAAAACAGGGAAAAACAAGAAAAAGTTTGCGTTGCATTCAAAAATTTCCAATGATAACAAGTCAATCTTGTTGCCAACATTGTACTTCCACTCAAAAATGGGATTAAATCCAGTTGTGTATCGTGCAACCGACTCAATAAGCCCCCAAAAAAGTTAATATTATGTGACAAAATATATCAGGAAATAAAAAGAAATGGACATCTTGTGAAAGAATTGTAAAAACAAATGACGTTTGTAGGCCGTACAACCTTTGCAATAGTACATGAGTCAATTCATTCAAAAGTGAAAAATAATTTTGCATTGCCGGAAACTCAGCAAAATGTCAAGTTTTGGACATGTTTGGTCATGACTTAGTTGCCACACTTGGGATTGCCGTTGCTCACTGTTGTTTCAAGCGTTGCTCACCCACTTTGTGTGAGCGCTCAGACCCCTAAGGAAAATGAGGGGGAACATTGCACATGAGCCTGCCGAAACTATTTGAAATCATTTTGCATGTGAATCTTTTGGACTCCAAAATCTCGCATTCTGTTGTGACCGGGTGGAAACCTATGTTGGCCTGCAGCGGGACAAGCGCCACCAGGCTGTACTTGCCCAAGTGTTGGGTCTAAAACAACCACTGAAGTGTGGAAGAGCTGAAAAAAATTGGCTAACCGTAAAAGAAAATGCACCGGCCAAAGACTTAAGTTTTTAAACCAGTTGCAACCGGGGAGAGGAGATCTTTCCATACTCTCTTTCTCAATCTCGATCTCACTCTCAGCCATCCCCTGTCTGCATCGGTGTTTTATTGAAATCCCAAGACATGGAAAAGTACTGGTATGTTGAGACAAAGACAAAAGACCACTCCCCCTGGGGGTGGTCTTCAGCTTCAAACAAAGACAGGAAGACTAAGAGACGCCTAAAGTGAACGTCAAACTGATTAGAAATACACACCTTGAGCAAATCCGTTTAAACCTACTTTAGTCCAAGACACACCATGAAAAACGGTACCACTTTAGCTGTCAGGGGATCCAACCAAAGATTGTAAAGTTAATGAAATCAAACAATAGTTATAGGTATTGTCTAGTCAATATAAGATGTTGCTGTCTGGGTGAACGTTTGTACAGACAGGAAGCGTGATTCATGTCTTTACCCACCAACCGGAGGGTGTAGGCTTTCCAAACGTGACCTAAACCTTCCATTAGAGACTATAACAGCGTTGTGTCCTTCTTGCGGCAGGAGAAGAGCACCTACCTGGGTCTGGTGAGCATCCCCATCTCCAGCATCACGGGCCGTCAGTTTGTGGAGCAGTGGTATCCCGTCATCCAGCCCAGCGTCCTCACCAAGGGGGCGGGCGTGGGGGGCGGAGGCAAGATCATCAACGCTTCCTTGCGCCTCAAGTCTCGCTTCCAGACCATGAACATCTTGCCCATGGAGCTCTACAAGGAGTTCGCCGAGTACGTCACCAACAACTATCGAACGCTCTGCGCCGTCTTGGAGCCTGTCCTGAGTGTCAAAAGCAAGGAGGAGGTGGCCTGTGCCCTGGTACACATCCTGCAGAGCACCGGCAAAGCCAAGGTAACTCGCCGGCAACTCCTCTATGCTGAGGGCTGTGGAACAACTGTCCTCAAACTGATAAATGGATCGTAAATTCCGGACTACAAACCGCCACTTTTTTTCTAGATTTAAACACTGCGACTTACGATACGATGCGACGTATTCACTTTTTTTGGGTCGCGAGGGTGTCAGCCGCAACTTCGGAGACGCGTCGAGCCATTCTAACTGAGCACCCCGGCTCGGGGCTGACTCCCTGTCCGGCCTCACGTCCATAGCGGGTCGCCAACACCCAGGACCGAGGAATCCCACCGTTTTATACAACCTAAGCATCGCAAGGGCTGCGGGCGGGTGTAGATGTGATGTTATTTCTGCCCAGAGCTGTAAATGTGAAGAAACTCAATGAAGCGCGGATAAACGGCAAGAGTAATTATGATTCCCTGTAGTAGCCATTTGCCTCATCATCTCATTAGAATGGATAAAGGAGACTCCCACTGTCCCTAGGGAGTAAAATCCCAAACTGGGCAGAATCAGCAGGGTAATGTTTAGTACCAAAAAGTAACACATTGTGCTTCGATTAAGATACTGGTTTGCGGATTGTGTCAGTAGCTGTCAATCTACATCAACTAGAGCAGCCGTCAATATAAATGAAATTGGCAATGACATATACGCAGGACAAAAACAAAAACGCCTTCTGTATTTTGTACAATCACAACATCTTTTATCAGACTGACAGTATCCGGACCGGACTACAAGCCACTTCATGCTGAGCCATGTGACTGATCTTAAGCTTTCCCATCCCTTCCGCACATGACAAATCGATAGAGAGGAGATCAAGTATTGTTACTATTACATAAAAAAACATTATTGGTGGATGCTGGCACCAGCTAAGGAGTGGTACAGGATGCTTATCAGAGTGACAGAAATCGGACCGGACTACAAGCCACTGCATGCTTAGCCATGTGGCTGATTTTAAGCTTTCTCATCCCTTGCGCACATGACAAAAAGATGGAGAGGAGACCAAGTATTGCCGCTACAACATAAAATAACCTTATAGGTAGATGCTGACAATAGTTACAAACTAAGGAGTGGTACAGGATACTTATCAGACTGACAGTATCCGGACCGGACTACAAGCCACTTCATGCTGAGCCATGTGACTGATCTTAAGCTTTCCCATCCCTTGCGCACATGACAAATTGATAGAGTGATCAAGTGATGCTACTACTACATAAAAAAAACACTTTTTACATGCCAAATCTAGTTACTAATGATTGGTACAGGATACTCATCAGACTGACAGTCATCGGACTGGACTACAAGCCACTGTATGCTGAGCCATGTGACTGACTGATCTTAAGCTTTCCCATCCTTTGCTACTACTACATAAAAAACAGTTTACATGCCAAATCTAGTTACTAACTAATGATTGGTACAGGATACTGATCAGACTGACAGTAATCGAACTGGACTACAGGCCACTGCATGCGGAGCCATGTGACTGATCTTAAGCTTTCCCATCCTTTGCGCACATGACAAATTGATAGAGAGGAACCTACTACTACATAAAAAAAACATTTTACATGCCAAATCTAGTTACTAACTAATGATTGGTACAGTATACTCATCAGACTGACAGTAATCGGACCGGACTACAAGCCACTGCATGCATGTGCCATGTGACTGATCTTAAGCTTGCCCATCCTTTGCCCACATGACAAATTGATAGAGAGATCAAGTGATGCGAATACTACATAAAAAAACATTATAGATAGATGCTGACAAGAGTTACAAACTAAGGAGTGGTACAGACTGACAGTATCCGGACCGGACTACAAGCCTCTGCATGTGGAGCCATGTGGCTGATCTTAAGCGGGGGGGATTTTGTAAGGTTTATTGTTCTATATTCTTTATCAATTATCCATTATCGGTCAAATCATAATACGCTACAAAGCCAAGAGGCCGAGACACTTGCTCCCAGCCAAGAGGCTGAGTCAAGGTCCAAGTCATAGGGCCAAGCAGCGATCAGTGCGAATGCACCGTTCCCGGAGGTACTGCAATACCGGGCCGATGCGTGGTTCCAAAATTGTGTACGAACTAAATTCTGGACTGTGTTGGCTAGGACTGTGATTTGCAAACTGGCTGAGAGCAAGCGTGATCACTATTTCTGCAATTGGGAGATGGAATAGGAGCTTGCTCTGTCCACTCCACGCATCGGCTGATCTTAAGCTTTCCCATCCTTTGCGCACATGACAAATTGATTAAGAGGAACCTACTACTACATAAAAAACCTTATAGGTAGATGCTGACATAAGTTACTAAGGAGTGGTACAGGATACCTGGTTATGGAGTTGCTACCAGTTTGAAATGACGTCAAAGTTTTTGACCGGCTAGGAAAGATAGAACCTATTTAGTCAGCCAGCACAAAAGCATTTATGTATCATTGCATGTAGTGGCCCTGAGACAGGCATTGTGGGAAATGTAGTTTTAGACATTTTAAGCTCTCGAAGGCCACATAAAACGGATAAGGAAAATTCCTTCGCCATTACTCGGTGTCTGCCAAAGGGCGTGGAAGTGGGATGAGAAGCCAAAAACCGCCTTTCGGTCCTCCTCCTCCAGGACTTCCTGTCGGACATGGCCATGTGCGAGGTGGACCGGTTCTTGGAGCGGGAGCACCTGATTTTCCGAGAGAACACGCTGGCCACCAAAGCAATAGAAGAGTACCTCAAACTCATCGGACACAAGTACCTCAAGGACGCCATCGGTGAGTACCTTCAATCTTGAAATGTGGGTGAAGTGCTTGAAAACGCTTGAAATGATTTCCATGTTTCACACTTTTAAAGGAAAAGCATTTAAAAAAGTGCCTGAAAATGACACCGACGGTGGCTCCGGGCCTCATTATCGACTTTTTATGTGGAGCGTTACTGCCCCCTACTGCCGCATCCAAGAAGACGGCTTTAGTCATTTCATATGTTTTGAAAAACACAAGAAATAAAAATGTAATACCGTAAATTCCGGACTATAGAGCGCACCTGATTGTAAGCCGCACCCACCACATTTTAAGGGAAAACCGATTTTGTACGTACACAAGCCGCACCTGCATATAAGCCGCATGCGCCCACATTAAAAAGTGTAACACATACACAAAACTAACCCAAACCCGACTTCGAGTCCGGCGATTGAAACTAAATGTCCTTCATTAAAGTCCACAGTCCAAAAATCACAGCCGGCAAAATGAACGGATAATGATACAGTACTTAAGGTTTGATGCAGGCCTGCAGAGTCCGGGTCCCGTTGAAAGTAATCCACAGAAAAAAGTGTATATTTCCAAAGGTAAGGGTGGGAAAAATATATCAGATGAACACATTTACTCACACAACTCCTTTTTCTTTAACTTTTTACGCCCTCTTCACTTTTTCTGTCCGTCCCTCACCTTTAGCGGTCCCCCTTAAACTCGTCACCCTGCGTTTGTTCCGCCCCTCCTTTTTCATTCACCCGTGCAAAACATATCAGAATAAGTGTCTAAAATAAATACAAAGAAATACAGCAAATACATATTATACATGGGTTACACATATTTACAAAGAAAGACGGTACACCGAGAGAGTTTTCAAAGCTTTAATAATAATAATATAAGTTTCATCCCAAACAGTGCCTAGGCAGTTAATGCTAGCAACACTCGAGCGCTGCTAGAAAAATGACATCAATTGGCCGCATCACTGAATAAGCCGCAGGGTTGAACGTTTGGGAAAAAAGTAGCGGCTTATAGTCCGGAATTTACGGTCTTACATATCTACAAAAAATTAATACAATGCAAAACAATTTTAGCTTTTTACACACTGTCAAACAATGACACAAAATCACTGAAAATGCAAAACGATAAAATATCATCTCTTTAAGTGGCGGCACAGAGGCTGAGTGGTTAGCGTGTCTGCGGCACAGTTCTGAGGTCACGGGATCCAATCCAGCGACCAGCCTTCCTGTGCGGAGTTTGCATGTTCTCCCTTGCGTGGGTTTCCCCTGGGCGCTCCAGTAATTGGCCGGTCCCAATTGTCCCTAGTTGTGAATGAGCGAGTGAATTGTCTGTCTCTGTGTGCTCTTCGACTGGCTGCCAACCGGGGCTCCAGCACCCCCGCGACCCTACTGAGGATAAGTCAAGTCAAGTCCCATTTCTTTCTGACGCCCTTAATCCCAAAAATGTCTCAAAGGACTGCACAGGATTACAATTGCACAATGACCTGATCTTAAACCAACATGCGGGCAAGGAACTCAAAACCTCAGCGTGAGGAAAAAGAAAAACCTTGAGAAAGGACCTAACAAGTCATCATCCCTCTTAAAAGCGGTGCAGATAATGGATGGATCTCCTCAGTGCTAAAATGCCAAAACTTCAACTATTTAAAATCTTATTTTAACCAATTTAGACACAGATCCTGTGAGAAACACGCGGAAAATATAAGTCAAAATAAGTCAAAGAAAAAGCAAAAGATCGGGGCGGGGCCAATTGGGCGCCATGGCAACCGTGACTTTTTGGAGAGCGATTCAAACCGATGTTTTTTTTGTACCGGTTGCTGTATTTTGAATAGCGCTTGTAAATCAGGCACCCCCACTGTAATTGAAGGGATAATAGACCCGATAGTGGGCTGTCGCTGTTTTCCACTTTTCCTTCCCCTTATTACTCACTATTTTGGGACTCATTATGGTGGGCAGAAAAAGGAAATAAAACCCATAAAATGACCATTACTATGAAATGAGATGTGGT
Source organism: Urocampus carinirostris (assembly GCF_059441175.1). Lineage (NCBI taxonomy): Eukaryota > Metazoa > Chordata > Actinopteri > Syngnathiformes > Syngnathidae > Urocampus > Urocampus carinirostris. The sequence continues at coordinate 69,293,768 of NC_142350.1, read as the reverse complement.
CCCTCTCCAACGTGCCAGTGCCACCGTCGACTGTTAAGAGGTCTAATTTATTCTTAGCGACCCATTTTCAGGCTCCGACCCACCTGTTGCTAAATTTTGGTCTAGTAGACACTCTAAATAGGATGAGAAGGCATCGATGATTTTTGAGTTTGCAAGGAGTACAGGAGAAGACAGTATAAAACCCTCAAGATGTACCATTTGGTAACGTTAACACGCTTTAAAAATCAGCAATTGCTCTATAAAGTATTTGACAGGGGGCGATAGAGAAGTGGCTTTGATTTCCCCGCTGCGTCCCAAGCTATTTTAGGCGCTAGGGCCACAGGGGACTTGAAATGAATCAGACTCCGAGCGTGGTTTGTTGGATGACAGGAAGCAAACAAAACAAACTTGATCGAATCTAATTTTGGACGCTCGCGGATGTAAATCAGAGCGCTAAGCTAGCAAATGCTAACTATCTTTAGTCATTGATGATGTAAGTTTGTAGCTAATATGCAATTCTATGAAGATGATTAAAATAGTGGGGGGGTGATTCAAACAAGTGATCGCTACAAATACCTTGATTGTTACAATTAGGAAATAGTCCTATTCATACAGTTTTCCTTTTTGATCCTTTTCTTTTTTATTCATTTTTTTCCCCTCTTCCCTTCCTCAATTTCCCCCCTTTCCTGTCTTTTATTCTATTTCTCTTCTCCCTTTTTTCAGTTTTTACCTTTTTTCTTGTTTTCCTTTTTTTCCTTTTTCCCTCTTTTTTGTTAATTTGCTCTTCCCTTCTTCAATTTTCCCCCTCTCCTGTCTTTTATTCTATTTCTCTTCTCCCATTTTCGGTTTTTGCCCTTTTTCTTGTTTTCCTTTATTTATTTTTTCCCTTTTTCCCTCCCTTTTTCTTAGTTGCTCTTCTCTTCCTCAATTTACCCCCTTTCCTGTCTCTTATTCAATTTCTCTTCTCCTTTTTTCAGTTTTTGCCTTTTTTCTTGTTTTCCTTTTTTTGTTTTGTTTCCTTTTCCCCTCATTTTTGTTAATTTGATCTCCCCCTCCTCAATTTTCACCCTTCACCGTCTTTTATTGTATTCATCTTCTACCTTTTTTCAGTTTTTGCCCTTTTTCTTGATTTCCTTTTTTTGTTTTTTTTCCCTTTTCCCTCTTTTTTTAGAAGTTGCTCTTCCCTTCCTCAATTTTCCCCCTTTCCTGTCTTTTGTTCTATTTCTCTTCTTCCTTTTTTCAGTTTTTGCCCTTTTTCCTTGTTCTCCTTTTTTTCCTTTTTTTTCCTTTCCCCCTCTTTTTTGTTAATTTGCTCTCCCCTTCCTCAATTTCCCCCCTTGCCTGTCTTTTATTCTATTTCTCTTCTCCCATTTTTCAGTTTTTGCCCTTTTTCTTGTTTTCCCTTATTGTTTTTTTTCCCTTTTCCCTCTTTTTGGTTAATTTGCTCTTCCCTTCCTCAGTTTTCCCCCTTTCCTGTCTTTTATTCTGCTTCTCTTCTCCCTTTTTCAGTTTTTAAAATTTTTCCTTGTTCTCCTTTTTTTGTTTTTTTCTTTTTCCCTCTTTTTTTTTCTAATTTGGTCTTCCCTTTTTTTTTTTCTTGTTTACCTCTTTTTCCCCATTTTGCCCTTTCCCCTGTTCTTTTGCCCCTATTCCCCTTCCTTTTTTCTTTTTATTCCTTTTGCCTAATCCGTTTCCCATTTCCCCTTTTTTTCCCCTACTTTACCCGATGTCACTCTTTAACGCTACTAGGAAAAAGGTTTGGAAATGGGAAAACGCCCCTCATGTGATTTTCAGTCTCCGAAAGGTGCGTTTCATTCGCGTCCTGTCCCCCGCCAGGCGAATTCATCCGGGCCTTGTACGAATCGGAGGAGAACTGCGAGGTGGACCCCATGCGGACCCCGCCCTCGGTTCTGCCAGACCACCAGGCCAACCTGAGGATGTGCTGCGAACTGGCCCTCTGCAAGATCGTCAACTCGCACTGGTGGGCGCGCGAAAAAGCGCTAATATGCTAACACGCTAACGGGGATTGACGCGGGGCGTGCTTTGCCGTTAGCTTGTTCCCGCGCGAGCTGAAGGAAGTCCTGGCCTCCTGGCGATCCCGCTGCGCCGAACGAGGTCGGGAGGACATCGCCGAACGTTTGATCTCCGGCTCGCTCTTCCTGCGCTTCTTGTGTCCCGCCATCATGTCGCCCTCGCTCTTCAACCTGACGCAGGAGTACCCCGACGAGCAGACCTCACGGACCCTCACCCTCATCGCCAAAGTGGTGCAGAACCTGGCTAACTTCTCCAAGTAGGTGCACGCTTCACCTTCATCTTCTTCGTCTGGGGCTTTCCTTTCTATGTCATCCACTTATAGGGTCAATTCTTGGAATCAAGAAGTTTTATATCCCTATTAAGTCAAGTCATGTTGATTTGTTTGGCCCTTCATCACACAGCGTCTCCAAGGGCTGCACAGACCACAGATGATTGCAAACCACAGACTATTATGACAGCATCCCCTGATCTAAAACCTACATGAGGGCAAGGAAAAACTCAAAAACCTCAAGTCAAGTCCTATTTATTTGTTTGGCCCTTAATGACAAAGGGTCTCAAAGGACTGCACAGATTATTGCAAACCACAGACTATTCTGACACCATCCCCTGATCTATGAATGAATGAATAAATAAAAGAAAAACTTGATTCAAACATTAAAACAAAAACAATAACTCGACAACAAAATAATGTGACATAATATGTTGGAAAAGGCAAATACCCCTTCATCTTCCCTAATTAAATACACCAATGATTATAACAACAATAGTAATAATATTAATCATAACAGTTATAATCTAACAATAGCAACAATAACACAAAGTTAACCATAGTTCTAGACGCAGTATTCCCAATCTCTCGTTTCACTCCTACCCCATTTTCTTCATCTTTGTATTCTGCCAGTCATGTTTTTTTTTTTGTATTTAAATTTGAAGACGTGGATCGTTGGACATTGTTTGGTCTGGTCTTGTCAATTGTTCCAAAGTTTGACTCCGCACACAGACACGCACATCCTTTTCCTGGTGGTTCTCACCTTTGGGAATATGAATTGACTACAGCCCATTAAGTTATAATTTCCCTCTTTCCGAGTGAATCATTTATGGATGTTTTCTGGCGCTATGTTTTTGTTGACCTTAATTAGCGGTTGTGCAGTGAAAAATTTGACTAAATCATCTCATTAGAATCATTTGGACTGCAGGAATAAACTAGACAATTCCCGTGGCAATTGTAAGAGTTGTGATTGATCTGGAAGATAATATGGAAATAAAACATAAAGTTATTAACTGGGAAAGCTGTATTTGTAAATTTTTACTTGGTTCTGTGGGGGAACTCCACCCCCCCCCCCCCCCCCCCCCCCCCCACACTCCCCCGGTACTGGAAAGTTAATTTGAGATGGTCTCATTCAAAATAATGGGAAATTCTGGGTTTTTAAAGCGTCAGTTATGTCGTCGTGGTGACAGATATCGGTAACCCAGAAGATAGCAGGATACTCCTGGTCGAGCTGGATTTTTTGATGCATAATTCGTCATGGTACTCTAAAAAACCTTGAAAGAGAAACGAATTAAAATTTGACTCAGCGGGCTTTTAAGTAAACACAAGACAATTCCTGCGGCAATTGTAAGAGTTGTGATTGATCTGGCAGATGTTGGTAGAGAACCGGTAGCGTTGAGTTGTTAGCATTATGAGTTAGCATAAAGTTTTTAACTCAGAGAGATGTATTTGTAAATTTTAACTTGGTTCTGTGGGCCCCCTCAAGCCACCCTGGACAGTCCCTGCTTACTATGACCACACTCTGGAAAAACCCTCGTTTTCATGACTACCAATAGAAATGAATGGGCCCATGTATTCCAGATGGGAGATTTTCAAAACTCGTATCGAAAGTCTGTATCGTCGCAGGAGAGTCCTGACTCGGCCGGAATTTTTGGTATATGAATCGTTGGGCTACTCCAAAAGCTCTGGGAGGAGAGGCCCTGTGCAGGTGCTTTTATACAGAGACTTGATGACACACAGGTGGATTCCATTTATCATGGTTAGTCATTTAGATCCACATTGAATCGTTCAGAGATCCTCACTGAACTTCTGGACAGAGTTTGCTGCACTGAAAATAAAGGGGCTGAATCATTTTGCACACCCACTTTTTGTTTTTTATTTGTTAGAAAAGTTGAAAATATCCAATCAAGTGTGATTGTGTCCCACCTATTGTTGATGCATCACAAGAAATGACAGTTTTGGATCTTTGAAATCCGAAATGTGGCAAAAGCTCACAAAGTTCAAGGGGGCCAAACAGTTTGGCAAGCCACTGTACCTTTTGAGACGTGGTCCTTTAAAGTTCCTTCAAAGTTGATTTTTCCACAATAAGGAGATCCGTGTTCAAGAAGGGAGAGCGTGTTTCCGGGTTGACCGGCCGAAGCCATTTTCTTCTTCTCAGGTTCGGCAACAAGGAGGAGTACATGTTGTTCATGAACGAGTTCCTGGAGCTGGAGTGGGCCTCCATGCAGCAGTTCCTCTACGAGATCTCCAACGTGGACGGCGTCAGCAGCGCCGGCGGCTTCGAGGGCTACATCGACCTGGGACGCGAGCTCTCCGTGCTCCACAGTCTCCTGTGGGAGGTCATGGCCCAGCTCAGCAAGGTGGGACTAAATCCGGGTTCCTCCGGGTGCTCCCAGTCATTGAAAATGCTGGAATTTGAATGGAATCTTTTCAAGGTTTTACCAAACACAACCCACATTCATCCGACAATGATGCGCGCTCGTTTTTTTAGAGAGAAATAGAAAATACCGGAAGGATCACACGGGGTCGGATGTTTATTCTTCCTAACAGAAGACCTAAGTGTGCCCTCGGGAGACGACTACAGTAATCCCTCAATTATCGCGGTTAATGGCGACCGAGACCTCCCGCGTAAACTGAAAATCCGCGAAGTAACAGTGCACTTCAAAAATGCTTCAAAAAACGTATACAGTATACCCCCTTTTGGTATAATAAAGTCAAACTTGAGATGAAATGTGACAGAAGAGAATATACTTAGGTCGCATCGCCGAGTTCCTCCATGATAAACAGCGCCACAGAAGAAGGGGGTGAGGTGGGAGGAGTTCCTCCTCGATAAACTGAACGCCACATAGAAAGGGGGTGAGGAGTTAAAGGAGGAGGGGTGAGCAAAGCGGTAACTCACCATGACTAACCATTGTGTCAGGGCCTCCCCCTCCCCTTCACAATAAGAGTGTCCACACCGTGTCCTCAGTTGACATGAGCTCGCGCTCAATGGCGTCAAGTCAATAAATGCTTTTATTGAGAGGGTAAGGTATATTTTTTAGACCCGCGAAGCTCTGAACCCGCAAAAGTGGAACCGCGAACTAGTGAGGTTCCACTGTACTCCCTCCCAGTTGCCCCGGATCATTTATACATTTCACAAACAAAGCAAAGACATCCCACTATTCCCCCATTGGCTATGTGTCCTCTGTAGTCAACGTTAGCTTTCTCTAATTGGTCTTCTCCTCGCATGAGGGCGTGTCAGCTGGGCTCCACAATCTTCGCATACCAGCGGCGCCCCACCGTCTGCCCTTCTACGTCTGGCCTTCTCCGTCAGCACTCACAGGAATTCTGTTATCAGAAATACGTCTGATGCATTCCACTCAGCCTAAACTTCTAATGTACCTTGAAAAAAAAAAACAGTCAGTGAATATCTCAACTTCATCAAACTTAATACATGTACTTTGTAGTCAATTGTATAAAATCCTTTATTGTCAATCGTATAAAATCCTCTAAAGGTCAGGAAAATGCTGGAAATTCTTGCAATTGTCATGTTTCTTGGCAGTCTGACTCTAAAATACGCAACAAATGATTTCGAAAATGACGCCAACACGCCTGCTTTGGTGGCTTGTTATGATGGCATTGTTATGTGAAGCGTCACTACCCCTACTGGTCGCACCCAAGAGGACATCTCTATTTAGAAAGCAGGCTCTTTTGGCTTAGCTCACTGATAAGAGACGGGGTTTTTTTGGCTCGCAAACGGCTTTTCGGAATTGTTTTTTGTGATATATTATCAATAATAAGAATAAAACATAATGCATCAAATTATTTTGTAATAAAAAATGTCACGTTTGGCAGGCGATCCTTGAAAATCATATGAAATACAAATCACAACAAAAACAAATCTGCAAAAAAACATTTTAGCTTTATACAGAACAGATTTAAAGACAAACAGCAACACTAAATCCCTAAAATTGCAAAAGCAATACTCTTTAGTTGTCAGGACCAGAACGGAGACAAGACCCACTTGCGTTACGTTTCTCTCAGTTTTATTGGAAGAAAGGAAAGGCTTGCGCCCACGATCCGGTGATAGCAGGTCGCTCTGAACGTGGAAGTGGGACTCTCGTGGCGAGCAATGGCGGTGTCAGGGAATGGAATAACAGGTAAGTAGCTGGGACAGGAGAGCAAAAACGTGGTCGGGGTCAGAAACGAGTCGTAAGCCAGGAAAGGAGAGTAGACGCGGTCGGGGGCAAAAAAGGTCAAAAGCCGGGATGGGAGAGTAGACGTGGTCAGGATGGAAATGGGATGAAGCTGGGACAGGAGAGCAAAAATGTGGTCGGGGTCGGAAGCGAGTCGTAAGCCAGATAGGGGGAGTGGACGTGGTCGGGGACAAAAAAGTCGAAAGCCAGGATGGGAGAGTAGACGTGGTCAGGATAAAAACGGGATGAAGCCGGGGGACAGACAGGAGCAAAAAAACAGGACAGGTGGGAATCAGGGTTGAAAAAAGCTTGCCTAGTGTTAACTGAGGTTCGCAGACGGACTGACAAAAGGCGACAGACAGGAGTAGGGTTTTTTCCGACCTGGACTCCCACCTTTTTTTTTGCTCCCGTCTGTCCCCCGGCTCTGACTTTTTTTTTTTATCCTGACCACTTCTACTCCCCCGTCTCGGCTTTCGATCTCTTTCTGTCCCCGACCATGTTTACCCTGGTTCCTAGCTTACGACTCGCTTAAGACCCCCGATTGGCTCCCGGTCACGACTTGTCTATCTGTCACCATGGTGCGACATCTGTTGTCCGTCCGTCTGCGAACCTCAGTTCACTCTAGGCAAGCTTTTCGACCCTGACTCAAACGGGACAGGTGGGGGTCAGGGTCGAAAAAGAGGCTTGCCTAGTGTAAACTGAGGTTCGCAGAGGGACTGACAAAAGGGAACAGACAGGAGTGGGTTCAAATAGGGACAGGGAGCCAATCGGAGTCCGAGGCAGTTGGCGCCAAAGGAGCGGGCACAGGTGAAGCATATCAGTGATCTGAAGTATGTACTAGCAGCAAGATAGCGGCTTCATTTTAGTCATCAACCCGAAAAACATTTTTCCTTCGGAGGTCCTGGAAAAGTGAAAAAAAGCGTGTGAGCCCCGTGTGTCTTGTGTTTTTTTTGTCAGGACGCCATCATGAAACTGGGGCCCCTGCCCCGCCTCCTCAACGACATCAGCATGGCCTTACGCAACCCCCACCTGCAGCGCCAACCCAGCCACCAGGCCGAGCGACACATGTCCCGGCCCGCCTTCAACCGGGGGGCCTCCGACTTCCGCAACCTACTCATGCGGGAGCTCAACAGGTACCGTAGCCCGCTTTCCCTTTTCCCCACAAGAGGGCGCCCGAAAAGGGGCTCGATAGGACCGAACCTACCTAAGACATTGCCCAAAGAAGCGCAAGAGAAAAAGGAGATGCAGTCTGAGATACGTCCACTTGAAGTTGCACTCCAACCAGGGCTGTATTTCTCTCTATCTCCTTTTTTGCTCTCTCTCTCTTTCTTTCTCTTCTTTTTCTCCTTTTCTCTCTCTCTTGTTCTATCTTTCTTTTTCCTCTTTTCTCACTTTATCCCTCTCTTTTTCTTCCTATCTCTTCCTGTTTCTCTCTTTCTTTCTCACCCTCTCTCTTTGTTACTATTTTTCTTTTTTCATCCTTTTCCTTCATTTCTCTTTTCCCATTCTTTTCCTTTTTCTCGCTCTCTTTCTTTTTCAGTCTCTTTCTCACTATTGTCACTCTCCTTTGTCCTCTTTCTCCTTTTTCTCTTTCCCTTTCTCTCTTTCTCTTCATTTTCTCCTTTTCTCTCTCTCTTTCTCCTCTCTTGTTGGATCGCTTTCTTACACTCTTTTTTCTTTTTTTCTCAATTTATCCCTCTCTTTCTCACTCTTTTCCTTCCTTTTCTCTCATTCTTTCTCACCGCCTCTCTCTTTTTTTTCCTTTTTTCAATTGATCTCTCTTTCTTTTTCTCTCTCTTTAATTAGGCACCCATCCCTTTCTTTCATTTCCCTTTTCCCATTCTTTTCCTCTGTCTCGCTTTCTTTTTCAGTCTCTTTCTCACTATTGTCACTCTCCTTTGTCCTCTTTCTCCTTTTTCTCTCTCCCTTTCTCTCTTTCTCTTCATTTTCTCCTTTTCTCTCTCTCTTTCTCCTCTCGTTTGATCTATTTCTTACATTCTCTTTTTCCTTTTTTCTCAATTTATCCTTCTCTTTCTCACTCTCTTGTTCTTCCCATCTCTGTCTTTCTTCTCTCTTTCTTTCACATCCTCTCTCTTTTTGTTCCTTTTTTCAATTGATCTCTCTCTCTCTCTCATTTCTCTCTTTAATTGGGCACCCATCCCTTTCTTTTTTTTCTCTTTTCCCATTCTTGTCCTCTTTCTCACTTTCTTTTTCAGTCTCTTTCTCACTATTATCTCCTTTGTCCTCTTTCTTCCTTTTTCTCCCTTTCTCCTTCTTTTGTAGTCTCTGTTTCCCTCTTTCTCTCTCTATGTCCCTCTTTCTTTTTCTTATTCTCTCTTTCTTTTGAATCTACTCGTCCGGTCCCAGCCAAAATGAGATGCAGTGTCTTGCGATGACACTATCGCGAATCGATTTTGCGCGTGGGTTTCTCAGCTTTAGCCGAAAGCCGGAGTTTTGTTGTTTGATTTTGGTTTTTTTTTGCGCGGCAGCTCCATGGACACGAGCCGTCTGCCTTCTCCGACCTCCACCGGCGGCATGCCGGGGTCCCGGTCGCAGATGAGCTTTCAGGAACGCGAGCAACTCCTCCAACGGGCCTCCTCCAAAGACCCCTTCTACGGGTCTCGCCCCCCCCTGGCCCGATCCAGCCCCGCCTACTGCACCAGCAGCTCCGACATCACCGAACCCGACGGCAAGGTGAGTGGCGCCCCCCGGGGGCCGGACACGCCGCTCGTCGTTTGTGCCGTCTCCCGTGACCCGCTCTACAGTGAACCCCCGTTTCTTGCGGGGGGTCGTCCCGACGGACCGTCGTTACAAAGTCGCGGGTTTGAATAACTTCTCCAAATAAAACGCGATCGGGAATAGAACCGGTGAGTTCCTGTACGTTAATTAGCAGTGACGTGCGCCAAAGTCGGTGTCTGCTGAGGCACAGTCAGATTTACAGATAAAAGAACATGCGCGTACTGCTAGACTGCTCTGAACCGGGGCAGACATTTGTACTTATCCATAGATTTGCTTCTTTCACACACTGCTTCTCTACCGACTCGCCATATGTGGATCGGTAGCTCCCTCAATGTGTGGACAAAGATCTGATCGAAGCCATTCCTTATGGTGATTTAACATACTGAAATCATTCCAAGAGGCTTGATACTTACTGCACTAAACCCTCTATAATAGTATTTTCAAATAAAACCACAAAAACATATTTTGGCACTCAGGGACTATACTCCTGAAAATGCATTTCTAAATTAAGAACTCATGCAAGCGCGGGGAGAACATGCAAAACTCTGCACAGCGAGGCCTTAGTAGCTGGAATTTTCGGAGCAGTCCGTAAATGCGCCTCGCCCCAAAATATAAACAAAGAGCAGGCGTTTATTAACAATCATCAGCGTTCAAACAGCGTTCTCATTCGTCTAAGAGACAATCAGTTTTCTTATACCCTCCTGAGCAAAAACATCACGTCAGAAATATCACATGTTGCTTAGTGCGTCCTTGTTTTTCTCAAAGTGCATACTTCCAAAATTTGACTGTGTTCCTCTCAGAATTGACCCTTCACAGCCTACCGTTTTGCAATCGTCCACATGTTTCTCACCAAAAGTCGCCGTGACCCAGCCAAGTTCCCGTCAGCTTCGCTTCGCTGTACCAAACCAAGCCGAGTATTCCCTGACATTTAAACTCGGGAGAAACAAGCCTGGAATTTCCTGTCCAAACAAATGTGTCCCCATTATGTCGATAAGCTCGGACTTCATTATTCCACGACAATATCAGACCCTGTACTGCCGCATCGTGGAGCTGCGCGATACCAACCGAGCTGCTGTGCCACCCCTCATCACTATTTCAAATATTATTATAAGTTTCCATGATGACAGGTGAGGCACAGCCTCCACCGCCTCCCCCGACCGCACGTCACTGATAATTAGCAAAGAAGGAATCGTAGCTCTGAAGCATTAGCGCGCTCGCGTCGCTGGAGAGATTGCGGGTCTCGGGTAGGAACGAGTCTATCGCGATAGTGAAAGTATCGGTACTTTCCCGATACATTTCCTGGTCGGAAAGACGGTTACAAGTCGGGCCAATTTGAGAAAAGGGTCGCTGCGGCGTTGCGGGCGCAGTCCCGAAGGAGACGTAGCGGGGGGGCACTGTAACGTGACATCCGCTTGCTTCCTCGTCCCGGAGGGTATTTGCCGGCAAATACTCGGAGGGATCGGCGACATGCGTGCCCCCACCACCTCCACCCGGAAGTAGGGCTGCAACCGACCGCTACTTTCATCGTCGACTTGTCGGCGACTATCAAAATATGCCTATTATTTGTTTCTTAAATGAAGCAGGAAGTGGATTCAATCTCGTGGCAAATGAAAATAAAGACAAAGAACATACTGTATTTTCCAGACTATAAGTTGCAGGGTTTTTTTTTTATAATTTGGCCGTTTGAGCGACTCGTACTCCAGTGAGACTTATCAGTGGAATTATTGACCCAATATTACTGTTTTTTTTTCACACTAAACCGCAAGAGGGCGCTCTAAGCCTGTGTTGATCATTTCAACCTAATGCCCTCATTTTGTATCTCATTTTGGGGGGAAATGATCTTTTATTTTGAAATGCCTTTCAAGATGTTTTTGCTCTTGGATTTTATCAAATGCATTCACCCCCAAATGAGACCAACTGTATACTCCGGTGCGACTTATATATGTTTTTTTTCTTCAAAGTTATGCATTTCTTTGGGCTAGTGCGACTTATACTCCGGAGCGAACGATAATTTAGAAAGTACGGTACTGCGGATTTGTACGATAATTCAATCAAATGGCTTTCTCTAAAACCAACGACAGTGCTCGATCAAACCTCTGTTTGTTGTTCGGGACCAGGGTAACTTTAACGGGATTACTTTCAATGACTTTTGGATGACTCCAATACCAAATATGCGAATAAAAGACAAAAAGAAAGTAGATAGATAGATACTTTCTTCATCCCCGTAGGGAAATTCACACTTCCAGCAGTCTACCCCGTTGTTTATTAACAGATGAACATGATGCCCTAGGGTTTCTTGTAGCGGAGTGGATGACGTCACGCTAGTCCAAAAGTTCGACATCCCTGCGGCAGATGGAAATCTTTTTCTTTGTGTCCAGGGATACACCACCTCGTGTTAGCGAGTCCGCCTCCTCTCCGATTCCTACGTTAGCGTCCGGAATGCTAAACGTGAGCCACGTTTCCGCAAAACACAGCAACTGCGCTCCCCGTGCGCTTCGATGTTTTCCACCAGCACTCGATGATCTTATTTGGTCGTGAGTTCGCAATTACCATGATTACGGACGGTACCGAAGACTTATAACGCCGCTAGCCGCTTCGCTAGCTCCGGCTCTTCTTCCACGATAGGCCCCTTCATCACGCCGGCACGAGAATTCTTCAGGGCAAGGGGTTGATTCCTTGAATAAACGCATTTTTGTGCGCTAAAACCCATGTCCATAGGATAGAAAGTAATCCATAGTGTAGTTGTCAAAACGGAAAGAAAAACACCGAAGGTAGGAGCAGACAAAAAAACAATAAATCACAAAAAGTGAGAGATAACAGGGGAGCTGCTGGAGAAGGCAGCCGCTTGTGGCGGCACCGCTTTGATCTTAAATCAAATTATAGTAAAAAGGAATAAAATGATGACTCACAACACGTGGTAAGCTTTCTCTCCTGACTTTTATCTCTTTGATCTCCGGCAAAACTGACATCAAATGCGACAGAAAGAAAATGAAAATCAATCCAAACAGCTTGCCGACATCATTTTTGCCGTTCCATGGATTCCGTTACTCCCCAAGCCTGCAAGAAATTTACTCATTTGATTCCTATTGAGTTTCTTTTGTCTTTTCTGAGCATATTTGCTATTAGAGTCATCCAAAAGTCATTGAAAGTAATCCAGTTCAAGTAACCCTACCCAACCCTGTTCAGGATAAGCAAATTGATTACGAGTTCATATCAAGTCAACATTTTTATCCGCGGAAAGAAAGTAAAGGCTGGTCGTACCAGTAGAACAGTAAAGAAAAGCAATATTGTACACAAAAAGTGTGTGTGCACTCAAATCATTTCCAATTACTGTATACCAAGTCAATCTTGTTGCCGACATTGTACTTCCACTAAAAAAATGTGATTCAATCCAGTTGTGTATCGTGCAACTGACTCAATAAGCCCCCAAAAATGTTAGTATTATGTGACAAAAGATACCAGGAAATAAAATGGAAATCTTGTAAAAGAATTGTTGTAAAAACAAATGACATTTGTAGGCCGTACAACCTTTGCAATAATACAGTAGTCAATTCCTTCAAAAGTGAAAAATCATTTTGCATTGGCGGAAACTCCGCAAAATGTAACTTGATGTCAAGTTTTGGACATGATTGATCATGATTTCGTTGCCACACTTGGGGTTGCTGTCGCTCACTGTTGTTTCAAGCGTTGCTCACCGATTTTGTGTGACCCTTGGAAGATGACAGGGAACATTGGTTAGGACGCCATCAAACGCGGACTCAGTGTTGCAGCCCTACCGCACGGTGTCAACGTTTGCGGGCGCGGGCAGGGTCCGGTGTCCGTAAAATCCTCTGGTTGATGTCTATGATGGACCTCCAGGATTCCCGAATGAACAGCGTGTCCCACTTGCATTCGGTGGACATGCTCAACTCCTCCTTCTGCGGCGGCTTCGGGGGCAGCTTCGGGGGCCTCGGCGGCCCCGGTTCGGGCCCCGATTCGGGCCCCGGTTCGGGCCCGGCCGCCCAGCTGCGGGCCGGCAGCGGTCTGTCGGCCGGCTCGGGCGGCTCCGGCGCGTCGGGCGGCCCGCGCCTGAGCCGGATGGCCGCCGCCGCCAACGACTCGCTGTCCCGGCAGCAGCAACAGCAAGCCGCCGCCATGCGCTACCCGCTTTCCTTCCAGAATCCCCTCTTCCACCTGGCCGGCGCCGCCGACGGGCCCCGCAACCAGTTGGCGCCGGGCCGCCCCCGGCCCCCCGCCCCCCTGCTGCTGGCCCCCGAGCCGGAGCACCCCGGCTACCTGCCGCAGTTCGCCCGGGGCGGCTTCTCCCGCAGCGAGGACCTTTCCGCCCTGGGGAGCCGGGACGGCGTCCACCTGGCCCAGCCCGGCATCGTCCACTCCCACAGCTACAGCGACGACTTTGGCCGCGCCGATTTCGCCCGCCGCCAGATGACGGTGCACCCGCAGGTACGTGCCCCCTACGCCGGAGTGCCGTCCTTCCGCCGCCTCCGGACACCGTGCCTTCGGCTTCAATATTTTAACCACTTTATATTTACAAATCATGCTAATGGCCTCATGTTGATGAGTTTTGCTAACGGATACGTGCTAAAAAGTGATGTTAACGGCTAAATGCTAACTTCTTCGTGCTGAAAAATTATTCTAATGCTAACATGCTAACGACTCAGCAAATTGAATGGGCTCAATGCATTCCGGATGGGCCAATTCAAATCGAACGGCCCATTCTATTTGAACATGTATATTTTAAAAGTTTTTAAAGTGTAATAACAGTGTTATTACTATGATTTTACCATCAAATGAACTTGCCAGTACCAGGGAGGGTTTGGGGGGGCGGAGTCCCCCCACAGAACCAAGTAAAAAATGACAGAAACATCTCTCTGAGCTAAAAACTTTATGCTAACTCAAAATGCTAACAACCGGGGTTATATATACATACCGGGATCATCTTCCAGATCAATGCCGCGGGAATTGTCTAGTTAATATCATTACAATTGATCATTACAATTGTTATTGGTGTATTTGATAGGGAAGAGGTAGGGGTAGGGAATATAAGCATCGGCTTCTTACTACCCCTTTTCCAACATATTATATAACATTATTTTGTTGTTGAGTTATTGTTTTTGTTCTGTTTTTATTTTAATGTTCGAATAAAGTGTTCGTTCATTCATTCATTGCGCCACGAAATACACCGAAAAGTACACCGCGAAATTGAGGAAATAGACAACAGAAGACACGGCTAAATACACGAGATAAATGACGAAAGTAACGACCGGATACTTGACAAAATACATGAAAAAATAAACAACGAAATACACAACAAAACACACGGAAAAACACGCAGTGAATATGACAAAATAGACGACTGACAGAAAAAAAACACAGAAAAATACACAAAAAATTGAGGAAATACACAACTAAATATTGAGGAAATGACAAAACAGATAACTGAATACACAGCAAAATACACAACAAAGTACACGACAAAATATACAACAAAAACACAGAAAAATACACAGAAAAAGTGACAAAATACATGGCAAAATAGAGGACAAAATACATGAGAAAATACATACAAATACATACAAAATACACAACTAAAATGACAAAATAGACACCAAAAAAAACAACTGAACAAATGACAAAAACACGAAGAACTAAAATACGAAATAAACGACATAATACACCACATAATAAACTACTAATAAACCATAAAGAAATGACAAGATACATGACACAATGTATGACAAATTACACTGTAGACGACAAAATACATCATAAACTAATCGACTAAACGACTAAAAATACAAAAAATGAATGACAAAATACACAACAAAAATGAAAAACGAAATGACAAAAACAACTTCCAAAAAACGACTAAATACACAACAAAGTACGAGGAAAATACACTAACAACCGATGACTGAATGACTACAAGACAAAATGGATGACAATACAGGAAAAAACACATAAGACAAACTCAATCGATGACAAGATAAACGACAAAGTACATGACAAAATCCTCTCATTCTCATTAGCTACACCGCTTATCCTCGGTAGGGTCGCGGGGGTGCTGGAGCCCATCCCGGCAATCATCGGGCAGTGGGCAGGGGACACCCTCAACTGGTTGCCAGCCAATTGCAGGGCAACATGACAAAATAAATAAAAATATTGATTACCAAATGAACGAATTGCATTTCGGTATGAATCGATGTGTTTATTTATTTGAAGCACATATATTTCTTTCTCCACACGATAGGATCCGTCCTCCCTAGTTTCCAGCGAGTTTTTTCTTGTTGTCCCCCAGCAGCAGCAAATGATGGGGCTGTCCTCCCAGGTGGGAACCTCCCACTCCTCATTGGCCACCACCCCTCCGTCCACCGTCCAAGCCCGAGTCCCGCCCCCTCCCGCCCAACGCGTCCAATCGCAAGCCTCTCACCAGCTTTCCGTGGCCGCCCAAGCCAAATCGCGACCGACCAGCGGCAACCTCCTCCAATCGCCCGAGAGCGCCTACGGGGGGGGCGGAGGCCGACAGCCGCGAGGGGGCGGGGCCCGACAGACCTCCCTCAAGGACAACGCGGCGCCGGGGCTCCCCCACCAGCAGACTTCGGTCCGGGACTCGGGGAGCCCCCAGGGGACGGGGAGCCCCGCCGCCCAACCGGGAGTCAAACCGCAAAAGCCTTCGCCCCAGCAGCATCTGCTCAAGCCCAACGCCGGAAAACAGGCCAGTGGCGGGACGTCTTTGCGCAAAAATCTTCTTAAAGCGGGGCAACAGTCTTGTAGCTGAATTAGGCACTAATAGGGCAGCAAATTTCTTTTAGAAAATAGAAGAAAAATTTCATTGAATAGGCTCACAACGGGGCAAACCGTTTTTCTTTAAAAATATAAAAAGACAAGGTCATTGAAACAGGCTCCTATGGGATATGGGTGTATATTTTTGCTCAATTAGGCTCAAAACAGTCTTTTTGTGTATATTTTTGCTCGATTAAGCCCAAAACAGTGATTTAGGTGTATATTTTTGCTCGATTAGACTCAAAACAGTCATTTTTGTATATATTTTTGCTCAATTGGTCTCAAAACAGTCATTTTTGTATATATTTTTGCTCAATTGGTCTCAAAACAGTCATTTATGTGTATATTTTTGCTGGATTGGATTTTCTTAAAAAAATGACCCAAAAAAAAGAAAAATATGTCACGGTCGAAGGGTTTTGCGAGGCAAAATTTTGTATTAATAAATTTGGAAAAGAGAAGTAAAAATGTGCAGGCTCACATGGGGCAATATTTTCTTCTTAAAAAAAGTAATTTAAATCTAGTGTACGTATTTTCATGCCTACATAGGCCCATTTTTTCGTTAAAAGAAGAAAAAATGCCATTCGTCGGGTTATCAATTTGTTTATTTCATTTTATGTCTTTTTTTGGGGGGGAAAGAAAAAAATCATGTCATGCATGCAGGTTCCACCATGGCACCGTTAAAAAACATAAAATATAGGGAAAAAGGTTGTCAGGACCAGAACAAAGACAGGACCCACTTGCGTACGTTCCTCTCGGTTTTATTGGGAAGAAGGGAAAGGATTGAACACACGATCCGGTGATCGCCGGTCGTGGGGAGCAGGTCGCTCTGAACGCGGAAGTGGTATTTCCGTGGCGAGCGAAGGCAGCGTCGAGAGCAGGGTAAAAAACAGATCGATGGCCGAGACGGGGGAGCAAAAAACATGGTCGATATCAGAAAACGGGTTGAAGCCGGGAAACAGACAGGGGCCAAAACAGGAGCGAGTCAGGGTCAAAAAGCTTGCCTAGCGTTAACTGAGGTTCGCAGAAAGACTGACACCAGGTGACAGAAAGACGGGGGTATACATAGTGACAGGGAGCCAATCAGAGTCCGTCTGTCAGAGACCAGAAACGAAGACAGGACCCGCTTGCGTTTGTTTTACCCAGCTTTATTTAGAAGGAGGAAAAGGCTCGCACCCATCATCCGGTGATTGTCGGTCACAGGTAGCAGATCGCTCGGAAGGCAGAAGTGGCACTTCTTTGGCGAGCAAAGGCAGTGTCGAGGAAGGGGGAAGAACAGGTCGATGGCCGGGACGGTGGAGCAAAAACGTAACGGAGTTCAGAAAAAGGGTCGGAGCCGGGAATCAAACAGGAATCGGGACAGGATAGAGTCAGAGTCAAAAAAGCTTGCCTAGCAGGAGCTGAGGTTCGCAAGGCCGTTGGCGCCAATGGAGCAGACTCAGGTGCCTGGCATCAGTAATGACAGGCTCACATGGGGCACCCGTTTACTCTTGAGGGAAAAAAAGAAATCAAGTCATTGATGCAGGCACAGACAAAGCATCAGTTCAAAATAAAAAGAACAAAAATGTACTTCAAGTAGGCTCATACAAGGAAAATTGACTATTGTAGCCAGCTCACGTGGGGCACCTCATTTTCCCGTGTCTCTGCAGACCGAGCTGTGCTTTTGAGGCGTCGGCCACGGAGTTCCCCTAACTGTGTTCTCTTCCGGCAGGGGTCTCAGGCTCCCGGCACGCCGGCCAACGAGAGGACGGTGGCCTGGGTGTCCAACATGCCTCACCTTTCGGCCGATATCGAGAGTTCGCGTATCGACCGCGAGGACTTCAAGCTCAAAGAATATTCCAAAAGCATGGACGAGTCCCGCATGGACAGGGTGGGTAGACCTGGCCCCGTCAATGCTTGCTTTAAGTCTCCAAGGACTGCACAGGCCGCTATGACACCATCCCCTGATCTGAAACAGACATGAGGGCAAGGAATAACTCAAAAACCTCAGTATGAGGAAAATGAAGAGCCTTGAGAAGGGGCCACTCAGGAGATAATCCCCATTCCAGGATGACTAGGCTGCAATAGATACAAATGTTTGCACGGACATGCCCCCTCTTATCTTTATGTTCCTGCACGGAGCCTCCGCTCAGAAAACGCCGGACTACTTGTGACCCCAAGAGCCAAGAAGAAATCTGCAGGCTCAAGAGCGTTGCATTGGGTAACAGTACACAACACGTAGTCAAAATCATAGGTATTATGTCAAATTGTTCAAGAAGTCCATGACAGCAACGATGCAGCTTCTAGTCTCAGCCAGCTGGTCATAGAGAGGATGACTTCCGGTCCAGTTGCCGGTCTATGGACTCATCCCGATCCGCCAAAGACCGGGCAGCCAGAAAGGACAGGAAAAGAAAAGTATGAGGTCAGAATCACTCATAGGCTATAGAATAATAGTGTGTGATTGAAAAACTCTCATCTCCAGAGGGAGAGCATATCACAGCACCGGGACCTAGATGGAGAACGCTCTTGAACCTGCAGATTTCTTCTTGGCTCTTGGAGTCACAAGTAGTCCCGATTCTCCGGGCAGAGGCTCCGTGCAGGAACATAAAGATAAGAGGGGCCGTGTCCATGAGAACATTTGTATGTTAGCTAAAATTGGAGCGATATGCTCAAACTTTCTAGTCTTTGTCAAATGTCTTCTGCATTTGTGCCCACTTACCAGAGTCAAATACCAGGCCATGAATTTAAGACTCCTGATTCAAAGGATTTCTTAGCGACCTACTGCCAAAAGGGGCTATGTTAGTGTGATACCCTGACTGTAGTTAGAAATGTGCCCTTTCAGATTTCATTTCCCTCCTATGTTCATGTTTGGAGCCTTCGCTCAGAAAACAACGGTCTACCAGTGATCCCAAGAGCCAAGAGGAAATCTGTACGTTCGAGACCGTTCTCTGTTTGGGCCCCAATAATGCAGAACGTTCTGCCCCCTGGGATTGTATCTGCAACCTCAGTGGAACTGTTTCAATCTAGGTTTAAAACATACTTCTATTCCATAGCTAATGAATGACCTAGATTTCATGTTGACAATGTCTCTGTATCGTAACATCCATTTTGACCTGGTCGTCCTGGATGGGGTATGACCTCACGTGCAATCCCTTCTCTAGGACTCTTCATTGTCTTCATGCTAAGGTTTTTGAGTTTTTCCTTGCCCTCATGTAGGTTTTAGATCAGGGGATGGTGTCATAATAGTCTGTAGTCCGTACAGCCATTTGGTACTTCTTGTTACTAAGGGCATAAATAAAGAAATGTGACTTGACCCCGTATATACTGGACGGAATCGCTTTATCTTTTTCGGAGCAGACCTTATTTCCTCGCCCAAAAACATAAAATCAAGATGCAGGGAGATCTCGGCGGGAGAGGGAGAGCCGTTTATCTTTGTCAGAGTCCAAAACAGAGTTCTCATTCGTCTAAGAGACAATCAGCTTTTTTATATCCTCAGGCAACATCTCATGTTGCGATGACACACTTGTTTTTCCTCAACATGCAAGCTTTTTGGTAATTGAAAATATTTTTTTAGAATGTTTTCGTCCTCTTTCGATTTTCCAAAGTTACAGAATTTCCAAGAAACTCGTTGGGGTCGGCCTGACACATCCAAATTCCTGACTTGACGGCTAGTTCCACGCCAAGCAGAATATTATTACTTGGCTGCCCAAGGCGTTTAATAATAACACTCGCTGACATTTAAACTCGGGAGAAACAAGCCCGGAATTTTCCCGTTTTAAACTAATGTGTTCTCCTTATGTCAAGCTCGACTCCAATAAACCACAACACCTTCTCGTGTACCAAAACGTTCTCGGGACTATACGGACTCCTTAAGCGAGCCCCAGGTTCCCGACCTCTGCTTTAGGTGTTAAATTCCCACCGGTTCTTCTCCCGACCTTTTTTTCCTGCGGCAGGTTCGAGAGTACGAGGAGGAGATCCACGGCCTGAAGGAGCGCCTGGTGATGTCCCACAAGAAACTGGAGGAGTACGAGCGACGCCTGCTGAGCCAGGAACAGCAGACCAACAAAATCCTGCTCCAGTACCAAAACCGTCTGGAGGACAGCGAGAGACGACTGCGGCAGCAGCAAGTGGAGAAGGACTCGCAAATTAAAGGCATTATACACAGGTAACCACCACATACTGACCTTTTCCAGCACTTCCTTTCTAAATCTTTGCTTTATTGTATAACAGACAAGTGAAATGAAGATGATAGGTGTTATAAAGAAAGAGTGCAATATCCACTTCAACAAAAGTAGGGAGGTGAATCAATTTGGGCAACCCAGTAGAAACATGAGAAGTAGAGACAGTAGAAACAAGTTTCCAATGAGGGTCTGGATACTCTTTTTGACCCTTCTCTTTTAAAAAACATTTCTCAATTGACCAACCACAACGAGAACTGTGCCTGTGGCCCTCCATTTCCTCACTACGTTTCTGAAACTGACTGCCGAAATCTCTGAGCTAGCTTTCTGTATCCTTCCGCTTAATCACTATTGAGAGAATAATTGAGTGGACCTTTCATCAAAAGGGTAATCGACCTGTTAAGATGTGACCCCACATTCTTAACATTCCTGGCACGCCTAAATGACGACATCGCCACATCCCTAACATTCCCGGTATTCCAAATTGATGACATCGGTACATTCCTAACATCCCTGGCATTCCTATCAGAGGACGTCGTGCTATTTCCAACATTCCTAACAATCCAGGCATTTCGAAGTGACGAAGCACCTCCTCGTCTCTAATAATCCTGATATTCCGAACATATGTCACCTGGAATACAACCTCCCACCATGGCATATAGACATGTCACATAAACAGAGGTTGTCAGTTTGGAATGTCAAGAATGTGGTCAGGACACCACAATGGAATGTCGTCATCACTAAGGAATGTTAGGATTGCGGTGACGCTCTCTCTTTGAAATGCCAGAAATATTAGAGATGTCTTTCCTTATTCCTAGCATTCCAGGGTGATGACGTCACCTCATTTCGAACATTCTGGGTATTCCGAATTGATGACATCGATACATTCCTAACATCCATGGCATTCCAAACAGATGACATCACCGCATTCCAATCTGATGACGTGACACCATTTCAATCCAGGGATATCGAAGTGACGACGCCACCTCGTCCCTACTATTCCTGATATTCCGAACATATCTGGTCATGTCACCTGGAATCCAACCCCCCACCCCGGCATATAGACATGTTACACAAACGGAGGTTGTCAGTTTGGAATGTCAAGAATGTGGTCAGGACACCACAATGGAATGTCTGAAATGTGGTGACGTCATCACTCAGGAATGTTAGGATTGTAGTGACGCTGTCTCTTTGAAATGCCAGAAATATGAGAGATTTCTCGCCCTCGCCTTCTTCCTAGCATTCCAGGGTGATGACACCATTTCAATCCAGGCATATCGAAGTGACGAGGCCACCTCGTCCCTAATATTCCTGATATTCCGAACATATCTGGCCATTTTGCCTGGAACACATCCCCCCACATGTCACCAATGGTACCCAAATTGCTCGCCAACCCTACTTTTGTTGAGGTTTTTTGGGGATCTTGGCGATTTTCCGGCTGGAATTTTTCGGATGGTGACGATTTTTGCGTCGGGGCTCCCGGTCCTGAACGGAATTTCTTCCTCAGGAAAGAAGACGAGCCCTGACGACAAACGCGTCAAGCCTTAAAACAAGATTTCCTTCATTTCCATTAAGAAATTCGGGATCGGGATCGACATCTAAGGAATATCGTATCGTGAGAATGTATTTTCAGATTAGAATAGAATTCTATTTATCATACGTGCAGAATTTACTCGGAATGTTTTCGAGGAGATATCTATTTTTCGTTTTGTGAAGGAAAAACCGCATCGTTCCGAAATCACAATTTTATCCTTTATATTATATAACGATTATAAATGATGATGTAACCAATAGAATCCTTCTTTGGGTAATATACGAGAAACAATGTCAGCTTGTTGCAAATGTTGTTTTCCTTCCCCTGTTGCAAAGTGAAATTTCCGGGTGCTTGAAATCCTTAAAAAATGCTTGAATTTAAATGTGTTTTCAACCATTGAAAAGTACTTCAAAGTATTTGCTTAAAATTGTCGGCACGTTTCACAAGTCTGCTTAAAGATGAGGCAGACACTGCCCTCCGGTGGCTCGGCTTTGCCACGGCATTCCCACGTGATTAACGACGGCTGGCATGAGTTTGTATGGCTCTGAAAGTCCCTTGAAGTGCTTGAATTTGGCCATGAAAAACATGTACGAACCCTGCTTTGAGGATAAAAGTAAACCTAAAAATGGATCGTTTTGGATTCCCGTTTGTTTTTTTTTTTCTCCTGACAGCCTCTAGTCACCCTTGATGAGACTTTTGAGCCATTCTGCACTTTGACCAGGGGGTGGGCAAACTTTTGGAGTCACGGGCCGTATCTAGTTTAAAAATTCGGCCGAGGGGAAAGAAATGGATTGATCTATTCCCAAAACCGTCTTAAATCTCAATTTATGAGGAAAAAAGATAATGTAGCCCAATCAGAACCCGGGAAGGGACACCACAAAAACACCAAAACAACCGATTTTAGTAGTACTCCGGTGGTCAGCTTTCGAACAGAGTCTTTTCCAGGTCGGAGATCAGGGTCCAAATGGGTTAGGGTCTGAATTTCGTTTTCCCATAAAAAGTAATGCTAAAGTAATTAATCCGTTCTTCCTCGGACAAAATGTAAACAATTTTTCAGTAATACATGGCTCTAACCGGCAATATCGTCCTAAATATATCAATGTATATAATACTGTCACATACATTCATTAAAAACGATAATATCTCAATACAAACACGTTTTTGTACATTTTTCCAGTAGCTCGGTCACGTACGTCTTGGCCGGCGTTTTTTTCCGAAATTAAACTTCGATCACGTTTTTGTTTAACTCTACTCTCTGTTGTACTCCAGAATGATCACGATAAATCTCTTGGTGAGCTTAGGCACTTTATTAACAGCTCTGTCAGCTCTGCGTCTACATTTTCTTAACTCCTTCGAACACTAACAATATAGATGTGGAACAATGTTTCAGGTCCGACATTTTTCATCGTGCTTTCTATTGCACTCCGGAATTCTTACAGTAAACTTCTCGCTGAGTTGAGGCACTTTTTAAACAACTCTGTCAGTTTTGTCTTGCGTGTACGTCTTCTTAACTCTTCCGCACGCCAACAATCTACATTCATGTTTCTATTATGTATCCACCGTGTTTCTTTGTTACACTCTGAATTGATTCCAACAAACTTTTCGTGTACTTTTAGGCACTTAACTAACAGCTCTCTCAGATCTCACGCCAGCCTTGCGTGTATGTCTTCTTTACTCTTCCGAACACCAACAATATAGATGTGGAACAATGTTTCAGGTCTGACATTTTTCATCGTGCTTTCTATTGCACTCCGGAATTCTTACAGTAAACTTCTCGCTGAGTTGAGGCACTTTTTAAACAACTCTGTCAGTTTTGTCTTGCGTGTACGTCTTCTTAACTCTTCCGCACGCCAACAAACTACATTCATGTTTCTATCACGTATCCTCCGTGTTTCACTGTGCTCTTTGTTGCACTCCGAATTGATTCCAACAAACTTTTTGTGTACTTTTAGGCTTTTTATTAACAGCTCTGTAGGATCTGCGTGTATGTCTTCATTACTCTTCCGCACAACAAAAATGTATGCTTTTATTAGTACCAATCCAGTTCCCTGCTTTCACTTTTCAACTGACTTTAAAAGAAACGTTTTTTTTTCACTTTTAAAAAAACCCACCGGTGAGATTCAGCTTGATGCAGACTGTTCGAAAGCTGAAATTGGATTTAGGCCGAAGCAAATTTCTCAAAAATATTTATTTATTTACTTTGAGGGAAGAGACTATCGAAAGCTATACTCATATATAATTCGTGGGCCGGATGAATCAGTCTTACCGGCTCTCTGTGGCCCGCGATCCGTAGTTTGCCCACCCCTTACTAAACCGTCCATCCAAATAGGAAGAAAATATAACAGGAATTTACCTCTCAGTTGTAAATAAGACATGGATTTGGCCAGCCATGTTATATATCTCTATTTTTGAAGTCCAATCGACAGACAAAATGTGAATTTGTGTCAAAAGAGCCCGTATTACAAAATGCTACCGGTCAACTTGTTGTGTTTTTCATACTTGAAGTTAGGGCTGCAACAAACAATCGACGAATCGGCTGATTCTGTTTTCGATGGGATTTCTCGACTTATTCACATCTTGAAGTTTTTGGGACGTATAGAAACAAATAGCGCGCAAACCGACAGAATATTCTGTCATATAAAACCATCAAAATCCATGCAAGTAAAAATACATAGTAAATGCCATACACCTGCAAATAGATGAAAGTTTTTTCTCCTAACTCATCCAAAAATCATCATATATTCGGATTCTATTTGGAGCAATTTTTTTTATCCACATTAAAAATATATTGAAAATGTAAACCCGCTTTTTAAAATGTTGTCAAAAAATGTGTTTTGGGTGTTACATCTTTGAATATGATAGACAGATCATTTCTCCCTCATGCCATGAGGCTCTTTAACGCCACCCGGGGGAGTAAAAGCCCACATGAAACCCCATCCCCACATTTGAATATTACCCTATTTTATTACAGTGTGTATTTTCCGTAGCACTATTTAAATACTCTATATCAACACGTTCTATTGGGTATTTTTGTATTCTATATCTTTTATTTTATTATTTTATTTTTCAACGCAAGGATACTGCTGGAAGTGTCAATTTCACTATGGGGATGAAGAAAGGATCTATCTATCTATCTATCTATCTAGACATATATCTATCTATCTACTATCTATCTATCTATCTATCTATCTACTATCTATCTATCTACTATCTATCTATCCATCTATCTATCTATCTTTCTAGACATCTATCTATCTAGACATCTATCTAGACATCTAGACATCCATCTAGACATCTATCTATCTAGACATCTATCTATCTAGACATCTATCCATCTATCATTCTAGACCTCTATCTATCTATCTATCTATCTATCTATCTATCTATCTATCTAGACATCTATCTATCTATCTAGACATCTATCTAGACATATATCTATCTAGACATCTATCTTTCTAGACATCTATCTATCTTTATAGACATCTATCTATCTATCTAGACATCTATCTATCTATCTAAACATCTATCTATATCGACATCTATCTATCTATCTATCTAGACATCTATCTATCTATCTAGACATCTATCGAGACATCTATCTATACATCTATCTATCTTTCTAGACCTTTATCCATCTATCTAGACATCTATCTAGACATCTATCTATCTAGACATCTATCTATCTAGACATCTATCCATCTATCTTTCTAGACATCTATCTATCTTTATAGACATCTATCTATCTATCTAGACATCTATCTATCTATCTAGACATCTATCTAGACATATATCTATCTAGACATCTATCTATCTAGACATCTATCTATCTTTCTAGACCTTTATCCATCTATCTAGACATCTATCTAGACATCTATCTTTCTAGACATCTATCTTTCTAGACATCTATCTATCTATCTATCTTGACATCTAGGCATCTATCTATCTATCTATCTATCTATCTATCTATCTATCTATCTATCTATCTATCTATCTATCTATCTATCTATCTATCTATCTATCTAGACATCTATCTAGACATCTAGGCATCTATCTATCTAACATTCCCAATATGAAAATGATAAATGACTCTGCTCCTTGTGTGGAGTTATAATTCTTCTTTTTACCTTATTTATGTTATTGACATATTTTGTGTTGTTTCTGCAGCACTTTCCGTTCCTTTAAATTTTTTCATGATGAAATAGTCAAACACTACCAAGTTAAGACGTTTTCGTTCGTAAAAATGTAAGATACGCTTTTATGAAAAAGGGTCTTGGCGCCCTCTGCCAGACTAAAGTGGTCGCAACGGAGTCGTGTGCACTCATATTTGTATCGATTTCACATACTTAGTGGGTCATAAATCACCTGAAACAGGGAAAAAATGATCTGATGAGTCAACTGACGCTTTTAGTCATCGATTTAGTCGATAAGTTGTTGCAGCCCTACTTGAAATGTTTTCGGAAGGAAGGGTGCACAAGCACTTTTGGGTGTCTACGAGCAAGCAGCATGAGCCATTTGCATGATTGTCCTGACGCCATTTTGTCCCGCCGCTCTTCGGGTTTTCCTCTTTTCGTCTTTTGGACTGAATAAAACGTCTCGGCGCTCAGATTTCAAACTCAATCTGTGGTTTGTTGTTGTCGCGTCTCCTCATTCGTCCTCGCTTCGTTGAATTTGTGCTTGCGAGCATTGCCGTCTTTCTTATGCTATACAAGGTTCGTACGGGTGCTTGAAATCCTTCAAAATGCTTCATTTTCATGTTGTGTTTTCAAAGACGGGACAATTCTTGAATTTTGGGTGAGTGCTTGAAAATGCTTCAAATTATTATATCTGTCGTGTTTCTTGGCAGTCTGACGTGACAGAAAAAGCAATAAATGAAGAGAAATTTATAGAACAGGCATGAAAATGGATCAAAATTGCTTGATGGTCTAACCATCCAGCCATACCAAAATCAAGTATCATACCCCTAGACCAAAGAGCACAATTTTGAATGATCTATGGCCTTTATTCATCCAATGGCAGACCTTAAGACAGAAGGTTGCTTAAAGATTTCATCCGCATTAACCGAAGAAGGGCTCGTTCAGGAGTTGAAGTGAGAATCATGCCACTAGACCAACAAGCCCCATTTCAACAACTTTAAGGCCCCTTGTTTGTTCCCAAACATCCATTGGGAGACCCTATGACAGGGGGTTTCCTAAAAATGAACCAAGAAAGCTTTATGACACAATCACCACACACACATCCAAATAAAGCATCAAAGCCCAAGACCAAAGAGCAAAATTTTGAGTGATCTATGGCCTTCATCCATCTGATGGCGGACCTCATGACAGAAGGTTGCTTAAATATTATTTTAACAATAACCTAATGAAGGGCTCGTCCGGGAATTGAACCCGGGACCTCTCGCACCCGAAGCGAGAATCATGCCACTAGACCAACGAGCCACATTTCAAAAAGTTTATGGCCCTTGTTTGTCCGCAAACATCCACTGGGAGACCCTATGACAGGGGGTTTCCTAAAAATGAACCAAGAAAGCTTTATGACACAATCACCACACACACATCCAAATAAAGCATCAAAGCCCAAGACCAAAGAGCAAAATTTTGAGTGATCTATGGCCTTCATCCATCTGATGGCGGACCTTATGACAGAAGATTGCTTAAAGATTTCATCAACATTGACCAAAGGAAGGGCTCGTTCAGGAGTTGAACCTGAGACCTCTCGCACCCTAAGCGAGAATCATGCCACTAGACCAACGAGCCACATTTCAAGAATTTTATGGCCCTTATCTGTCCCCAAACATCAATTGGGAGACCCTATGTCAGGGGGTTTCCTAAAAAGGAACCAAGAAAGCTTTATGACACAATCACCACACACACATCCAAATAAAGCATCAAAGCCCAAGACCAAAGAGCAAAATTTTGAGTGATCTATGGCCTTCATCCATCTGATGGCGGACCTCATGACAGAAGGTTGCTTAAATATTATTTTAACAATAACCTAATGAAGGGCTCGTTTGGGAATTGAACCCGAGACCTCTCGCACCCGAAGCGAGAATCATGCCACTAGACCAACAAGCCACATTTCAACAACTTTAAGGCCCCTTGTTTGTTCCCAAACATCCATTGGGAGACCCTATGACAGGGGGTTTCCTAAAATCGAACCAAGAAAGCTTTATGACACAATCACCACACACACATCCAAATAAAGCATCAAAGCCCAAGACCAAAGAGCAAAACTTTGAGTGATCTATGGCCTTCATCCATCTGATGGCGGACTTTATGACAGAAGATTGCTTAAAGATTTCATCAACATTGACCAAAGGAAGGGCTCGTTCAGGAGTTGAACCTGAGACCTCTCGCACCCTAAGCGAGAATCATGCCACTAGACCAACGAGCCACATTTCAAAAAGTTTATGGCCCTTGTTTGTCCGCAAACATCCACTGGGAGACCCTATGACAGGGGGTTTCCTAAAAATGAACCAAGAAAGCTTTATGACACAATCACCACACACACATCCAAATAAAGCATCAAAGCCCAAGACCAAAGAGCAAAATTTTGAGTGATCTATGGCCTTCATCCATCTGATGGCGGACCTTATGACAGAAGATTGCTTAAAGATTTCATCAACATTGACCAAAGGAAGGGCTCGTTCAGGAGTTGAACCTGAGACCTCTCGCACCCTAAGCGAGAATCATGCCACTAGACCAACGAGCCACATTTCAAGAATTTTATGGCCCTTATCTGTCCCCAAACATCAATTGGGAGACCCTATGTCAGGGGGTTTCCTAAAAAGGAACCAAGAAAGCTTTATGACACAATCACCACACACACATCCAAATAAAGCATCAAAGCCCAAGACCAAAGAGCAAAATTTTGAGTGATCTATGGCCTTCATCCATCTGATGGCGGACCTCATGACAGAAGGTTGCTTAAATATTATTTTAACAATAACCTAATGAAGAGCTCGTTTGGGAATTGAACCCGAGACCTCTCGCACCCGAAGCGAGAATCATGCCACTAGACCAACAAGCCACATTTCAACAACTTTAAGGCCCCTTGTTTGTTCCCAAACATCCATTGGGAGACCCTATGACAGGGGGTTTCCTAAAATCGAACCAAGAAAGCTTTATGACACAATCACCACACACACATCCAAATAAAGCATCAAAGCCCAAGACCAAAGAGCAAAACTTTGAGTGATCTATGGCCTTCATCCATCTGATGGCGGACTTTATGACAGAAGATTGCTTAAAGATTTCATCAACATTGACCAAAGGATGGGCTCGTTCAGGAGTTGAACCTGAGACCTCTCGCACCCTAAGCGAGAATCATGCCACTAGACCAACAAGCCACATTTCAACAACTTTAAGGCCCCTTGTTTGTTCCCAAACATCCATTGGGAGACCCTATGACAGGGGGTTTCCTAAAAATGAACCAAGAAAGCTTTATGACACAATCACCACACACACATCCAAATAAAGCATCAAAGCCCAAGACCAAAGAGCAAAATTTTGAATGATCTATGGCCTTCTTCCGTCTGATGGCAGACCTTATGACAGAAAATTGCTTAAAGATTTCACCAACACTGACCGAAGGAGGGCTTGTTCAGGAGTTGAACCCGGGACCTCTCGCACCTGAAGCGAGAATCATGCCACTAGACCAACGAGCCATATTTCAACAAGTTTATGGCCCTTGCTTGTCACCAAACATCCATTGGGAGACCCTATGACAGGGGGTTTCCTAAAAATGAACCAAGAAAGCTTTATGACACAATCACCACACACACATCCAAATAAAGCATCAAAGCCCAAGACCAAAGAGCAAAATTTTGAGTGATCTATGGCCTTCATCCATCTGATGGCGGACCTCATGACAGAAGGTTGCTTAAATATTATTTTAACAATAACCTAATGAAGGGCTCGTCCGGGAATTGAACCCGAGACCTCTCGCACCCGAAGCGAGAATCATACTTCTAGACCAACAAGCCACATTTTAAGAAGTTTATGGCCCTTGTTTGTCCGTAAACATCCACTGGGAGACCCTATGACAGGGAGTTTCCTAAAAATGAAACAAGAAAGCTTTATGACACAATCACCACACACACATCCAAATAAAGCATCAAAGCTCAAGACCAAAGAGCAAAATTTTGAGTGATCTATGGCCTTCATCCATCTGATGGCGGACCTTATGACAGAAGATTGCTTAAAGATTTCATCAACATTGACCAAAGGAAGGGCTCGTTCAGGAGTTGAACCTGAGACCTCTCGCACCCTAAGCGAGAATCATGCCACTAGACCAACGAGCCACATTTCAAAAAGTTTATGGCCCTTGTTTGTCCGCAAACATCCACTGGGAGACCCTATGACAGGGGGTTTCCTAAAAATGAACCAAGAAAGCTTTATGACACAATCACCACACACACATCCAAATAAAGCATCAAAGCCCAAGACCAAAGAGCAAAATTTTGAGTGATCTATGGCCTTCATCCATCTGATGGCGGACCTCATGACAGAAGGTTGCTTAAATATTATTTTAACAACAACCTAATGAAGGGCTCGTCCGGGAATTGAACCCGGGACCTCTCGCACCCGAAGCGAGAATCATACTTCTAGACCAACAAGCCACATTTTAAGAAGTTTATGGCCCTTATTTGTCCGCAAACATCCACTGGGAGACCCTATGACAGGGGGTTTCCTAAAAATGAACCAAGAAAGCTTTATGACACAATCACCACACACACATCCAAATAAAGCATCAAAGCCCAAGACCAAAGAGCAAAATTTTGAGTGATCTATGGCCTTCATCCATCTGATGGCGGACCTCATGACAGAAGGTTGCTTAAAGATTTCATCAACATTGACCAAAGGAAGGGCTCGTTCAGGAGTTGAACCTGAGACCTCTCGCACCCTAAGCGAGAATCATGCCACTAGACCAACGAGCCACATTTCAAAAAGTTTATGGCCCTTGTTTGTCCGCAAACATCCACTGGGAGACCCTATGACAGGGGGTTTCCTAAAAATGAACCAAGAAAGCTTTATGACACAATCACCACACACACATCCAAATAAAGCATCAAAGCCCAAGACCAAAGAGCAAAATTTCAAATGATCTATGGCCTTCATCAGTCTGATTGCGGACCTCATGACAGAAGGTTGCTTAAATATTATTTTAACAATAACCTAATCAAGGGCTCGTCCGGGAATTGAACCCGGGACCTCTTGCACCCGAAGCGAGAATCATACTTGTAGACCAACGAGCCACTTTTTAAGAAGTTTATGGCCCTTGTTTGTCCGGAAACATCCACTGGGAGACCCTATGACAGGGGGTTTCCTAAAAATGAAACAAGAAAGCTTTATGACACAATCACCACACACACATCCAAATAAAGCATCAAAGCCCAAGACCAAAGAGCAAAATTTTGAGTGATCTATGGCCTTCATCCATCTGATGGCGGACCTTATGACAGAAGATTGCTTAAAGATTTCATCAACATTGACCAAAGGAAGGGCTCGTTCAGGAGTTGAACCTGAGACCTCTCGCACCCTATACGAGAATCATGCCACTAGACCAACGAGCCACATTTCAAAAATTTTATGGCCCTTATTTGTCCCCAAACATCAATTGGGAGACCCTATGACAGGGGGTTTCCTAAAAATGAACCAAGAAAGCTTTATGACACAATCACCACACACACATCCAAATAAAGCATCAAAGCCCAAGACCAAAGAGCAAAATTTTGAGTGATCTATGGCCTTCATCCATCTGATGGCGGACCTCATGACAGAAGGTTGCTTAAATATTATTTTAACAATAACCTAATGAAGGGCTCGTCCGGGAATTGAACCCGGGACCTCTCGCACCCGAAGCGAGAATCATACTTCTAGACCAACGAGCCACATTTTAAGAAGTTTATGGCCCTTATTTGTCCGCAAACATCCACTGGGAGACCCTATGACAGGGGGTTTCCTAAAAATGAAACAAGAAAGCTTTATGACACAATCACCACACACACATCCAAATAAAGCATCAAAGCCCAAGACCAAAGAGCAAAATTTTGAGTGATCTATGGCCTTCATCCATCTGATGGCGGACCTCATGACAGAAGATTGCTTAAAGATTTCATCAACATTGACCAAAGGAAGGGCTCGTTCAGGAGTTGAACCTGAGACCTCTCGCACCCTAAGCGAGAATCATGCCACTAGACCAACGAGCCACATTTCAAAAAGTTTATGGCCCTTGTTTGTCCGCAAACATCCACTGGGAGACCCTATGACAGGGGGTTTCCTAAAAATGAACCAAGAAAGCTTTATGACACAATCACCACACACACATCCAAATAAAGCATCAAAGCCCAAGACCAAAGAGCAAAATTTTGAGTGATCTATGGCCTTCATCCATCTGATGGCGGACCTCATGACAGAAGGTTGCTTAAATATTATTTTAACAAAAACCTAATCAAGGGCTCGTCCGGGAATTGAACCCGGGACCTCTTGCACCCGAAGCGAGAATCATACTTGTAGACCAACGAGCCACTTTTTAAGAAGTTTATGGCCCTTGTTTGTCCGGAAACATCCACTGGGAGACCCTATGACAGGGGGTTTCCTAAAAATGAAACAAGAAAGCTTTATGACACAATCACCACACACACATCCAAATAAAGCATCAAAGCCCAAGACCAAAGAGCAAAATTTTGAGTGATCTATGGCCTTCATCCATCTGATGGCGGACCTTATGACAGAAGATTGCTTAAAGATTTCATCAACATTGACCAAAGGAAGGGCTCGTTCAGGAGTTGAACCTGAGACCTCTCGCACCCTAAGCGAGAATCATGCCACTAGACCAACGAGCCACATTTCAAAAACTTTATGGCCCTTGTTTGTCCGCAAACATCCACTGGGAGACCCTATGACAGGGGGTTTCCTAAAAATGAACCAAGAAAGCTTTATGACACAATCACCACACACACATCCAAATAAAGCATCAAAGCCCAAGACCAAAGAGCAAAATTTTGAGTGATCTATGGCCTTCATCCATCTGATGGCGGACCTTATGACAGAAGATTGCTTAAAGATTTCATCAACATTGACCAAAGGAAGGGCTCGTTCAGGAGTTGAACCTGAGACCTCTCGCACCCTAAGCGAGAATCATGCCACTAGACCAACGAGCCACATTTCAAAAACTTTATGGCCCTTGTTTGTCCGCAAACATCCACTGGGAGACCCTATGACAGGGGGTTTCCTAAAAATGAACCAAGAAAGCTTTATGACACAATCACCACACACACATCCAAATAAAGCATCAAAGCCCAAGACCAAAGAGCAAAATTTTGAGTGATCTATGGCCTTCATCCATCTGATGGCGGACCTTATGACAGAAGATTGCTTAAAGATTTCATCAACATTGACCAAAGGAAGGGCTCGTTCAGGAGTTGAACCTGAGACCTCTCGCACCCTAAGCGAGAATCATGCCACTAGACCAACCAGCCACATTTCAACAACTTTAAGGCCCCTTGTTTGTTCCCAAACATCCATTGGGAGACCCTATGACAGGGGGTTTCCTAAAAATGAACCAAGAAAGCTTTATGACACAATCACCACACACACATCCAAATAAAGCATCAAAGCCCAAGACCAAAGAGCAAAATTTTGAATGATCAATGGCCTTCATCCGTCTGATGGCGGATTCCATGACAAAAGGTTGCTTAAAGACTATTTAACCTAATCAAACGCTCGTTTGGGAATTGAACACGGGACCTCTCGCATCCAGAGCGAAAACCCTACTTCTAGACCAACGAGCCAACATACTTTAACATACTTACAAATGACGCACCCCACTGTTAAAGAATCTCCTTTGCAAATTTGGCTCTTTGATGCAAATCGAGGCAAATGTCCGCCAATTGGACACATTTCTGATCGACGGTTTCTGTTTAAGAGAGGTGGAATTGAACCCAAGTCAACCGTCGTGTTGCACAGGGGTCTCAAACTTTCAGGCCATTTGTGACCCCAGGGATGGTGGTTTAAGGCCCTTACCCTCATACGACATTTTGAAGTAAGGGAAGCCCATTTTTGCTCTTTGATTTATTCTCACATTCATCGTTTTCTTTCCATCTCATTTTTTGTTGAAAATGTTCTCGGTGACTTCTTTCCTGATGAATTATCGATATTTGAAAACGATTTTATCAGCGATTTCCTTTTGGACCCTAGCTATGGCGGCCCCCGAGAAAAGTGAGTTCGAGAAGCCTTTCCCCGGAAATTCGAACCCGGATGAGAAAGCGTCGGCTTCTCCTCCCGACCACTTGAAATTCAAATCCTTCCCCAGACTCGGGATTATCTTCGGTCCTGGGAAAATCGCGGAATTTGCCCGGGCAGGGAAACAAAGTGCGCCCGTCAGCTTTGCAGAAGATTAAGATGAAGGTTTTTTTTTTTAAAACCCCGCCCCGGCAAAAATTCCCAGGGGACGAAGTCGATCCGGCATCCGATCCAACGCTCCTGTTCAATTCCTCTGTGCCCGTCCGTCGTTTTGATTTCTTTGATTTGATTTGAGGGGGCATCTGCAAAATCCCCTTCAAATGCAGGGGG
The DNA here is from genome assembly GCF_059441175.1 of Urocampus carinirostris. NCBI lineage: Eukaryota > Metazoa > Chordata > Actinopteri > Syngnathiformes > Syngnathidae > Urocampus > Urocampus carinirostris. The sequence goes on along the minus strand of NC_142350.1, from coordinate 69,259,530 downwards.
GGGGGCGGCTACAGCGCTCCCGACGTCTGCGCCACGTTCCCGGAAAAAACGGAAGAAAATGATCAATCCACATCACTCGGGTGCTCATTTTACACTCTTATCTGTGTCCTACAAAGTTTTTGTATAGTTGACTCTCTTTTCTCCACAATATTTGATGTATGAACTATTCAAACCCGTTTACCGACTCTGTTTTCCACAATATACCCCCGTTACCTTTTTAGAATCTTTCACCAACTTGGGATCGCCAGTAGACCAGCGGAACATAGGGGGAAATCCTCATTTCACCCCACTAAACAAACCACTGTATACGTCCCAAATCTAGTGGAAGCTAGAGCTCTTGTTGGTGATTGGAATGAGTGGAGAGGTTTTATGAAAGGATAGTGGGGTGTGTGGAGGTGTTCTAAGGGCACCTGTATGATGCGGCAGGGGTAAACCCGTGAAAGCTGTCAGGCCCTGCTGTTGAACAGAAGAGTTCGTTGCGTCACCCTGACCCGAGTGACATGGCTGCTTTTTGTTTGGGCATTTGGGTTGGCCATGGTCCCCCAAAATTTTTGTCCGGGTTTTTTGCTATTTTTTTTCCCTTGGATTTTCTTTGTTATTGTTTGTGTTTGTCTTGCTGTCGGTCACCTCTCTTGAGGGATATAACCAAGGTAGATAGATGTCTAGATGTTTAGATGTCTAGATAGATGTCTAGATAGATGTCTAGATGTCTAGATGTCTAGATAGATAGATAGATAGATAGATAGATAGATAGATAGATAGATAGATGATAGATAGATAGATAGATAGATAGATAGATAGATAGATAGATAGATAGATAGATAGATAGATAGATAGATAGATAGATAGATAGATAGATAGATAGATAGCTAGATAGATAGATAGATAGATAGATAGATAGATAGATAGATAGATAGATAGAAAGATAGATGGAAAAATATATGTCCCGCTAAGTTTGTGACTGTGTTCCTCCACCTTAGCGTCAGGTTTCGATTCAGAATTAAAAGTGGGAATGGACAAGGTACAGCGAAGGCCACAAGAGCGTCGCGATGGCGTGGCCTCGATTCAGCCGAAAAAACGAAAGCGGGCGTCCGGCGTAAATGTTTTGTGTCATAATCCTGCCTTGTGTTATTCCAACCCTCTTTCCCAACCCCCCCACGACCAAGACTCATGGCGGTGGAGGATGAGATTCGAGGAGGACACGTCATTGAGCCAAAAAGTACCCGGATATTTCCCGATCAGGTCTGTCCGCCTTCGCGCTACCGCCTGGTCCGCCTGGTTTTCGCTTTCCCTCTCCTCTCCCGTCTTGTGTTGTTCTCAAAACCGGCCGCTCTTGTTCAGTTTGCGTGTTTTCCGGTTTTGCCATGTGAAGACCCGTGCCGGTTCCGCCGGTGGTTTCTGTTTTGCGCTTCTGCCCGGCGAGCATGACTTTATCTGACTCGGTGTTTGCGCTTGGCTGACAAAAATACCCTACGACTTCATGGCCGTCTTACCAATCGTTCGCATTCCTCCCCGACTTCAATTGGGCCGTTTGGAATGCGCGTTTGCCGTCCGATTTTGGGTTTTTCAGGTCGACGCCGCTTGCGAATCGGAACTGCGATCGACAACGCTCGACGGGTGAATGAAACCGCCTGATTTGTTGACGATGGAGGCTATTACAGTCACAGACCAGGAACGGAGACGGGACCCGATTGCCTTCGTTTTACTCAGTTTTATTTAGAAGGGTAAAAGGACTTGCATCCACGATCCGATGATCGTCTGTCACGGGTAGCAGATAGCAGGAACGGGGAAGTGGCACTTCTGTGTCGAGCGAAGGTAGTTGTTGGCAGCGAGAACAAACAGGTCGATGGCCGGGGCGGAGGAACTCAAACACAAACGGGTCCAGAAAAGAGGTCGGCAACAGGTATCAGAGAGAAAATAGGGCAGGAATCACAAAAGCTTGCTTAAAGGGTAGCGTAGGTTAGCAGACGATCCGACATATGATGACAGGACGGCTGGGGTTTGAAAAATAGGAAGCAGCCAATCAGCGTCCACGGCTGTTGGCTCCAACGAAGCAGACTCAAGTGGCCCACATCAGTAATCATGACAATTACTGTTATCCCGAGACCTGGAAGATGCCAATTCAATATGTGAAGGCGATAAAATGGTCTTTATCAGACAACTAGAGCTGCAAAATCAGTTTCAGGTTTAAAGGCTCAGGCCAGATAGTCATCCTATTTGAAATTGACTCCAGTTCAGTTCCTGAGCCATCTCCAGTGTGAAAGGCTTCTCACATACTACAATGTAAATGTTGTTGGGAATGAAATATCAAAATGTCCCGTTTACCAAATTGTTCGAATGAGTTATCTGACTCCATGAACCAAACACAACCTACATAAGTGTACCATATTCTCCCCGCATAATGTTCTGCCGACTCCTCCCGTGGGCGCGCCAAGGAAGAGCCCTGGGCGTCACCATCTCGGAGAAGAGCATCGCGATGTCTGGAATACTCAAAACAACACCGAGCGTTCCTACGTCATCAGGGCCTTTCTGCGTCACCTGCGTCTCGATGTGCTGATTATCTTATCATCTGTACGTCCTGTTTCTCGCCGTTCCTGTAAACAGCATTTTCCACCAGGGTGCCCTGACCTCGCACCACAGCCCAGTCAGTGAATATCTTCTGCATTAAATGTAATTTGTATTCAATCGTATAAAATCCTTTATAGTCCAATGTAAAGAAAGTAAAGATTCAAATTCAAATAAATTTGAAATGGGATCCGGCACAAAGGGAACCGGAGCCTGAACTGTCACGGGGATTACCAGAACAGAGCAGGAGACCCCAGAGCGTTCGTACAATACTTTTATTTGGGGAAGCACAAGGGTTAGCGGGAAACTTCGGACGACGTAGCCAATCGTAGCGTGGGACGGAAGCAGGTTGAGTTTACCGGGACTGAAGAGATGATCGTAGCTTGGGACGGAGCAGGTCGGGCCGGAGGCAGGCAGAGAGAATCAGGTAAACAAGGCACAGGTAATCGGGAGCGTCATACGGGGTACAGATGTGAATCCTCCGACAAGGAGTTCTCCGCGTAACGCGTTTAAAAAGGGGAGCATTGACCAATCAGGAAGCACATTCCAGCGCGCCACATGATTACCCCAGGTGACTCCACTTGGGTAATCATGACAGAACCCCCCCCTCAAGGAACGGCTCCAGAAGTTCCCCAGGAAAAAAAATAAAAATAAATTTAACCCAAGACACGTCACAGGGAAACACAGGCAGATCAGGACAGGCAGAATCAGACAGGACAGGCAGAATCAGAAGAGTCCAGACTCAGGGGGGTCGGATTCAGAAGAGTCCAGACTCAGGGGGGTCAGATTCAGAAGAGTCCAGACTCAGGGGGGTCAGATTCAGAAGAGTCCAGACTCAGGGGGGTCAGATTCAGAAGAGTCCAGACTCAGGGGGGTCAGATTCAGAAGAGTCCAGACTCAGGGGGGTCAGATTCAGAAGAGTCCAGACTCAGGGGGGTCAGATTCAGAAGAGTCGGACTCCGGGGAGCGGAAAGGGAACAGACAAGACAGGAGAGGCAGACGGGACAAAATCAGTACAGGCAGACTCAGGGCAGGCATGGGAGTCGAACAGGCAGGCATGGGAGTCGAACAGGCAGGCATGGGAGTCGAACAGGCAGGCTTGGGAGTCGAACAGGCAGGCTTGGGAGTCGAACAGGCAGGCTTGGGAGTCGAACAGGCAGGCTTGGGAGTCGAACAGGCAGGCTTGGGAGTCGAACAGGCAGGCTTGGGAGTCGAACAGGCAGGCTTGGGAGTCGAACAGGCAGGCTTGGGAGTCGAACAGGCAGGCTTGGGAGTCGAACAGGCAGGCTTGGGAGTCGAACAGGAAGGCATGGGAGTCGAGCAGGCAGGCATGGGAGTCGTTCGCAGTCATACGGCCGGAGGTGCCTTAGCCAATTTCGCCATGTCGGAAATGACTTGCCGAACTGCACAACAGGAATCGCGCTGCTGATTCAGACTTTTATAGCGGTCAGGGGGCAGATGTACGAACGCGGGGTCCATTCTGGTCGGAGGATTCTGTCACGGGGATTACCAGAACAGAGCAGGAGACCCCAGAGCGTTCGTACAATACTTTTATTTGGGGAAGCACAAGGGTTAGCGGGAAACTTCGGACGACGTAGCCAATCGTAGCGTGGGACGGAAGCAGGTTGAGTTTACCGGGACTGAAGAGATGATCGTAGCTTGGGACGGAGCAGGTCGGGCCGGAGGCAGGCAGAGAGAATCAGGTAAACAAGGCACAGGTAATCGGGAGCGTCATACGGGGTACAGATGTGAATCCTCCGACAAGGAGTTCTCCGCGTAACGCGTTTAAAAAGGGGAGCATTGACCAATCAGGAAGCACATTCCAGCGCGCCACATGATTACCCCAGGTGACTCCACTTGGGTAATCATGACACTGAACCACTTTGAATTGAGGCCTCTCGGTTAAAAGTTTGCAAGCAGGTAACAGTCAACATGGACCAGGGTTCATTTCGTCTTCCAATTAGGGTAGATTTAAATTATTTTGAAAAGGGATCCGGCTTAAGGTAACCTGAACTACCTTGAATTAAGGGTCCTCCTTGTGGACGCAAGGACGCAAGGAGGCACTGGTCAACCTGAATAGGGTTGTGTTAGTATGTCACTTAAGGTAGGTCAGCTCAAAGTGAACTGAACCAGTTCGAGTTGAGGCTCTTCGATGGAAAGAAGGACATGAGAAGGTATTGCTCAGCCTGGACAGGGTTGCGTTCGTCTTTCAACCAGGTTAGATTCTGATCACTTTGAAATGGGATCCAGCTCAAAGTGAACTGAGGCCTGAAACAGTTTTAGTTGAGCCTCCACAGTTGACTTAAGGAGTTAAGGAGGTAATTCAGATGAACTGGAGATCCAGCTCATAGTGAACTGAACCAGTTTGAGTTGAGGCTCTTCGATGGAAGGAAGGACGTGAGAAGGTACTGCTCAGCATGGACAGAGTTGCGTTCGTCTTTCAACCAGGTTAGATTCCGATCACTTTGAAATGGGATCCAGCTCAAAGTCAACTGAGGCCTAAAACCGTTTTAGTTGAGCCTCCACAGTTGACTTAAGGAGGTAATTAAGATGACCTGGGGATCCAGCTCAAAATTAACTGAACAAGTTGGAAGGGGGCTGCTCGGGGACAGAAGGACGCAAGGAGGTACCCGGTCAACCTGGACAAGGTTGCGTTGGTTTTTAATTCAGGGTTGTTCCAGATCACATTGGTATGAGATCTGGCTCAAAGGGAAGGGCAGACCGGACCGGTTTGAGGCTTTTTGTGGACGCCAGGAGGCACTGGTCAACCTCGCCACGGTTGCGTCGGTCTTGAATACCGTCGGTCAACGGCGTCCGTGTCAGGCATCCTTTGGCTGTGCTTTTTGGCTGCGGTTTAAGGTGAGCAAGGCATGTTTAGCTCCCGCATGTGGACCCGGCGGTGCTGCATGTGGTGTCATCTTTGTGTCTCCTTGCTTCCGACGTCGTCCTACTCCTCGGTTTTGATCCTCTTGTTGACGAAATACGGTGATCTCTCTTAGGGGAGGCGGCAGTCCATCCTAGTGCAACCTCGTCTCGCCCCCGTCCCACCCCGGGTGTCAAGGTAACGGTCGATAAACTCTAGCCTACCCTTCCTCTCTTTCCCTTTCTGGCTGTCTCCATCTTTCCCGGGCCATGCTCCGTGTGTGTCACTCCGTCACATATCAACGTCCTGATTTCACATCTGCGTGCCTTGTAAATCAAAACTTTTAACTTGACTTCTAAAGGGGCCACCGGTGTTACGCTCTAAATACTTTGAAATTTCTCAACTTTAACGCGGAAAGTAGCGGGGGAGTTATCGGTTGATGTTCCATCTGAAAATCAACTTCTTGTCGTTGAAGTTCAGATGAAAGGTTCTCATGTTCCCGTCTGCCAAAAAAAGCCCGTCGTAGGGGACGACAGTCCTACGTCAAAGATCCAAACCGCGCTAACCTCCGTTGCCGATTTTGTGAACCGAATGGTCACCTAGCAAAATCGCACCAGGCAGACGGGGGGAAATATCTTTACCCGACCTCCAGGCAAAAGGCTGACAGAAAGGAAATCTCGGGCACCCACCCCCAGGTAAAAAGCAACAGGGGTGTCACAGACCGGGAGCGGAGACAGGGCCCAATAGCGTTCGTTTTACACAGTTTTATTGAAAAAGAGAGCAGCGCTCGCATCCACGATCCGACGATCGTCGGTCACGGGTAGCTGATGGCAGGAACGCGGAAGTGGTACTTCCGTGTCGAGCGAGGGGAGTCGTTGACAGCGAGAAAACAGGTCGATGGCCAGGACGGAGGAGCAAAAGCAGAAACGGGTCCAGAAAAAGGTCAGCAACAGGTATCAGGCAGGAAACAGGTCGATGGCCGGGACGGAGGAGCAAAAGCAGAAACGTGTCCAGAAAATGGTCGGCAACAGGTATCAGACAGGAAAACAGGGCAGGAGAATGGCGGAGAGTACAAAAGCTTTCCTAGCTGAGAGCATAGTTTCGCAGACGGTCTGATGGGTTCCTTTCGGAAGACGGGAGTTTAAAAAGAGTCCGACAGACTGACCCTCAGTATCCGACCCTCAGGCGATCGCGTCCCGCCCCTCTGTTTCTTTTCCCGACCTCATTCGACGTCTGTCCAAGCATGTGTGCGTTTGCTGGTCATGTGATCTTCTTGTCTTGTGTCTTTTGTACTTTTAGTCGTATAAAAACAATTTTGTGCTAATAAACAAAGAGCGGCGCCCCGCCCCTGCCCCGCCCCCCCCTGCACAGTGTGAAGCTCGCTCACCAGGGTAAGTTTGTTTTCGTTTACCGGGAAGGATTTTGGTAACCGTTCCGAGCTAAGGAGCTAGCTAGCTAGCTTGCCGCCGCCTAGCGTGGTGTCTGTGTGTCCCGCCGCTTGGCCTTTAAAACACGCGTGTGCGTCTGGTCCTGACACACGTTTGTGTTTTCAAAGCGCTATTCAGATTTTGTTTGGTTCTGATTGAGAAGAGAAACTTTGGGGCTTTTTCGCTCGGATGATTTATCGTGATGCTCGTCCTTTCTTTCTGCTGTACGTCATCCATCTGACCCCGCCCCCTTGCCTTTCGTGCCCCGCCCCCCGTCTTCCCCCGCCTCCATTGCACGCTATCAGAAACGATCCTGAAGCCGCCTTCGAGTACTTCTCCGTCTTCCTCTAAAAGAGAAAAGACGCTGTTCCGATAGCGGACCGTGCCCAGAATCGGCAAATTTCTCGAAATAGAAAGACATTTTAGGCTGGAAAGGGGCGGAGTTTAAAATACAGTATTTCCTCCATTTTCGTGGTCAATGCCGTTATAGCGTAACACAATAAATCTTTTTCCTTCATTGGGGCTATTTTGATGCATCAAAGCACTGTGGGACTTGTAGTACAGAGACACATGATCCGCTCAAACTACGGCTTATTTGCCATAAAAGCTTCATGTGTATTGGTTGATTTCAGGATTTTTCCCTTTTGTTTTCTGCATGGTGAAATACCGCAGTTGTATCCGTCCATCAATATTGTAAGTCCATGCGTTTGGAAAGCATGTACCAGAGCAAACTGTAAACGCACCAATGGAGCCGACTTTCAGAGTTATCAAGCATTTGTTACATTTGGTTGAGGGACGTGAATGATACCATATTTTATTTCATGTCAAAGGTTAAATGTGAAAACAACATCTATTTGCGTCCTGACGCTACTCCTGCTTGTAATCAGATTACAGAGATCCATTGTTTTTCCGGTCAATGGGAACCACCTGCAAAGAGTGAAAATTCGCAGAGTAGCGTCGCACTTTCATAAAGCACGGAAACTGTTCAACTTACCTCGAGATGACATCCTTGCCGATTGAGATTATACGACTGTAACAAAATAACAATTACAGATAGAGAAATAATAAGTAATAATAAGTCGGGTAGCCGGAACAGAAGAACGAAGCGTGGTCGGGGATCGGAAGCAAGTCGGGCAACCGGGACAGGAGAACAGAGCGTGGTCGGGGATCGATACAGGAAACAGGGGACGGAATTAGGCAGGATGCAGGAACACGTCGGGAACAAAACAGTAGCCGGAGTCAAAAGTGCTTGCCTTGCGTGCGCTGAGGTTCGCTGACGGAGTGACAAGGACTGAACGAGATTGACGTGCTTAAAAAGGAGGATGACTAATTAGGGAACGAGTGGCAGTTGGGGCTGAAAGGGTGAGCGTAGGTGAGGGCAATTAGCAAGCAAGTGACGGGTCTTCTGTCAGTGTAAAAAAGCCATTTAGAAAGTGGCCGGCTAGCTGTACGCTAGCACCGGGTGTCTTTGAATGAAGACAGATAAAACCGAATGGAGCAGTTTCCCACGAGTAGTTGATCCAGGTCATCCATGGCTATTGGACCCGGCGGTGTCAAGATACAGGGTCCACAGCAGTGCCTTTGAAGAGTTGTTAGCCTAGCCGTTAGCAGTTGGCTGAAATAGCAGTTCCTCTCTGATCAATTCATTTGTAACAATCCGCTAAAAGCTAACAGTCACGGTGCATCCGAATGAGTTTTTGTTCGGAGACGTTGACTACGCATGCCCGCCCCAGTGTATTTGATTGACAGCATACACAAGCCAATCACAGTCGCGCATACAGACAGTCACACCCACCCAACACAGAGCGCCCTCCCTAATCTGCTCCCGCTGTCCGACAGAACACAATTCACGATACGATGATATCAACGGCAATAAAGACCGATTCCGTTCCATTCAAACTCCGCGAAGGACTGAACCAGTGAAAACCGAAGCGCAAAGTAGTGAGGGGTCTCTGTACTTGCAAAAACCATGTCATGGGGTTATTTGATTGTCAAGACAATAAGACGGTTGATTGGGATTGCTCCAATCAGCGCCCAAGAAAAACAAAAGGCATTTCTTTGATTGGTGCATGTAAGTGCTTGTAGAGTGATGCAAATTTGTGACGGAATGTTGCAAAAATGAACGCAAAAGTCTGCAGATCTAATTCATATTTTTTTTTAAATGTCAATGCGCTGAGTATTCCAAAGACGAACCATGAAACGGCGAGGGAATACTGTAATGCCGATCAAATATTAAAAGGATGTTAATAGTTTTCATATGCGAGTTCTTCCTTAGGGACTAGAATTAGAATCTTCTTTCCAAAGTAATAAAGCGAAAAGTGAGGACATCAGAGTTTTTCTTCCGTTAAAAAAAAAAACAAGAAAAAAGGGGTTCGGATGTGAGCATCGCTTGTTTTCACGTCTTGGTGGTTGTCCTTTTCCATCCATTTCCTCGTTTTGTCCCCGGTTTCTCCGTTTCTCCTCGCTGTCCTCCCTTCTCATGGGTCATTGAATGGCTTCTTCTTCTTCTACACGTCTGCAAATCCCGTCTCGTCTTCCCCTTGCCTCTCCCTTTCTGTCTATCTGGCCAGGAGGACCAGTTTCCCCCCCTGGCTTCAACAGACCCCCGTCTGAAAGGGAAAACCGAAGACCCGGCGGAGACCTTCGACACCTCCGGACCGCCGCCGCGACTCCCTCTTCTTCTTTTTCGTCTTTCTCTTCACACCGCCGCCCTCCCTAACCCACAAAGAGAGCTCTGTGGCGACCGGACCGCCTAGCACGGCTCCAAGGGGGTCTCCGAGGGTTTACCCGCAACTCCAATTGAAAGAGAGAGAGAGAGAGAGAGAGAGAGAGTGAGAGTCAAAAAAGAGAGGGATAAACATATTTTTCCTACACATTCACAAACACAAAAACCAAAAGGGCTTTCTTCAACCGTCTTGCCGGACAAGATGGCTATCGCACATTAAACCCCGCCCCCTTAAGGGATCCTCAGTGTCTTGGGCTTGGCCAGTATTAAACCCCTCCCCCTCAAAGATCTGACTCCACCTACTTCCAACCTGCTGCGTTTGTTGTTATTTCTTTTCCCGGGAAATTTCTCTTCTCAATATCAGAACACAAACCGGTGCTAAGCAACAAATGATGCAATTGGCGTGCATGTTTGTCCGTGTGTGTGTTTTGGGTGGCGACTGTCCGTTTGTCTTTTGTCCTTTTTGTGCCTTTTGTTTCATTCTAATGTGTCGCTCTTGTGTTGTGTTAATTCCTGACACTTTTTTAAAAAAAATCAGTGGGGAAATGCCTAGTAAAGAAAAATAACAAAGACACTCGTTCGCGGAATTTGTCCGCAGCTATCAATCTCAATCAACTAGCGCAGCAGTCAATCATGAATGAAATTGGCATTCACGTATACGCAGTAGTACGACGAAACGAAACTCAATGCACTGTGCTGACTAAAATTAAGAAGCCTCTTCAATCACGACAGCCTGTACACATGCAGAGCCATGTAACTGATCTTAAGCACTCCCATTCCTTGCGCACATGACAAAGTGATCGATAGGAGACCAATTATTGCTACTACCACATAAGAAATCATTATACACTAGGACATCTTCTAACAAGTCGCGGCACCTGATTACATATCTAAGTGTGGCAGAAGGTGACTAGTCATCGGGTACATTTCTCAGCCTATTTTTCAAAGGTGGTTGCGGCACAAAAGAATAACCCCAAAATCCTTTTTGACGCTTTAGCATCGCTAACGAGGCAACATATTATCCCAGATAGTTCTCCCCATTTAGCCCGTGACTTTATGGTCTTCTTTAATAAGAAGATTCAACGTATACGGGAAGAAATTTCTGAAGACAATGTTAATACATCACTGTGGAATGCTCTTCCTCTTGAGATTCAATCTGCAACCTGAGTGGAACGATTTGAATCTAGGCTTAAAACACACTTCTGTTCTATAGCATATGAATAACCTATATTTGATGTTGACAATATCTGTGTATTATTTGCCCTCATGTCGGTTTTAGATCAGGGGATGCGGTCATAATAGTCTGTAGTTTGCAATAGTCTTTGATCTGTGCAGCCCTTTGAGACTCTTTGTGATTAAGGGCCAAGCAAATAAACATGACTTGACTCCTATCGGGCCGAAAACCGTGACGTCATATTAGGCTATTATCAGTCCAATAACGATAATTATCGTAGTAACTCTTCCTAGTTAATAGCCAGTGTGTATAACAATTTTTTTTACGTAGTCGTCACGATACTTGGTCTCTCTGTCACTTTGTCATGTATGCAAGGGATGGGAGAGCTTAAGATACTCCGCATGGTTCAGCATGTGTACCATCCGCCTCACATAAAAAAGGAAAGGATAAAGTTGCATCTTATTGTAAGCCACTTTGTTTGAAAAGTAGAAAAAAACTTGGCTGGTTGTCACGAGGTGTGGATGGACCCAAACGCGAGACACAAACGATGTGGTCAAACCCTGTTTACTTAAACAGCAACAACAAAAGGCGGGAAGGGGGTGTGGGATCGTATCTGCTGAGGAGGAGATCTTGAGAGGGAGGCTTGCGTGGGAAACCAGGGAGGGGGTCTTGGGGTGAAGAAAAATCTTAAAGGGAAGCTTTGGGATTACCTTTAAGGGAGATGGCTTGGGTGGACATTAACGGGACGAAGAGAGAAACGCAGGATGGGATTGGTGTGGCAGGTCCAGGAGTGGGCAAAACCGGACGTGAAGGGAATTAACAAAGGTAGTCGTGGGAGGCGAAGATAGTCTTTTTTGTTGAGTGAAGGTCTTCAGGAATCAAACAATTAAGCAGAGTGAGGCGGGAGCCTGGGATATTATGAGCAAAGGTGGGTGATTGTCAAATTGGAAACACCTGGGGAGAGGAAAGTGAAGTGGACAGGAAAAAGGAGTAAAGCTTCCATCTTTTGGGGAAAAGAGCTACTTCAGGCACCAAATCCTGACACTTATAGTCCGGGATATACAGTATTTTTTGGTCATAAAACAAAAACCATGCTTTTTCCATTCTGTCAAAAGATGGCGACAAAGCACTACTCTTCTGTCTTACTAAAAAAGGCTCGACAATTTCCTGGTTGCTTAGCAACATGATAAGAAAAGAGGCAGAATTTCTCTTTATGGAGCTCCTCCAACTAATTATAACATAGTTTTGGATGGCAAGTGTGCAAGATTTTTGGTGGCAGGCTGGATTGAGTTCAAAAATAGGCAAAAGGGGCGGGGCCATGAGGAAAAAAAAAAGGATTCTTCGGGCTGTCCCTTTGTCCTTTGTCCTTTTTGTGTCTTATGTTTCACTCTAATGTGTCAATGATGTGTATTTTATTTTATTTTTCTCTTAGAAAAAAAAATGCTTTATTCGAGATAGCAGCAGAGCAATCCGTTTACTTAGCAAGATCCCCAGACTCACTCAATAAGGCTTGTCAATTTCCCGGTTGCTAGGCAACATCTCACCCCATTCTCGTCAGCGGGCTCTCTTGAATCGGCATTACCCGCACCCCCCTCCATTGGTTCCATCCCTACCTCGAAGGCCGCACTCAATTTAAGTCCTTCTCCTCTGACCCTACGCTAGTTACAATGGGTGTGCCTCAGGGCTCTGTCCTGGGGCCACTCCTCTTCATAACCCACCTCCTCCACCTGGGCCATATCTTCAGTAAATTCGACATTGCTTTCCAATACATTATTAACATGAAAAGAGAAGAGGTAGAATTTCTATTTATCAAGCTCCTCCACTAACTTTAACATACTTTTATTGTAGTTGTGGAAGTATTTTTCTGGATAGATACAACTTTATATATACATGTAATATTTACATTTGTTTTGAAACACTTTAAACACAATGAATATAATCTGTCCCTTTTTTAGGCATTCAAATTGATAACATTAAAAATCTTAAGTGTTATTTTTTGATTGACATTTGAAGAAAATTTTAATCAATAAAGATTACAAATTAACAATGGAAATACTGAAAGTATTATACCTAAAATGACATTTCCTTCATTTGATTGTACAAAATGTTTTCTTGTAAGTATATTTTCGTAGAGAGAGAAACTGGGGATAAGACCTTTTTTATTCATAGCACTTTTTTTAGAAGGATTATTTAATGCCTGGTAGTTTGAAAAAAAACAACGCATTTATTAAAAAAAAAAAAAAACAATAACCACCACAGTAGTTTAAATATTTAGGGGGGGCGGGGGTCGTTAAAGTTTCACCAATTGACCACATTGTCCCTCCTCCTTGTGTGTTTTCAGCCAATCACAAAGCTTCATGGAGGACAGTGCAGAAGCTAACTGGCTAGCGCGCCAACAACGCCACGCGGCGGGCTGGCACGGACAAATGTCTCGCGCATTTTCCCGCGACGCGGTTGGTTGACGAAGGGGGAAGGCGGGACTTTGGTCTCGGTCTCTGCTAGACTTTGGTCTTGGTCTCTGCACCACTTTGGTCTTGGTCCCTGCGGAACTTTGGTCTCAGTCTCTGCGAGACTCGGGTCTCGGTCCCTGCAAGACCTCGGATCTCGGTCTCTACGAGATTTTGGTCTCGGTCTGTGCAGGACTTTGGTTTCGGTCACTGCAAGACTTTGCTCTCTGTCTGTGGGACTTTGGTCTCAGGCTCTGTGGAATTTTGGTTCTGGTCTCTGCAAGACTTTGATCTCAGTCTCTGCGGGACTCTCTGCATCTCTAAGCTCCAAGGGACAGTGGCCGACCTCGACAGACCAAACGCCACCGGGTCCTCGCGCTCTTTTTTTAAGGACAACTGTACCCCACCCAGCAAAACCTGGTTGACGAGATCCGTACAAAGACACCTTGAAGTAGTAGGAATAAAAGCTTTTGGGGCTACGTTTGGACCACTTGAGACAAGGTCAATGCAACAGTGACTATCCATGGACGCAATTTGCTCCACGGGCTTAAACACAACTTCCTTTTTAGAAAATTGAGACCGAAATCCGACGTCCAAAAGACGTCCGGTGCTGGTCGGGACGTGGCAGAGCTGAGCCGGGACAGGTGTTCTATTTTCAAAGGTGCTGGAGCTGTTTTAACACTCCCGTGACTTCGCTAACCGAAACAACAAAGTCCGCGTTCCGTTTGAAGCATGCAAGGAAACTTTTTGTGTGTTACAAGTAACCTACCTAACATATTTTATGTTAATTGTCCAGTTTTTAAAGCTTATTCACCCTTCTCAGTCATTTCTCCCTCCCCTTTGTTGAAAATGTTCCCCTTTTGAGCCAAAATGGCGGCTTCCCTAACTGTTTTTCAATGACTCTACCGTCTGCTGAGTTTTCCTTCCGACACGCCTGCTCAAAATGGCCGCCATTTCATGCCAATCAACTGTCAAGTCTAAACCTCCCACCGATTAACTGTCCCCTCCCCTTTTGAGGCGAAACGCAGCCCATATTTCTGGTTTTTCTATAATTTAGCTAACTGGCTCGGTTTCTCCTCCAAAATGTCTGCTTGCACCAAAATGGCTGCCGCTTCAGGCCAATTAACCCGTGTTGCGGCTTAACAATAACCCTCCCCTCCCCATTCTTGAGATGTTTTACATTAGGAGCCAAAATGGCGACTTCCCTCCCTATTTTCAATTGTTCTGCCGCCCACCTCATGTTTTTGCCTCTAAAATGTCTGTTTGCACCAAAATGGCCGCCGCTTCATGCCATTTAACCCGTTTTGCGGCTTAACAATAACGCTCCCCTCCCCATTCTTGAGATGTTTTACATTAGGAGCCAAAATGGCGATTTCCCTTCCTGTTTTCAATTGTTCTCCCGTCCACCTCATGTTTTTTGCTTGCACCAAAATGGCCGCCGCTTCATGCCAATTAATTCGTGTTGCGGATTAACAATAACGCTCCCCTCCCCATTCTTGAGATGTTTTACATTAGGAGCCAAAATGGCGATTTCCCTTCCTGTTTTCAATAGTTCTGCCGTCCACTTCATGTTTTCTGCTTGCACCAAAATGGCGGCCGTTTCAGGCCAATACTCTTGTGTCAAAGCTCAATCCTAAATGATCCCCCCTTAAATTTCCCTCTGTCATTGGTGAGCTTCTTCTTCTTTTAAGCCAAAAGGACTGGTTCTGGCTCTGAGACTCCTCAGTCTTGATCGAAGATGCCATCGATCTATGAGAATGGTTTATTCCCTATTTGACCTCAGTCGTGGTCATTACTTTAATTTGTTGGTGTTTATAGATTTTGCTTTTATTTTGGGAGAAATTTTAGGACCCCAAATTCCAGTTTTTCTAACGTCATTATTTTTGTGTCGCTGGTTGTGAGATTTTGTGACCTCCCGGACAAAGTTTTTGGCCCGATTGAAACTGGTCCAGCCCAATTGGCTAAAAGAAGTCCTCTTACAAATGACATTAGTCAAGTCAAGTATTTTTTTTGTTTGGCCCTTAATCACAGAAAGTCTCAAAGGGCTGCACAGGTTATTGCGCAGACTATTATTTCAGACTATGATGACACCATCCCCTGATCTGGAACCAACATGAGGGCAAGGAAAAACTCAAAAACCTCAACATGAGGAAAACTTGATGTTTTTTTTTTTTATTTTATCCTCATTTGGGAAGTTTTGGGAATCTTAAAGGCCAGTTTTTTTATAGATTTCCTTTTCATGGATCCGGGTTGTAAGTTTTTGTGATCTCTCAGACACTTTTGGGCCCCGATTTCTTCATCCCGATCATCACCTCCCTCATTTGATTCTCTCTATCTCTCTCCGATGTTTTACGAGGCCGCCGAGCGAAATTGTAACCGGCTTATCGATCGGCGCTATCCGAAATCTTCCGCTCTTCCTTTCTCCATCAATGGCTCCTTTTTTTTTTTTGCGTTTTCTTACGGAGACAATCTCGGCCACACCATCAGCACACGAAGGACAGACCGGTGTGAGATTTGCACATGTCGCCATGGAGCTCTCCCTTGTTTACAAACATTTTCTACTCCACCTTGAAAAACTTTGGGCAAGGATCTTCATGTCACAAATATTCCCGGGCAAAATATTTGCCGAGCCGGAACGAACGTGTGCGTAAATGTACATAAATCAGGGTTCGTACAGGTGCTCGAAATCCTTGAAAATGCTAGAATTTTCGTGTTGTGTTTTCAAGGATTGAAAAGTGCTTGAATTTGGGGTGAAGTGCTTGTAAATGCTTGTCATTGTTGCCAGGTTTCTTAACATGCTTAAAAATGATGCCGACACTGCTCTCTGGTGACTTCTCTTGCCATTGCGTTTCTTCTTCCCTCTTGAGTAACGGACGCGCTTATTTGTTTGTTTAACATTGTCCTACGAAGCGTCATCGCCCCCTATGGGACAGGTGCGTGCTACACCTAAACAGGGCACTATAAAATGTGTATTAGTAATTATGGACATTTATTATAGGCCAATGTGAAAAATGACGATATTGGTAAATTATGATGGAAAGAACTTCCTACAAATAAAAATGTAAGCTACATATTACCATCATTTTACCCAACACCTATATGGGGAGAGATTATTGCAAGCGTATTTTTCAGATCCACAAATATATTTTCGATTGATTCAGGATTTTAGGATTATATGTCTCTATAAATGCACATGCAAGATTAAAAATTGCATGTGTAAATCACAGTCAGGTCATTCCTGTAATTGGATGTCATTCGAGTCCCAGTGACATAAAATAGTATATTTTGAGTAAAAAATTGGCTTATTTTTATTTTTAAATCATTTTCTTAGATCCCCAACTGCTTTCTACCATTGTGACCACTGATATGTATGCAGGATGAATTTATTGTCAGGGCCAGAATGGAGACAGGACCCACTTGCGTTGCGTTTCTCACAAGTTTCATTAGGGTTGCGCCCACGATCCGGTGATCGCTGGGGGCGGGAAGCAGTTCGCTCTGAACGCGGAAGTGGGACTTCTGTGGTGAGCGATGGCGGTGTCGGGAACGGAAAAAACGGGTCAGTAGCCAGGACAGGAGAACAAAAACGTGGTCGGGGTCGGAAACGAGTCGTATGCCAGGAGAGGAGAGTAGACGTGGTCAGGATCGAAAACGGATCGAAGCCGGGGGACGGACGGGAGCAAAAAGCAGGTGGGAGTCAGGGTCGGAAAAGGCTTGCTTAGTGTTTACTGAGGTTCGCAGACAGACTGACAAAAGGCGACAGACAGGGGTGGGCTTGAGTAGGGACTGGGAGCCAATCGAAGTCCGAGGCAGTTGGCGCCAAAGGAGCGGGGTGATTCGCATCAGTAATCATGACATTAATTTAAATGAATGACTCTGATCGTAGTACAAGTACCCTAAAATGCTACATCCCCCAGTCATGTTTGAGTAACTTCTGTTACTAATAGAAGTGAGAAAAATCAAATCAATTCATCTTTTTCATCATTACTGCTAACATTCCTCACCTTATGTCAATTTCAGTTATGAGTAAATTTGTCATGTTTAAAATGTATAAAATATGTTGCGTCCCAGTGTCAACTGTCCCCCCTGTTACTCCATAGAAAACATGACTATCTCATTGAACAATATTTTTGGAAGGCAGGAAGTGTGAACTCAATTGCGTAACGATCAGTTACTTTTATTTAGAAAATAAAAGTTGTCCAACACGCAGGGACAAAAACAAAAGAAAAACAGACTCACAGGCAATCAGAAATTCAGACTGGGTAATACTCTCAAACAGGCTTAGAGTTACTAACTCAGGCAAACGGGCATGACAGGTCTTCCTCGAATCAAACAGAACAGAACAGAGCAAAACAGAACAGACAAATGCAATGATCCAGCAACCGGCAGTCCCCAAAACCCGCCCTTAAGAAGCACACACGCAGTTTAGACAATCTGTTACAGCCGGTGCCAAGGGGCGGGGCCAGCTGGTTGTCATGGCGACCATGCTGGACATGACCATTTTTGGAAGGAAAATATTCAAGGAGAAGAAGAGTAAGTAGCACTCCTTAATCAACCTATTTTCAATGTTTTGTTACTAATGAGGAAAGGCACGTCCACCCCGTTACGCATAATTATAGTGGGAACAAATATTTTGGGGTAATTTTATAAAATGGATAATATATATGTTCAAAAACGTTCATAGTAATCATCGTGTATTAGCTTCTTTTTAATCACATGAATAGAAGCATAAAATGTCCTCCTTATTACTGTCCCCCCTGTTACTGCTATGCGCTGTAACAGGGAACACATTGAGCTGTCAGGACCAAAACGGAGACAGGACCCACTCGCGTAACGTTTCTCACAGTTTTATTGGGAAGAAGGGAAAGGAGTGCACACACGATCCGGAGCGATGGCGCTGTCGGGAACGGAAAAAAGTCGAAAGCCAGGAGAGTAGACGGGGGTCGAGATGAAAACAGGTCGCAATTCGGGACGGGAGATAGACGTGGTCTAGCTTAAAACAGATCGTAGCGGGAGAAAAACAGGAGCAAAAACACAGAACAGGAGAAAAAGGGCTTGCCGTGTAAAAACGGACATTCGCAGACGGACCGACAAAAGGGGACTGACGGGACAGCATTTAAATACTGACGGGGAGCCAATCTGTCAACAAGCTGCAGCTGGCGCCACACGGGCGGGGCCAATTGGACGCCATGGCAACCGTGACATTTAGCCTATGTCATGTGTGAATTAATTGATTGACAAAATGTTATACATTACATTTCTCTTCTACTTAAAAAAACAAAAATCCCTCTTTCAGATGAAATGTTCAAAACATGAAATATTTGACATTTTTGGAGTGAGCATTACTTTGCAGAAACGGCAACCGGTATTAAGAATGACCCAGATATATTTGCGGATCTGCAAAATCAATGATTCGCGCCAGATTCCTTCTTTTAACGGTACTTGAGAAATTGGAAAATTGGCCTTGAAAGTGCTTGAAAAGTGCTTGAATTTGGTGTACGAACCCTGATAAATAGATATGCTGTTTGTTAATCCTACGCAGAGTGTACAGTCATTTATACCTTCCCAAAAGATGTTTCTGTTTATTTTACCGGCAACAGAAAATCCAGGAGAGCAAAATTGTCTTTGGCAAGCTTGGAACGTGATTTTCGGTTGTGGTTGAGAGATTTCTTGATTTCTTTATTCCGACAAAGCCGTTTTGGGGAATAGTTGGGGTTGTTTTCCACATAACGCTACGTGTGCCTCCCCTTTATGGAATATCTTATACCGTATACTCAATCCTCCCTCTTGACAAGCCATAAACCCCCACCCTGAACACCCCTGCCCCATACAGTGCCTTGCGAAAGTATTGCCCCCACCCCAAGAATCTATTTCAGGTTTCAAACATTTTATAAAACTCGAAATGTTTTCTTAAAATCAGTAACACGTGAGACACAATCGTGAAAAGTAACAAATCAAAATGAAAGTAGGCCCCTTTGAGTGAATACTTTGTACAAGCTCCTTTTAATGCGAGTCTTTTGGGTATGTTTCTTGAAACAGAAATAATTGCCCATTCTACCTTACAAAACACCTCAAGTACCTTAATGTTTGATGGTGATTGTGAGTGCACAGTATTTGTCAGACATCTTTCCATCGACTCTAACCATGTTCCCAGTCATTGCTGAAAAAAGCAATCACAAAACATGATGCTGCCACCACCATGTTTGACAGTGGGGATGGTGTTTTTCAGGGTGATGTGCAGTGTTACAGCATTCAGCCCAAAAACTTCAATGTTGGTCTCGTCTAAACAGAGCTCCTTGTTCCACATGTTATTTGTGTCTCGAACGTGGCTTCACTGGCCTTTTTATGATATTCTTTCAGCAAGGGCTTTTTCCTCGCCACTCTTCCAAAAAGGGCAGATTATTGCAGCGTACAGTACTAATAGTTGTCTTTTGGTGAGATTGTCCTGCCTCAGTATGCCTGCAGATCATCTAATATGATCATAGGCTCTTGGTTGCTTCTCTGATTAGTTTTCTCCTCATTCAGGCCAAAAGTTTAGAGGGATGACCGGGTCTTTGTCGTTTTGCAGTGGTTTTATGCTCGCTCCATTTTGATAATATTGCTCGCACAGTGCTCTGAGGCATGTGTAAATGTTGCGAAATCTTCTTGTATCCCATTCCTGCTTTGAACTTTTCCACAATTTGATCCTGAACCTGCCCGGTGTGTTCTCTGGTCATTATAATGTTCTGTTCAGGTGCATTTAAGCTGAGACTCAATCACACATGCACCGTTTGTCAGTTTGAGTTATTTACATCTACATTGGATCATTCAGAAGTAATCAGGGAACTTCTGGAATCAGTTGGCTGAGCTTAGAGCACACGGGGCCAATATTTTTGCAACATCTACTTTTCTTTTCTTTTTTTTTTTTGTTAATGAGAATTGTTGATTATTTTAAAACATTTTTAGTTTTTTAGCTTAAAGTCCGAAACCTGAAATACGGCAATAACGACCCAAACGTTCTTGGGGGGCCAAAACTTTCGCTCGGCACCGTATTGGATCCCATTTTTTTCTCAGAAAGGATATTTTTCGGTGTATATTATCGCAAGAGTGCCGTGGAAGAGTGTTGTACATGAATGTGAGTTTTTCTGATGCTGTCATAACAATAAGAACAATAATATGAATAATAACCATGTGAATATTTTGTGGGCACGCGTACGGTTTATGACGACCTCGCGCTTTTTGGTTTTCCTTTGCTGTTGATTTTTTCGTATTCCCTTTTGAATACGCCGGAAATTTATATTTTTCGGGAAAAGGGGAATGTGGAGATAGAAATGAAATAAATTAATAAATTCTTAAATTCTTAACCGAGTGTATTTGGTGTCCTCTTCATTTTGCTGGCATTTATCAGGAGACATTAAAAAAAGGGAATTTAAGATGATTTGTTATCACTTTTAATATAAAAGTTAGGGCATGAAATTTGAAATGTTGACATTTTTCCAGTTTAAAGGTGCATTGTGTATTATTTGGTGTATTATTTGATTCATTAAAAAAAACATTGATTTGAATAGTAAGCAAAAATACATGAACTATCATACAAGCGAGCATTTTTTAAATACATGAAGGTTGAGAAATTTGCATTTATTTTACATAACCTCCGTCTTGCTGCTACAATCTGGCTTCAGCGCCGCTATACAGAGACACGAAAGCCTGGGGGAATCGGAGAGGAGGCGGACTCGCTAACACGAGGTGGTGTATCCCTGGACACAAGAAAAGATTTCCATCTGCCGCAGGGATGTCGAACTTTTGGACTAGCGTGTGACGTCATCCACTCCGCAACAAGCATCCCTAGGGCATCATGTTAATCTGTTAATAAACAACGGGGTAGACTGCTGGAAGTGTGAATTTCCCTACGGGATGAATAAAGTATCTATATATCTATCTATCTATCTACAGGTACGTTGAATGGCTGGGCAAAACAATTGAAAAGAAAAATGGCGCCGTTTGGTCACTTTGATTCTACGTAGTTTGTATTCTTCTTTGCGTTTTGTAGCACTTGTTTTTGGTTGCGCAACACGTCTATTTGTCCCTTAAATAAACACTTTTTGTTAGAATAATTAGATAACCACATACTGGTGACTATTAAAAAGAGAAAAATTTGAATAACACCATCATACAATATACATGTTCGTAATATATTCGTGTTACTGAGATTCCATTGAAGGTTTGTGTAGGTTTTAGGAAAATTTGGCAACCTGTCGATGTCATGACAAGGGTTTTCCCACTTTCATTGAAAAACTATTCCCACAAAAAAAACAATTTTGTATACTTGTTATGCAATACATATGAACACTGAATAGCCCAATTAAAATATATGTATTTCTGTGAATTATTGTCGCCGATCGCTGTTTTTATGAAGGATTGAAATATGAGAATTTGGCAACCCATCGCTCCGGCCTCGCGCGGTCTCCCAAATCTCGCGATAACTTGACAGCGAACCCTTCCTGTTGGGGAAGAATGGCGGCTCTCGTCGCTCTGGCCGAAGTCAGGTTCGGCACGAGAGACGAACCGAGCTGCTTCAGCTGACCCGAACAAGCTTACGTTAAGGGGCGACCCTCTCACCCGGTGCCCGGAACGAATGGGTAGAGCGGGGAAGAGGAAGAATCGACTCGGCGGCATCAAGCTAACGTTAGCATCAGAGGCTAATCGTCCTAGCCTAGCCGGCTAACGACCGGCGGAAGCTAGCCCGGACCAGGCGACCCGAGTGCGCGACTGGCCCGGCGCTTTTCCACCCGACTGTTGGCGACTCCTCAGCGGACATGAGCGGACCCGGACAGGACAGCGAACCGGAGGCCAAAGTCCTTCTCATTAAGCGCTTGTACAGGTAACAAACGAGGCCGAGCTAACAGGTTGTAATTGGACCTCGTTTGGACTGTAATTAAGAGACTGTATCAATTCAGTCCGTTTATATGTTTAAAAAACGCGACTGAAAGACACGTCGGGAACTCCCGAATACTTTGACGGTAGATCCCCGGGATACGACATGAATCGCTGCTAAGGTGCTCTTCGCAAGGTGAAATTGTCGTATGGCGGGAATAGAAACTCGGGTTAATTCACTTTCGAACCCCCAGCACTCCAGAAATAAGCATCCAAATAACAAGATAGTACGCAATAAATTCTACGAACGTGTAACATGATTGTGGTTTGCATCCCTTATCCATTAGGGTCCGAGGGGCACCATTTACTCCAAGCCAACATGATTGAATAAATGCTATGTCACTTTATTTATCTTTGCTGTGATGTCACTTTATACCTGTCAGCCGATTGATTATTGATTGCACATTCCCCTTATCAAGTAATAATAAACTTTATCAACTCGACCAGGAACCTATTTACTCACAGCGAGATAAAATACCGTGAATTCCGGACTATAGAGTGCACCTGATTATAAGCCGCACCCACCACATTTTAAGAGGAAAAACGATTTTGTCCATACACAAGCCGCACCTGTATATAAGCCGCAGGCGCCCACATTTAAACATGTAACACAAAATTAGCCCAAACCCGACTTCAAGTCCCGCGATTGAAACAAAATGTCCTTCATTAAAGTCCACAGTCCAAAAATCACAGCCGGCAAAATGAACGGAAAATGATACTGGTACTTAAGTTTTGATGCAGAGTCCGGGTCCCGTTGAAAGTAATCCAAGGAAAAAAGTGTAAATTTCCAAAGGTAAGGGTGGGAAAAATATATCAGATGAACACATTTACTCACACAACTCCTTTTTCTTTAACCAACTTTTTACCCCTTCTTCTTTCCTTGTTTGTCCCTCACCTTTAGCGTTCCCCACTTAAACTCGGCACCCCGCGTTGGTTCTGCCCCTCATTTTTTGTTTACCCGTGAAAAACATATCAGAATAAGTGTCTAAAATAAATACAAATAAGCACATTACAAAAATATACAGTTGCAAATACATATTATACATGGGTTACACATGTTTACAAAGAAAGACGGTACACCGAGAGAGTTTTCAAAGCTTGCATACAGTTTTAGATGATCAAAAAAGTAACGTAAAAAAAAAACAGGACAACACAAGTTTACATGTATGTGACGAGCTGGTAGATTGAAATTAGTGGGTGGATTGCTTTTCTCTAATTATCATATTTTTGCTTCCCCTCTAACATTTATGTAAGCTTTGGCCCTATAGAAATAAATAATTTCATCGCCTTCTTGCAAACTCTTTTGAGATCCTGAATTGAGTGAAGAATCACGGGTATTGTGGGAGGTAATTCAACCAGTAGAATCTCCGCATCCCCTTTAGGAAAAAATAAACCTTAAAACACAGCGTGGCACCTATTTACTCACAGCAAGACTTACTTGAGAATGAAAATTTAATTTGTGCATAAACCGTTTGTTCGGGTTGTTTATTTGGTAAATAAAATAATCTATCATTTTTTTAGTTTTTTGCCCACTTGCAATAACTGTAATGTTACTAGACATAGTCGTAAAATAGTGCTGAATAAAAAAATGAAATGATCAAAATATCAACTATAGAATAAAAACATGCACACTGTCGTAAGGTGGAGTCACTGTATCCCAGGCGGTCTACTGTGTATGTATTCCAGAGAGGCTATTTTTGTTCCCGACCGCGTCGTGGGCCTTGTTTCTATTCTGACATCCCTTCTTGCGTATTGCAGAAATTGATTTTGTCCAATGATCGTCCACAGGGCGGTCGTGGAGTCGGTGCACAAGCTGGACGTCATCATCAGCAACAAAGCCTCGTACAGAGAAGTCTTCAAGCCCGAGAATATTAGCCTGCGCAACAAGTAGGATGTCCTCAAAAGCAGATTGCAAATCCGACCGCATATTGAAATGGATTAGGGGTCGGGAACTGATGCTTCGCGAGCCAAATATGGCTCTTTTCTAGAGGTAGACCGATTATCGGCAGCGTTTTTTGGGAGTTTGCCAGAAAATGGCATTTTTAATTATTCGATAGGCCGATTATTTAGGCTCAGATGCAGCCCAGTCTCTCTCCCCCACTCTCATACTTCTGTCTGTCTCGCATGCTACCTACCCGCCCTGCACCTTATGGATCGGACAAGCAACTGGGGGCGGAGCCACTGAAACAGGAAGAAAAACATGAGTGGCCTAAACAGAGGCATCCCTGCTTAGTCCCGATATGCCTGTGAATCAAGACCATTGATAATATTGAGAATTTTAAAAGTCCGTGATAAAAAAAAGCATGTGTGTAATTAAGAGACGGCATAAAAACTAATTAAATATTTTTAAAATTGCATTATTTAGGCTTGGGTGCAGCTGAGTCTCCCTCTCTCCTTGAAGGCTACCCACCCTCCGCCTTCTGATTGAGTAAGCAACCGGGGGCGGAGCCACTGAAGAAGGAAGAATAACATTAAACTGGCAGCTTTGCTAACTCGTCCCGTCGTGCCTGTGTCCATGGCAGAAAAGTGTGTTTGAGTGTGGGTTTTGCCAGTTTTATTGAATCTTGTCTCATTAGATAAAAGATCAAAAGATGTTTGCGTTTATGGCTCTTTGGGTCAAAAAGATTCCTGACCCCTGACGTAGATGATGACTTGAGGCTCGCTTTAGATATGGAAATGCTTCCACGCCAGTTCCTACTGTCTACTCTGCAAATAGATTGCATTCAAAATTGCTTGCTTAATTAGGCTTAGCATCATTTTGTGGGTCTTGTGCCCAGGCTGAGGGAGCTGTGCGTGAAACTGATGTTCCTGCACCCGGTGGACTACGGTCGCAAGGCAGAGGAGCTGCTGTGGAGGAAGGTCTACTACGAAGTCATCCAGGTCATCAAGACCAATAAGAAGGTAAAGTTTTTGGTACAATTACCAACGCTTTTTGTTTCGTCCTCAATCGTAATTGAAAACGCTTTTGTAATATTCAGACGGATTTCTTTATTATCATTGTATTTCTACAACGAGATTACGGTGGCACTCCAGTTGGTAAAAATATATAAAATATAAAGACTGATGAATAAATTTAAAAAGTTATATATAATGTATATAAATTATATAAAACGTGTCACCTCTACTCTAAAGTATTTACATCTGAAAAAAGACCCGCTACCGGGATATTTTACTTGAACCGGGTGAAATCCCACTTAAAACTGTGAGTCAAAGTTACATCTAAAAAATCGTCCATTGCACAAATTTATGGAAATGAAGTCAAATGAAGTGAAAACATGGGTGGGTACCCATTGCCTCCCTGCTTGGCTCTCTCTATTAGGGGTTGGAATCTTGTTGAAATTGTGAAAAATTCAACACAAAAAGTATCTCTCAGCTTCACAAAGCTTCCCTCCTTAGATATCTGGTTTGACTAAAGTTTTTCAATGGTGCGTCCTCAGCACGTCCACAGCCGCAGCGTCCTGGAGTGCGCCTACCGCACGCACCTGATCGCCGGCGTGGGTTTCTACCAGCACCTTCTGCTCTATGTCCAGTCGCACTACCAGCTGGAGCTGCAGGACTGCATCGACTGGACGCACGTCACCGACCCGCTCATCGGTCAGCAAACCTTTTTTAGCTTGAAAGTTAGCAAAAAGTTAGGGACAGGGTTCGTACGGGCGCTTGAAATCCTTAAACATGCTCGAATTTAGTGTTGTTTTCAAGGTCAGGAAATTTCGGGTGAAGTGCTTAAAAACGCTTATCATGATTTCCAATGTTGTGTTTCCTAGCAGTGTGATTTGATGGACCGTGCTTTTAAACTAAGAAATAATAAAATGGTGCGTAAAAACGATCAGTCTACGTTATCAAGTTGTCTTGTGAAAACGTTACTTCCCCCTACTGTCGCTTTCAAGAGGACATGTTTATCAGACTAGTCATGGGAATATATTTTGCGGGGGATCCCTGCAAAACACATGAGATATAAATGAAAGTTTTCACATATCTACAGAAAAATCGTAAATGACAAAACAATTTTAGCTTTTTACACACTAAACAGATTTAAAGTCAAAACCACAACACAAAATCCCTGTAAATGCTACATTTTACAAAAGTATTAACACACCCTTTAGTGCTATGAATAAATGATGAAATGCAAAGATGTCAATTGAAAGATAGAAATTAAAATAAGTAACACAAAAGATCAGCACACTCTTAAGATTGAATGCAGCATGCTTCGTAGCATTCAATATCATTGAAAAGTGCCTAAATTTAGCTTATTTTTCTGCCTTTTTTTTACATACAGTACTTTCTGTTTTGGTCTTCTGTGTTGAACTCTTATTACAAATACCGATAGAGTCCTTTCTGTGTTTGTAAACAAGTGTGACGTATTGAAGCTGCGCGTGCTTTGTTGAAGCAGAAGGGCAGAATTTATGTCAGTTTATAGCATCCCATTGACACACAAAGATCATAGGTCATACATAGGAACTGTACGAAGTATGTGCTAGCAGGGACGTAGCAGTGAAATCAAAGACCAGACTCATGCAAGCGCTGGTTACTTCCATCTTCCTCTATGCTAGAGACATGGACTCTCTCAGCAGAAAGATAACATTATTTTAGTGACTAAAGCCAACTGAAAAAAGTGATTCAATGCAGGCTTCTGATTGGCTGCCGAGTATGCAAATTGCCAAACCAACCGAAATTCCAAAATTTCCAAACCGAATGAAAATTTCAAAATCGGAATAAAGCGAACGTTCGATTTGAAAAAAAATCTTTGTTATTTCTTTCCCTGAAAAAAGTTTTTGGCACCCAGGCGGAGACGTTTTATAAGTTGGACGCATCTAGGCTTATACCTATGCATCCCTGTTAAATCTCATCTGAAAGTTTACTAGTTGACTACATCTGTGGAACGTGTCTAAATGCTTGAAATTGTTGCCATATTTCCTGGCTGTCTGTCTTGAAAGACCATGCAGTAAATGAAGAAAAATAAGTCTGCTTAAATGATGCTGACAGACCTGCTCTGGTGGCTTTGCTTTGCCAGGGATTGTAACTGGGGTTTCAGCCCCAAATTTGGGGTTTAAAGCACTACTATGTTTTCCAGCTAGGGTGTCCAACATGGATTTGCCTTGTGACTAATGGCAGCTGGCATTAGTTTGTGTGATGTTGTTATATGAAGCGTCATCGCCCCCTATGTATCGTGCACAAGAGGAGAGGACGGGTGAAGAGACTAATATGTCAAGTACAGTAGAAATTGAAAAAATGGCTTTCAAAATGTTTAAACAGTGCTTGCATTTGGCCATAAAATAGTGTACGAACCCTGAGAATATATCGCAAAGCCACAATTAAAAAGTGCAATCCTGATCGTGCAAGATAATTTACAATAAATTAAAAAAGTGCAAAAAATAAGTTATTGGTAATAGTATAAATGAATAGTAGTAATAGTATAAATTAAAAACAAACTGAATAACCCCCTTGTCATTATTCTACAATCCCCATTTAAAGCATGGTTAACCAGTGATGAGGGTTATTATTGCCTTTGGGTAGAAGTTCCTTTTCAATCTGTTATGATTTGACTTGATGCTGCTGAACTGTTAACACTTAAACCATGAAATGTTCAGATTGCCTGTCTTTCACGGTTTTCAGCAAGCTCTGTACAGTTGACTAATTGAAGAAAGAAGCTGGTCCACAACTTTCTGGGCTTTCTGAGCAGATGTTTTCATGTATTCCTCAGGCCCAAAAAAGGCCCTGTCGGCCTCACCCAGAGAAATGGAATGGGCGCAAACGGCCTGTCACCGCTGCCTGGTCTACCTCGGTGATCTCGGTAGGTTCCCGGCAAATAGCTCTGCAGAGCCGTCGGCGCCGCTGATGGCAATTCCTTTTCGTATCACACAAAATTGTCCGTCATTCGGATATTTCCTCGTTTTGAAACCGACGTCTCCGTGTCTGTTTTTCTCCAGCTCGCTACCAGAACGAACTCGCCGGCGTGGAGGCAGAGCATTTGGCTGAGAGATTCTACCACCAGGCCTTGTCTGTCATGCCGCACGTGGGTGAGTGCGCCCTCCTTTGCTTTTTTAAGTTCATTTTTTAGAAAGCGATTACACGGGCCAGCGCAGGGGGCCTAAAAGAAATACCCCAACATGTTCAATCTACCTGGTCTTTTTCCCTCAATGAATTATTTTTCCATCTTTTCATCTTAAGAACAAGGTTACAATGAACTCAAAAAATCCACAGATTTAATAACTAAAAGGAAAAAGCCAAAGCTTATCTTGCACCCGCCACCTCAACTGCCTTGACGCCCTACACATCGGTGTATTCAAGCAAGAAAATTAGAATAAAAATACAGTGGGACCTCGGTTATCGCGGTTAATGGGGACCAAAACCACCCGTGATAAGTAAAAATCCGCGAAGTAGCAACGCACCTTAAAAAAATTTTTTAAATTTTTTTTTTTATTTTTATTTATTTATTTTTTATTTTTTTAGACCCGGTTAATGGGGACCAAAACCACCCGCGAAAAGTGAAAATCTGCAGAGTAGCGACGCCCCTTCAAAATTGCTTTTAAAAAACATTTTTTTTAATATTGTTTTATTCTATTATTATTATTATTTTTCAGACCTGCAAAGCTCTGAACCCGCGAACATGGAACCACGAAGTAGCGACGCCCCTTCAAAAATGCTTAAAAAATATATATATTTTTTTTAATTTTTTTTTTATTTTATTTTATTATTATTAGTTTTTAGGCCCCCGAAGCTCTGAATCCGCGAACGTCGAAGCGCGAAGTAGCGAGGTCCCACTGTATACAATTTTGAAAATAGGATTAAATTGAAACTACATACGCTCCCCTACTTGCGACCATTCGACTTACGAAAAATGGTAGATATGAACATTTTTTTCGGGATTTCAAAAAAATAGTAGAGGACAGTGCTGTAAGTTAGATTTTGTATTGTGTTCACGTTTTTCCAAGTAGAGGGCATTACTGTAGTGCTTCTTTTCGCCGCGTGGCACTGTGAGGTCACCCAGCATCCACCCCGAAGAAGAGATCCGGCTTTTACTTCCTGGTTTGTGTGTAAACATACTGCACTTAATCTCTAGCGTGCTCAGAACTTTGACGTTTTTATTGTGCAATATCTCGTGCATCCATTCAATATGTTTGGTGTAAAGTGTACGAGGCGAGCCGTTTCTTTTGAAAAGAAAGTGGAATAAGAAAGCTTGATGCGGTTGAGAAAATGGTTGGATTGCTTTTCTTGGCCACTTTTTACCACGGGGAGGAAGCCGTCTAACTCTTGAAGCTGATCTTCCAAAATTGCGTTGAACTCAACTTTTTTATCTTTATAGAGCATATTATTTTATGAAATGTCTATGTTTTAGTACAAAACAATACAGGTTACTTATGCAAGCCTTAAGCTTACTTATATAGTCCTTAAACATACAAAATAAAGCACTGAAGCAACTTACCAACAAAATAAAGCACTGAAGCAACTTACCAACAAATTCAACTTACGAACGAGATCGTTTGTAAGTAGGGCAGCATCTGTATACATTTATGCAATAATCAACATATCACATGAGATATTTTGGTTAAAATGAAATGGATGTATTAGATTCAATATAATCATACATATAAATCAATTCATGAATTTGAATTAGAATTGTCTTTCCACAGATACTGCATAATGAATATTACTTACTACCAGATTAAATGTGACGCTTCAGGATAAACATGTCACCAAAGACTTAAAACTTACAAAATGTTGAAAAAAAAATCATATAAAGATGGATTGTCCATACCGATTGTAGAGCCTGGCAGCCCTGGCCTAATGTGCAAGTGCGGTTAGAACACTGGTGCAATGAAATGTAGTGCAATGACATAAACATATTTCTATAAAAAAGTAGGAAAATGAAATGTAAAAATACATAAGCAAATTCATGTATATACTGTTTTTCATAGACTTGTATGCTTTTTTAAAGTGGTGATGGCCCAGAGGAGGAAACTTTCATGTTGTGCCCATGGACCGTCCATCCCCAGTATCTAATTTTCTCACTGTCCTCCCGCAGGGATGCCTTTCAATCAGCTGGGGACGCTGGCTGGGAGCAAGTTCTACAATGTGGAAGCCACTTACTACTACCTGCGCTGGTGAGTGTCACCTAAAAAAAATCACCGTTTTGCTTCTGGCTCCATGACTGAAATATCCCTCCAAAGCATTCAATCCGAGAGTCCCTTCGAAGGAGCTTACGGCAACCTGAAGCGGCTCTTCGACAAAGCGGCCAAGATGTACCAGCAGGTGAAGAAGCAGGAGACCAAGAAGCTATCGCCGCCCCGACAGAGGTTAGGACGCTCGCTGCGTGACTGCATGATTTAATTTCCGTGCATCGTTTTGCTTTGTCAAATCATGTTTATTTATGACTCCCTTAATCACAAGTCTCAAAGGGCTGCACAGACTATTATGACAGCATACCCTGATCTAAAACCTACATGAGGGCAAGGAAAAACTCAAAAACCTCACGAGGAACATGAAGAAACTTTGAGAAGGAACCGCAAAATTCTTTTTCTCGGCAGTATGACTCGACAGTCAACGCACTAAGAAAACGAAGTAAAATAATAGTCGGGTTAGAAATGACGGCAGCAGCAATTGCACCGCATTGTCATGTGAAGCATCATCGTCCTCTACAGGTGCATTAAGACGGGTGAATCAAAGAATGCCAAAATGAGATTAATCTCTTCACAATGGGATAGGAAGCGCTTTCCAGTCATGAGTGATAACTCACGAAGATGACCGGCTTAACATATTTTTTTGCTCATGGCGTGCTAAATGTTAGACCTAAACAGGACACTTTGAAATGTGTATTAGAGCAAGAAGTATGTATCAATGGACATTCATGTAAGAAAATATGGTTGCGAATTGTTGCAAATTGTAATGGAAAGAACTTGCAACTGAAAATGTAAGCTACATACATACATTTAACTCACACCTCTATGGGGAGAGAGAGAGAGAGATGTCTCGAAAATATTTACACATATTGTTAAGATCCACAAGTATATTCGCCAGGTACTCAGGATCTAAAAATCAGATCAAGATTAAAAATTGCAGATCTGTTTGTGGCTCTGCAAAAAACATGATTTGTACCCTATTTTTTCTTTTAAAGGAACTGGAAATAATGGAAAATTGGCCTTGAAAGTGCTTAAAAAGTGCTTGAATTTGGCCGTTTGAAAGAAATGTCTACGAACCCTTGCATTGTAAATGAAGCAAGTCAAGCAAAGCACTATTGATTCAAACAAAAAGGAAAAACACCATTTCACAAACATAACCTTGGGTTTAGAAATGTATAATGATATTCACGTTTTCAAAGAAGCTGACATGTTAGGCCATTACTGTACTCCTGCAGAAGCCCAAATCAGGATATTGCCAAGCGAGCTTGTACTGGTGGTGCTTTTATTACTTATCGCCCTGTTATTGTACACAGCTGAGCCCCAAATGTGATGTTTGCTAAGTCTTATGACTTGGCTGCTGGAGATTGCTTGCCTGCTTTCCACAATTGTTAGGGTCAACCGCTCTTGCTTCATCCTTCAGTGTCACTAGCCTACCAAAGCTGCTCGTGCAAGCGAACATTGCTCACTTCTGTGATTTAGGCATCTATCACTTTCTTTACAGCAGCTCTGACCAATTCCAACTCTCTTTTCAGCTGCTTTTGGTGAATCCTTCTTTTTTGGTCTTTTGTTGTCGCTGGCGGAGATTAACACCTGGTCTTCTTGCTGACAGTAGTTTATCCTTCAGGGATGTGATTTTTCCGCTAATTCGCGGAATTCCGCTTTTTTTATCTCCAAAAATAAAATTTTAAAATTTCCGGTGTTTTAATTGGTAAAAAAAAACGATTTCGTCTCGACAGCATGCCATTTGAGTGTTTCCGTAACTGAAATGAAACGTACTTGCGATTGGTTGAAGTCTCGTGTTGACCAATAAACACGCTTGTTATAGGAGTGTGCCATTGTTCATTTCTCACACGTTTTTGCCGGGTGTTTAAAGAAAGATGTCCGTGATCGAACGCAAAGATGCTCCGCGAGCTAAAGAAATTGATAAGATTGTAAAAAACAAGTTTCGATGGGACTGGTTGGAGAAGGAATTATCTACGAATGTTGGAAAGAAGACTGTGACGAATTTGTTGGTGGGGCACTTTGCGCGTCTCCATGACCCCCAGAGCTATGTCGGCGGGAGTCTCGTACTCCTGGTAGGGTTACCCAAGCCGAACAGGTCGAAGGGTAGAGTCCAGACTAAGAGTGATCCCAAAAGCTGGTGGCGGCACGCTTTGAGGCGGTTTCCTACAGACCTGGATCCCGTTAGCCGCCTGCAGTTGTAGAAAGATGCCGGTCGTCTAGGGTCTCCCTTGCCACTGGAACCATCTTCTTTACAATTAAGATAGTGGCGTTGGGGAAATGTTTTTTAATGTGACTGATTTTGAGTTGACTTAAACTGTAATTTTATATGGGATAGTTCAATATACATTGAAAATTTATGCTGTTGTCTTGTCTATTTCTTTGTCATCTGAGTGCATTGAAAGTACTTAAAAAAACCCATGAGCTCCGGGGGGGGGCTTCGCCCCACTTTTCCCCCCACCAGGGCACTGCCCTGGTCCTACCTGGTTTCCCCCCCCCCCCCCCAGCTAGCAATCACCCTCCCCCCCCCGCTAATTTTCAGATAATTTCACTTTGGTCAAATCACATCCCTGATCCTTACTTATTTGATGTTTAAATTTGAATATGTTATCATTCCAATTTTTGTGATAACCTTCGGGTTACCATTTCATGTGGTCTTCATACGTCCTTTTGCTACATTCTAAGCTACAACCTCCAGTGATAGATTAATACACACTGCCACTTTAAAGTTGTTTCCATTTTTAGTTTTCTGCTTAAGAAGACGTAAATTGTTATATTTTTAAATGAAAATGTATTCATTTTCTGAAAAATTCATTATTATTCAAACATAAATGTACTTCACTTGTGTTGCCACATTTTTTTAAGTTTTGGTCAAGTAAGGTCACAACCTTTTGGGAAAATTCTTAATGTCTTGCTGTAAAATGCTTTTCCATTTAGCAATCTCTTCAAAGTTACTATTCAACTAAAATGATGTTCATTATTGATTGAAATAATTGTATCTTCTGCAGATCCAGAGACATCAAGCGTCTCCTGGTGAGCTTCATGTACCTGCAGAGTTTGCTTCAGCCAAAAAACAGGTCAGACCTCACCCCGTAGATGGCTGCATGGTCTCACTGAACATGAGTTTAGAAGTAAAAGAAGGAAATCCTTTCTGCGCGTCCGTCCAGCCCGATGGAGTCCGAGTTGACCGCGCTGTGCCAGTCTGTTCTGGAGGACTTCAATCTGGTTCTTTTCTACCTGCCGTCGTCCGGTGCAGGCCACGTCCACAGCGAGGAGGACGAAGAGCAGCAGCAGCAGCAGCAGCAAACCTTCGACGGTACCTGCGAAGGGCTGCCCGACGCCTTGGTCTTCAAGATGGTGGTCATCTGCCTGATGGTGGTGCACAGTCTGAAGAGAGGAGGTGGGACTAAAATGATTTGAATTGACGGATTTCAAATGATTGGCGAACCAAAAGCAGGCTGAAGTAAAGGTCAACTTCAAAATTAGAGCTGCAACAATCAGCGTTGTTGACATTAATCAATAATAAAAAACCTTGACCGTGAATTCCATCGTCCAAAATTGTCACCAGACATGTTTTCACAACAGATTGAGGCACATTTTACGATCAGAATCTGTCGCTCATGCTCAATAGCATCTGTCTGGTGTGGTAACATGACAGCGTCAATATCAAGTAGACGCACTAATAAAGTTAGCCCCGGGTATGGCGAATACAAAGACTTAAAAAGTCTGCAAAGAAGACCTTCCCTATTATGGCAGTACCTGGGTGATGAAGCAACATTTAAAGCGACAGCTTTAAAAACCCTAATGTGACCGTCTGAGTTGCTTCTGTAACGTTCAAACCAATACTGTTTGAATGACATGTATTGTGCCTTTCACACACGTATATTTGGTGGTTAAAACGTTCAAAACCACAAACCTCGGTTGTTAAAAGCTTCTTTTTTAAACGGTTTAAAAAGTTCTTTACTTACTGACTCTGCAGTTGACTACTGAATGTTCTTCAGGAAATGCATATGCTATTTTTTTTCTAAACTTTTCTACTGGTACTAATGAGCCTGTTCTTGAAATACAGGGTTAAAAACTGTTGACTTGATTTTAATTCATCATTAATAGCCTGTCCCTAAAAAATAGACCGAGCACAACAAATCTTCAAAACATATCCAGGAAATGGTAGAATTTGAATATGCATTCTGATGCGTGTCATTGCCTTAGAGACACAGTAAAATCCTCATGACGTTTTTCTAATTAGCCTTAAGGTAGAAAAGCGCTACAGCGCTCCTGCCGCTAGTGGTAGAAACACGGTGTTGCACACCCGGCCTTATTGCGTCCAATCATGAATTTTATCTCCAAGCCAGATATACCGTATTTTCCGCACTATAAGGCGCACCTAAAAGCCTTTATTTTTTTCAAAAGCTGACCATGCGCCTTATAATACAATGCGCCTTATTTATTGATCAACATTAAGTTTTCCAACTAACTTGCAGCCGCCGACTCGATTTTCCCCCGAACGCCAAGTAGTACGCGGTGGATGGTGGGATTTATTTACCGGCGTTTCATTGGCTAACCAATGTGTCAATCATCAGTTGAATCGATCACTATTGGCTAAAGTTATTCGGAGGTCAAGAGGCGGATCCTTCTTATCATTTACAGACTGCCATTGGCTCAAACGGCAAACAAAGCCTGCAATTGGCCGAAAAATATGTGTCAATCATCAGTTGAATCGATCACTATTGGCTAAAGTTATTCGGAGGTCAAGAGGCGGATCCTTTTTATTATTTACAGGCTGCCATTGGCTTAAACAGCGAAAAAAGCCTGCAATTGGCCGAAAAAGATGAATGCGTATAGCATGTGGCCGATGGCATAGAGAAAGCATTTTTTTCTATTCTGTATTTGTATATATTGTATTCCCCTGGATTTACTACCCTCACGGATATAAGAGGACATTGCCTGCACATTATTATGAACACAATGACTTCGGGGAGCTATTCCCGGTTTTATATTGTCTTGTTTCAGACTGAACTCGATGTTTCTGTGATAAGCGGTGCAGATAATGGATGGAATGGAGTGTCTATTTTTAAATTCAACTCAATTCCAAGTGTTTATTGTCATATGCACAGTAAAGTTGCGAGCGAAAAAGAAAATAGATACGAAGGAATGGTTATCATTTCTTGAATCCCAAGACTTTAACCTTCCGAATGATGGAACGATGCATTTGAGTGACATCTTACAGACACCGCATTCGCACGTGTTCTCGACACGTATAGGACCAAAAACTATTTTTTCGGGGTGCGCCCTATAACCCGGTGCGCCTTATAGTGCGGAAAATACGGTACTCATGAAAAGACCACACCAGGCGTCCTGAGCCATACCTTCCTGATTCATGGGCTAAATGCATTCTACTGATTTTATCGTATTTTTTCAGGCTCAAAGCAGTACAGCGCCTCCATTGCTTTCACGCTGGCGCTCTTCTCCCATTTGGTCAACCACGTCAACATACGCTTGCAGTCGGAGCTGGAGGAGGGGGAAAGCCCGGTGCCGCCGCTCAACACCGACGCTGCAGGTGAGTTCCGCGAGAACGGCCTGTTTGTCTGACTGCACTCGTGCGGCATGTTTCACCGAAATCGAATCGATATTCCCGTGTGACGTATGGCAGTTGTGTTATCGCAAGACACTGCAGGTTTTTTTTTTTTTTTAAGATTTATAGTTCCATGTTTGTCAGTGGAGTGTTTGGCCAACCAAAAATGTCAAAGTTCGTCGCCAGCCAATTAGAGGCAAGTTTTAACGGCACTAACCAAGCTAGGCCACACATCCACGTGTGAGCGGACAGCAACCATAACAAAGCTCCCTAGAGGATGGCATTGTTTTCTTAAGGTTAACGCATGTCAATTTGATTAACCCTCGTGTTGTCTTCAAAGGGACATTTTTGTACTTTTTTATACAGCTTACATGGGATTGTAAATAAAAACGTTTAATTTTTCTACTGTTTGGACCGATCTAGGAAATCAGGGGTGGCGAACAAGTTTGACACATAGAGCCGAAGTTTTTAACTGTGAGAGTCAAAGAGCCACACCACGCACTGACCTGCCATGACACACACAAACACAAACAATTAAAGTCCCATAACGCACTCCTCTCCTAACCCTAACCCTCACACAAAAAAAAACTAAACATGAAACACGGCAAAGAGCAACAGTATATAGAAAATATGATGAGAAAGAATACAAACTACGGAGACTCAAAGTGACCAAACTGCATAATTGCAACTGCATTATTTCTTTGCTCAGCCTTTCACAAGGTGTTTTTTGGGGGGTACCTCTAGCAGCAAGATGGTGGACAAACGTGTTGACTCTCTAGGTGAGAATTATGTTATGAACAATAAATACAAATTTCTCGACAGACGAGTATTTACAAAATGCTCAATTTTATGAAAGTTCATGTATGTTTACTTATACAAACTATTTTTTTTCAACGAAATGAGTTGTTTTACCATAAATAGGCACTAAATAATACAAAATATCCCTGGTCACTTGAATAATTTTTTTTGGGCTACCCTCTGATTTACTATTTACTCACATTGAGAATGAATAAAAAATGCATGACAGTAGCATTCATTTTTGTGATGTGAAACTAACTGGGTTATTTTTAACTGCTCTCTGGGGCAAAAAAAAAAAAAGAATTACTGCGCCACTCCTGCAGGTAAAAGGGCACTCGGATTTAACAAAGCTTTTTGAAAAAAAAAATTAAATGCCTTTGATAAATGGTATTCAATTTCCTCCCAATTTTGGTATGTTAAGGTCCAGTCGCAGTGTCAATTGTGACGCCTGTGTTTTATCAGAAAACTCATCTGATTCATCTCCTCTAGATGACCTGGAAGACCCCGGCGAGTGTCTTCTGCCCAACGGCTCCCCGGAGCGCCAGGATGAGGAAGACGAGCAGGACGCGAAGAAGAACGGCATCAAGGAAGAGCCTGGGTCCGAGCAGGACAAACCGAAGCAAAACAAGAAAAAGTACGCGCGGCTTTCGCGGATGCGCCGACGCTGCAAAGACCGCGGCGGCGAAGACGACAGCGACTTGAGCGAGGGCTTCCAGAGCGAAGACGACGAAGACGAGGAGGAAGTGACCCGAGACGGAGCCTCCTCCGCGGCGTTTCCCTGTCCGGCCGCCACGGCCGATCCGCCCTCCCGCCGGAAGGTCGCCAGGGAAGGATGCTGGGGGAGCGGGTCGGAAGATGAAGACGAAGGCGGCACGGCTTTCGACGTGGAGACGGATTCCGACATGAACAGCCAGGAGTCCCGCTCGGACTTGGAGGACATGGCGGAGACGGAGAATTGCGAGCGCCCCCCGGGCCGGGCCCGAGAACGGCTCGACGCCAAGGCGGAACGCGGTCAGACGCCCCCCGTTGCCAACGGCGACGCCAGCATCAGCAGCAACTTGCAGGCCATGTCGTCGCAGCTTTTCCAGCCCAAGCGCTGCTTTCGTCTGGCCCCCACCTTCAGTAACGTGTTGCTCAGGCCTCCCGTCCCCTCCCAGACCCCACCCCAGCCGGCACCCGATGATGTCAACCAGACCGCCCCCAATGGCACCATTGAAAACGGTACTTTTTGCATCTGTCCTGTAGTGGAAGGGCTAATAAATACGTCACTGGCATCGGTGAGACCTGCAGTTTTCGTAGAAGGGGGATTCAGCCTTTGCAAAAAATATTTAGAGTGGTCTTAACCCTACATCTACCAATGCCCAACTAGTTTCATATGCATATTCACCGAACATCCATTATCTGCACCGCTTATCCTCAGTAGGACCGCGGGGGAGGTGGAGCCCATCCAAGCTATCTTTGGGCAGTGGGCAGGTGACACCCTCAACTGGTTGCCAGCCAGTCGCAGGGCACACAGGGACAGACAATTTGCTCGCTCATTCACACCTAGATGACAATTTTGGGCCGGCCAATTAACCTGACATGCATGTTTTTGGAATGTGGGAAACCGGAGTGCCTGGAGGAAACCTCAGAACTGTGCCGCACACGCGCTAACCACTGCGCCGCTGTGCTGCCAGTGAATAACAAAATGTATATTTTCAATTTCGACACATAGCTTTTTTCCGATCTGGGACGACTTGTCTTTACTCACGATGATTGACTCACTGAGCCCCTTGAGTTTGATCGAACCCTGGTTAGGAACCACTGATTTAGACGAAAGACGGCAAATTCGGAGACTTTGTGAACGTCACCAGAAGTAAGAGTTGCCAATATGGGAGGGATAGGCTGATCGTGTGGGCTCGGTCCAACTCTACCTGAGGGAAGTAAAAGCTTCGTTTCCTCCGCAGACTCTGACTCCGACTCGGAAGGGAGCCAGCGCAGCGGCCCGTCGGCTCACAGTGAGAAGACGCTCCTGGAAAAGCTGGAGATCCTGAGCAAGCAGGGCTTAATCCAGGTGGTCAAGGTGTTCGCGGATTGGCTCAGGACCAACACGGACATCGTTCTCATGTGCGCCCAGGTGAGCGTCGCGGTCGTTTTCCCACGTCGAACCCCGCCCATTTTCCTGTCTGTGTTTTTCAGAGTTCGCAGAGCCTCTGGAACCGTCTGTCGGTGCTGCTCAACCTGCTGCCGGACGGAAGCAAGATGCTCCAACCCGGTGAGTCGGCCCAAACTGTCCCTTGAGGCCTGTCGTTTCCAAGAAGGGCGAATGGAAATTCAACGATTGTCGATCGTTCGCAGAAGCCGACTGGAACCCGGACGTGACTTTGCTGCTGGGCGAGTGCGAGCGTCCCGCCCTGGTCCAGACGGTGCTGTTGCCGGAAGACGTGGCGCTGAGGCATCTGCCCGCCTTGGCCGCGGCCCACCGCCGCTTGGACTTTGGCCCTCGTCACGCCTCCCTCAGCCCGCTGCAAGAAGTAAGAGAACAGACGTCAGATTTCGAGACGTCGAACCGTCGGTACCGTGTTCGACTGATGTTTTCACTCGCCGCAGTGCGTCGTGCGCCTGTGCTGCATCCGCAGTTTCGGCCACTTCCTTACCAGTCTCCAGGGCAACGTGCTTCATTTCAACGCCGAGGCGGGCATCTTCACCAGCGTCAGCCGCTCGGCTGCTGAAGACGTGCTGCAGCAGGCCAAGGCCCAGTTGCAAATGGTAAAATGTTCATTTGACGGGGTTCGTATGGGTCCTTGAAATCCTTGGAATTTTAATGTTGTGTTTTCTGGTTCAAGAAAATGCTGATATTCCGGGTGAAGTGCAGTCCAACTGTATAGAGCTTACAATTAGTAAACAAAGTCAAGAAGACCGCTCTATTCTTTTTGCTCAGCTCACTGAGAAAAGTTCTTTGGCTCCCTAACGACTCCTCAGATTTTTTGTATTGTTAGATAGAATTATGTTTAATTTATCTATCTACCTTGGTCATATCCCTCAAGAGGGGTGACCGACAGCAAGACAAACACATACAATAACAAAGAAAATAAAAGCGGGGAAAAAATAGCAAAAACACACACACAAATTTTTGGACCATGGCCTACCCAATTGCCCAAACACCCAAACAAGTTAGGCACCTAAGTTGGTCATGCTTTCGTCCCTCCAGACGAAACGGGACACTAGAAAGCGGCCATGTCACTCTGGTCAAGGTGATACAACACACTTTTGTTCAACAGCGGGGCCCGACAGCTTTCACTGGTTTACCCCTGCCGCATCATACGGGTGCCCAGCCCATCCTTAAGAACGCGTCCACAATCCCACTATCCTTTCAACATGATAATTAATAATAAAAAAACATTATGCACCAAATTTTCTAGTTATCAGTAATCCCTGAAAAACACATGAAATATGAACTCAAATATTCACAGATGTGCAAGAAATATTGTAAACTACAAACCAATTTTAGCTTTTTACACACTGAACAGATTTCAAAGTCAAACAACACCACATCCCTGAAAATGCAAACAATGAATTACCAATTAAGAATATTCCTCAGTGCTTTAAATAAATTATAAAATGAGAAAAAATATGTTTACAATTCTATTTTAACCAATTTAGAAACTATCGTTTGAAAAACACGCAGAGATATAAATTAAATAAGTCAAACTCAAGATTAGCAGTTGATTAAAAGATTGAATGCATTCTGCTTCGGGGCCATCAATATCATTAAAATTAGTCCAAATTTGGCTAATTTTTTTGCTTTTTACACATGTAGTACTTTCTTATTTTGTCTTCCGTATTGAACTCAGTTATTACCTAACACCTATAGAGCCTTTTCCTCGTTTTTAAACGTGTTATGTATCCAATTGTTGAGGCAGAATTCTTGTCAGTTTAAAGCAGCCCATTGACGCAAAAAGAATGTCCTGTAGAAACTGTAAAATTGGCCCTGAAAATGCTTGAACTTGGCCATGAAAAAGGTGTACAAACCCTGATCTGAACATGACGATTGTCATCGGGAGCTTTATAATCAACCCGATTTTTGTTCCAGGCCGAAGAGGAAGCGCGCAGAAATCGCTTGATGCGGGACATGGCTCAGCTTCGTCTCCAGGTTTGATTTTCGCCTTCTTTCTTCTTCTCTCCCGACTGGAAACGAAACTTGTATTTGCTTCGGTAGTTGGAGGTGTCGCAGCTAGAGGGCAGCCTCCAGCACCCTAAGGCGCAATCGTCCATGTCACCCTATCTGGTGCCGGATGCCGCCGCCCTCTGCCAGCACTTGAACCTGATCCGGCATCTGGCGGCCAGCGGCTGCTTCATCGTCATCATCCCCAGAACAGGTAAGCCTACGTAGTTCAGGTCAGAAAAATGGACGCCACTGTTGTTCTCGCTTCTAAACGATAGACAAATGTGAAATCAAGATAGCCAACGCAGGTGGCACACTGTTGGTTTAGTTTTGAGTTAGCCTCACTAAAAAACATGTAAAACCAGGATCTCTTGGCAGATACCCTTGATTAAACTAGTGGCTTGTTTTGACTGTAGAATTAATAACAGATTCTTCTTAGAGTGCAGGGCTCCGACCTCCTGCGACGTCATAGTCCCGAGTCACAGCGTGGTAGGCAGGACTTGAAGAAATTTGAGGCAGGTTTGTTATTTGCCGCAGCGCCTCCCTGTCTAGGATAGCGACGCAGAAGTAGGAAAAGGCAGAGAGAATCCTAAGAGACCAAAGAGGTTGTCCAGTTCTCTGACGCTCTGAGGTCTGCCTAAAGCAGTGGCGGGACTTGAAGAGACCTGAGGCAGGTGTGCTGTTTTGGCCACACCAAGAAGCGTAGAGGCACGATGAAATCCATACCTCAGTTAAACAAAACGGTTTTGACTATCCTTAATTCAAACTTTTTATGATTAAACTTTAGTAGGCGTTCAAAACACATCAATGGATTTGAACTTGCATGAGACCAGGGAGAGAAGCCTTCCTTTCAGAGAATTCCATTCCCCATTCAGAAGCCCTACCCCGAGTCCCGCTGTTTTTATGAAATATTCAAGGTTACAAAAAACTTGAAAATGAAATGTTTTTGAGGTGAAGTGTTTGAGGAGTATGTTAGGAGTGACAAGATTGGATAGATTGAGAAATGAAATTGTGAGAGACAGAACTGGAGTCGTCGTGGAACTGAGTAAGCGTGTGGATAAGAGAGTACTCGGGTGGTTTGGACACATGGGGAGGATGGATGAGGAGCCAATGTTGAAGAGGATCTACAGAGCAGAAGTCAATGGAAGGAGACCAAGAGGAAGGCCGCCATTGACGTGGATGGATGGTGTTATGGGTGCACTGCAGGAAAGAGGTTGAAATATAATGGAAGCTAGAGCTCTTGTTGGTTATAGGAACGAGTGGAAATGTGTTGTAAAAGGATAGTGGGATGTTTAGACAGGTTCCATGATACAGCAGGGGTAAACCAGCGAAAGCTGTCAGGCCCTGCAGTTGAACAGCAGAGTGTGTTGTGTCACCCTCACCCGAGTGACACAGCCGCTTTCTTGTGACCCGTTTTCATCTGGAGGGACGAAAGCATGACCGACTTGGGTGCCGAGGTGCTTCACTTGTTTGGGTATTTGGGTTGGCCATCGTCCGAACAGTTTTGTGTGTGTTTTTTGCTACTTTTTCCTTTTTTTTTGTTTTTTTTTTTTGTTTATGTGTTTGTCTGGCTGTCGGTCACCCCTCTCGAGGGATATGACCAGGATAGATGTATAGAGAGATAGACAAAAAAAACATCAGCCTTAAGAGCGTGGAAATACGAGAACAGCTACGATTGGCCGGTAGGGTTGGACAACAGTGCTCAATAATAATGAAAATAATGACCTGCTATCTTATAAAATCTCCTTTGCATTTGTCAAATATTAAAAACAGAATAGACTTATCAAAACCACAGCTATTCATGGTGTTTAAAAGGAGTTTAATACATGGCTCATAGTTCCCTTCTTAAAAAAAACATAAGAATGTAACAAGACTATAATGTGTTGATTGAAAATATTGGTCACAATAGCACAGTGCTTCTCAATTACTTTCTGTCACGCAACCAAAAAATTAAAGTTCTCTTGGGCCCCACTCTTCGAGAACCACTGCAATATCGCAAGGTGTCAAATTCAGCTTGGGAATTGTGCTCAGAATTTTGTCAACAAAAAATATGGGGAAAAAATGTTCCCCCTTATTTTCAGCCTATTTTTAACACATTTTTCCCAGTAACTGCCTGCGATTGTCATTGATGCTAATGCTAGCCGCTCCTGTCACAGTGATCGACGGACTGGACCGACTGAAGAAGGTGAACGCTGGCGCAAGAGACGGCATCCGCTTCCTGGAGTCCGAATTTCGAAAAGGAAACAGGTCGGCGCGTTGACAACGGCAGCTCTGTTTTTCTTGTCGAGTGGGCTGAAAAAGACGTTTGCTCGCAGGTACATTCGCTGCCAGAAAGAGTCGGGCCGAAGTTTCGAAAGGGACAAGCTGAAACGTCAAGACCTCGATGCCTGGTACGACGCGTCCGGAACTTAAGTCTGTGCACGGGGTTCGTACGGGTGCTTGAAATCTTTGAAAATACTTTATAATTTGGAGCTTTTAAGGTCAAGAAAATGCTTTGATTTTTGGGTGAAGTGCTTGAAAATGCTGGAAATAGCTGCAATTGCTATGTTTTGTGGCAATCTGACTCTAAAGAATGCAAAAATTGAAAAAATGATGCAGACACTCCTGCTCTGGTGGCTTGTCATAATAGCGTCACCGCCCCCTACTAGTCCCA
The DNA here is from genome assembly GCF_059441175.1 of Urocampus carinirostris. Taxonomy (NCBI): domain Eukaryota; kingdom Metazoa; phylum Chordata; class Actinopteri; order Syngnathiformes; family Syngnathidae; genus Urocampus; species Urocampus carinirostris. Next base: position 69,216,135 of record NC_142350.1, on the reverse strand, counting down.
CCCAAGAGGACAACTCTGCTTAGAAAACCGGCTCTTTTGACTCTGCACCAGTATTCCCTGAAAAAAATAAAATACTAATATTCACAGATTCACAAAAACATATGTAAACTAGACAATTCCCGCGGTAAAATACAAAACAATTCAAGCTCTTTATACACTGAACAGATATAAAGTCAAACAACACAAGATCCCTAAAAATGCATAAAAAAATAAAATTTAAAAGATGAACTATTTTCACTTTTTACCAATTTAGATACAAATCCTCTGGAAAACACACGATTTATATAAATTAAAACGAGTCAAAAAAAATTGCAAAAGATCACCACTCTCTAAGATTGAAAAATTGATCTGAAGCAATCAATATTGTTAAAAGGAGTCAAAATTTGGCTCATTTTTCTGCTTTTTATACATGCAGTACTTTCTTTATTCTGTTTTCAACTCAATTAGCCCTTTCCCTGTTTGGAGACCAATGTGATGCAGCATTGTTGAGGAAAAACTAGAATTCACTTCAGTTTATAGCAGCCCATTGACACAAAAAGATGGGATTATCTCAAAAATGGCACCAAGTATTTGCTAGCAGTATGATAGCGACTTTATTTTAGTCATCAAAGTCAACAAAAAAATGTCCTTTTAATGGATGCTGGATTTCCTCCTTCGGAGACACTGAAAAATATGAAAATTGGTCTTGAAAGTGCTCGAAATAATGGATTCCACTGCGTTTGTTCAGCTGTTAGCTGCCGATCTAGGTCGGCCATCTTTTTATCACGTGATCCACACGCTTATACAGAGAATTTATTTTGTTCTGGGAGTAGCTTTCTATCTATCCTGGAACAAAGTGTATATACCACGTGAAGTCGGCACGGGGCTGACGACTTCCTTATATATCGCTATTATTACAAGGTTACAGGCGTCTTTGGACATCTCGATGTCATGAATAGAACTGTCTTTTGAGATAAGTTTGCGTAATAAGGAAGAACTGATACGGCTATGCTATCGGGATTAGCGACTAAAGAGTCACTCGCTGTCGTTGTTTCATCCGCTCTATTTGCTCTGCGTGTGATACACGGATCCCATAAAGGGTGGGCGCGGCTACGCGCTCCCTGTCGCCTCTATTCATTCGTCCGTGAATTCGGCGTACGAACCCCGAGTTCAATTTTAGCTTGATTTTTGCCAAATCGATGACAACATGGTTTGTTTGTGGGGAAGGCATCTCTACAAGATGGTGGACAGCTGCCGCCAGCTGACCGTCTCCCAAAGCTCGGACGAGGACACGGCCGGCATGGTCACTCTACTCACCGGACAGCCGCTGGAGGAACTATGCACCCGCTCTGCCGCCATGAAGGTCAGCTGACTATAAATTTCTCTTCTCTCCGTCTTGTGGGAGTCGCGTCTCTTCCAGTGTCGGATCAGCCATATCATGATTTTAACTCTAGAGAAGCACTCGAATTGTGGGCCCAAAATGGCCGAAATCCCGAGATGGCCACGGCTAAATAAATCCCAAAAATAATTAGACGCTCCCCTACTTATGACCATTTGACCTGCGCAAAACGGTCGATACAATCATTTTTTTGGAGTAAGATAGATTATGTATTGTGTGCTCCTTTCTCTGAGTACAGGACATTACTATAGTGCTTATTTCCGCCACTAATGGCGCTGTGAGAGGTCACCCAGCATCCAACCCGAAGAAGAAATCCGGCTTCTAATTCCTGGTTTGTGTGTAATCGCACTGCACTGTATCTCTAGCACACTTTGACGTTTTTGTTGTTATTATCTCGTGCATCCATTCGATACGTTTGGTGTATAGTGTAAAGAAGGGGCGAGCTGTTTCTTTTAAAATGAAAGTGGAATAAGACAGCTTGATGCGGTTGAGAAAATGGTTGGATTGCTTTTTATTCCCCCCCATCTACTTTTTACCACGGAGGAGGAAGTCTCCTAACTCTTCCAAGTTAGGAAGGGATTGATGATTATGGTACAAAATGTCTCACTGATATTCTCGAAAGTCAAATTCAAACATATGCACATTCAACTCACAACGTACATAGAAGAGCATCAAGCCTCGACCTGGGAGACAAACAGACTGGATGTTACGCTTAATGTATATGTTTAAAAAATAAAAGGGCTGTGCCGTAGTTGGCTAGCTCTCGTCGTGTTAGCATGTAAACATTAGCAGAGGTTTGGCTAGCAGCTAATAAGAAAGTTGAAGAAGACGGACACTTGAAGTCCATCGCTTTCCTTCCCTGGTGATTGGCATTTATTGTCGTTATACAAGTATAAATAAATTGGAGGGTTCCACATTCAGTAAAATCCCCCAAAAATTGCATCAGGATAAAAATCTAAAAACAATATATTAATGATGAATATGGTAATATGAACAACGGCAGTTGTACAGCCCATTGTGCAAAATGAATAAAAATGCAGCTCGGTTGTTCACGAACTCTGCCCCCAAGCGTGGGCCAGCTTCACATGGCTCGTTCCACCCTAGACTTTTTCTCATTTTCAGCAGATATTTTGTTTTTTTTGGTTACAACCCGTCATCTGATCTCGTGTGACTCGTTTCAGTCGGCCGTGCAGGCGGCGAGCTCGGCGGGCGTGGAGCTGAAGAACATCTCCGACTTCTACCGGCAGTGGAAGGAAATGGGCTGAGAGCGCCGACCCAAAACGCAGCCCACGGCGGCCGGATCACCACACTTGCTTCCCCTCCCCCTTCTCTCTCTTTCCCTCCCCCGTCTCTTTTCAAGTCATTTGGGTGTCGGCGGGTTCCCTCGCGCGGTTTCGGGCGAGACCGGCGTCTTTGCCATCCGGAGAAAGAGAGAAAAGCGCAAGCTAGCTAGCTAGCCGGCGAGCCGGCCGAGCGCACGGCGACGCCGGGCTCCATTCGGCGTCGGCAAAACACGCCGAGCGCTTCTTCTCTTTATCGTTTCTTTTTGTTTTTGCGGTGTGGCTTTTGGAGGCCGGTAAGGCTCACAAAACGTCACGGTTGGGGCTCCGATGCGCCTCCTTTCGGCTTCCCGTCGTCCTCCGCGGTTGTTTTTTTTTTCCCGAGTCGCTTTTCCCATCGACGGAAAAGGCCGTCACGAAAAGACCAAAGAACGACTCCGTTGAAATCGGCGTTGGAAAAACGAGCGGAGACGATTTGTTGTCGGAAGTATTTTTCCTAAATCTTTTTGGGGAGAAAAAGGGCGGGAAAAAAATACCGGGCTTGTAATCTGATGAAATGATCCATTTTTTTCTGAATAAGACTTCCTCCACAAGCAAAATTCCATGTAGAAAGTCAAATTTAGGTTTTTCGTCAAATTTCTCGCATTAACTCAATAAGGATGATTTTAAAGTCATAAACTCATTATGATCTGATGAAACAATCCACTTTGCAAAATAAGAGAGAAAATCCTCTCCAAAATAAAGTGTGAGTTCTTCATCAAACTCACTTTTTCACTTTTCAGTTTTTTTAGCGTGATTCAAAAGTCGTAAATCACTATGATTTGAGGAAAGGATCCGCTTTTCAAAATAAAAGACTTGACAAAATCCTCTATAAAATAAAATTTGGGTTCGTCATCGAATTGCACACAAAAGCTCAAAATGTTAAAGGCAACTTAAGACGCATAACGCAATATGATCCGAGGAATCTTCTAAAATAAAGTTTGAATTCTCTATCAAATTGCATGCATTAGCTCAGCATGTTTTTAGCGATTTAGGGCCATTCAAGATCACAAAAATAAAGGAAATCATGTACTTATTAACATAATCTCCAACAATTATACAAAATGTGGGTTCATGTCTAAATTTGCCACATTAGCTTAATACTTTCAGTTGATGGCAATTCGAAAGACACTTCAAGAATTGCTTTTAAGGAAAATTGAAAAAAAAGAGACGCCACTCAATCAGGTTCATTTTATTGGTATCTCACAATATACACGTTTAATGTATTTTTAGTGTAAAACATGTTAAAGGAAACACGTGGGCAAAGGGAGCCTTCAAATTAAAAGACAAAGAATGTGGATGATTGAAAATGTCTCATCGAAATGTGTATGGACATGCATTCAACAATAAAATATTTACAGTGCTTGGTGGCATTTTTTCTGATATTGATTATTATTATTTTTTTTAGCACATAGGGGGCATGATTTCTCTCTTAAAAAAAAGACAAAATATATTCTTTAAAAAAAAGGCCTCTGAGAAAACAACATTTGATCACAACACTTTTTTGCTCGCTTTATTTTGAAGTGAACCTTATGATGAAGCGAGTGCACACGTCACGGTTCCGGTTTCTTCAAGGACGCATTTCCTTTTGATATTTACATATTGTACATTTTGACTTCTATTAAATAAAGCAAATGACAAATGGAAGTCGTATAACATTGCTTCTGCAGTTGAGTAAACGGTAGCACACAGAAGCAGCTCAAGAGTAGTACTTCTTTTTAAATCTTTCGAAACAAAAAAACTTCCTGATTAATCATAAAATATTCCTCTAAATGACAGGAAATTAGAAATACAGCTTGACCTGTTGCGGTTCCGCTAGCGGCCTGTAGAGGGAGCCCCGCTTCCCATCAATGACGGCGAGAAACTTGTGGCTTCGACAACATTTGAATATAACTTCATTTAAGTTTATTTTGCCTTCCAGGAGGACGAGTTCAGGTAAAATCGCTCACTTTTTCATCATTGTGTTGCAAACTTCAGCTAAGTAGGCTACCTCATTAATAATAGTTGAGAACGGCGTTGCTAGCTAAGAAGCTAACGTCATTGTCATTAGAAAACATGAAATGAGATGAAAATGAAATAGTCATGAATTAATCCATAATTCACAGACAGTGCATTATTTAATGTCTCGGATTGATTCAAAAAAATCCCTCATAAGAACGTGACATTTTGAAATCCTCGGAAGTGGATCCATTTATTGGACGTAGGGGAGCTGACGTGACTTGCCGCCTTAAATTTCTTTTATTTTTTTTCAATTTTCTCTTTTGCTATCACATATTTTGTTTCTTATTTTATCTTTTCTAATTTCTCCATTTTTTAAGTATTATCGTGTGGTTTGGTCACTCGAAGCCACTGTAATTTTTATTCTTAGTCGTGCATTTCGTGGGTAAATAATCAGCCTGGAACCTGGGCCGCGGGTTTGAGACCAATGGTTTAAACTGCCAAATAAACCTTCATATGGAATCTCATTTCACCATATATGGTCATTGTTGAGACATTCTATGATGAAAACCCACACAAAAAACTTAAGCTCAGAAAAAACTTTTTGCCCAGAAGCTCTAGCAAAGCACCTAGAGCAATTTGATTGGTTGAGCGGTAGGGATGGGTGGAGCTACAAACAGAACAGGACGTGTGCACTCCTCCTCGCCCAGCGCCGTCGGCACCGATGGTAAATATGTGGCTATCCTTATTTGCAGTATTTTGTAACATTTTTACAAAAGAACTTTGCTTGCACCGTGTGTTGAAACCGTTATTTACACAGTGAAAAAAAATGTGCTGAAGAATTTGTTTTTGTCCGGAGGACGGGTTTGATGCTTGTATTTTGTCTTCAAATATATGATATGGCTCTCTCCAAAATAAATCAAAATGTTTTTGCTTTTATAGCTTGTTGCCTCAAAAAGGTTCCCGACCCCTGCCTTATAAGAATTGAAGCACATATTGTAATTATCAATATTCATTGGAAAACTTTTAAAAATATGTCCTGTTTGTCCTCCTACAGAGACCATGTATTTTTCCAATATCAAACATTTTTTTTTAAAAAGCCCGAGGGAACCACTTGGGAGGAGGGCCAAAGATTTGCTTGTGGCTCCAGAGCAAGTTTAGCGGGTGCAGTAGTCCAACTTGGTTGGCGCTAGAAAGCATCTGCCGCTGCATTCTGTGCTTTTGGGTGGGGTCTTGGGCACATGTGTCAAACCCATGGCCCGGGGGCCAAATGTGGCCCGTCATATCATTTTATGGAGCCCAAAAACAACATTAACCACAATGCCTGTCGATTACAGTGAAGTCAAAGTTCCAGCGACAATATTCCCATATTTGCCAACGAGTGGAATTTGGAGATCCATTATTTTGAAAATGTTCAAAACGTTTTATTTTCCAATACGATTGTTATCTTCGTGACTTGAATAAGGAATCCATTCAAAGTTACGTTGCATGTAAGAATAGTCATATTTATTTTACATAGGTATATTTCTAAGTTACAGCAAGCCCTTTCAGGATGTGGCCCCTGGTGAAAATGAGTTGGACACCCGGGGGTCTAGAGGGTTTTGTCAACATGATGGCTTTTAAAGAAATTCGAAATTTAAAAAGAGTCGCCTGCAACAGGAGTCTCCAATGTGGTGCCTGCAGACCTGAAAAGGGCTCACCGGTGCTGGGTCATTGTGATTTTCTAGAAAAATGATATCATATTGTTTGACTGAGTCTATTTCATTCTATTTTTTAATAATAAACCTGGTAATAACACGGTAAGTTAAATCTATTCAAGTATTGATAATTATTTTCAGCAATTGAGACTAAAATGAGAATCTATTGAACATGTTTATGTATTCTTCTTTTAATGAATTTATTCTAAAGGAAGTACAACAAAATAAATTCCAATGTATGGGTTTTATAAATCAAATGAGCAAAAAATGTGCTATTTCTTTAGCTAGCTATCTGGCTACCTTTTTAATTTTGTAGCGAGCTATCTACATTTTTAGCTATTTAGCATTTTTGTTGCATGCTATCTAGCAAACATCTCATCATTTTTAGCTAATTATTAAGCTAAATTTTGTCCCTTAGCTATTTTTAGCAATCTATCTGACTATTTCGTTGACTTTTGACCCTTTAGCTCGCTTTCTAGCTCCCTTTTAGTCTTCTATCTGTTTACTTTTCAAGCTAACTGTCAAGCTACTTTTTAGCAAACCATCTAGCTAAGTTGCTATTTTAGAAGTGCATATCAAAGTGGTTCTATGTGCGCTAAATAGCTAGAAAAAGTAACTCTCAGCTTGAAAAGGTTTTGGAGACCCCTCATCGATGCCCAGGCAGACAGAGGCGGAAAAGGGGCGGGGCAACTGTTTAGCCAATCAGAATGCGGAACACAACGCACGATTAAAAAAGTAGCAAAACTGCGACGAGTCAACGGCAATACGAGAATACTGTAGCGTAAATATGTACAGGATCTGGCGCGAGTGAGGCCAAAGCATACACCAGGGGTCGGAGGGCGAGCGGGATCTATGCCAGGACGTGAAGGTAGACGGGCGGGTTCTTGACCAGGTTGAGGAGGCGGGCGTGGATTTCCTTGACGGGGGTCCTCTGTTGAGGTTCTCGTTGCCAGCACCCTCGCATCAACTCGTAGACTTCTTGCGGGCACGTTCGGGGACGCTCCAACTGACGGCCCTGCGTGATGCACTCGATGGCCTGTAGGGGGAAGTAGAGGGCTCAGTCCGATTCCAGAGGCTTTCACTCGACAGCGCAGGTGTCAAACAGGCGGCCCGCGGGCCAGATCAGGCCCGCTGAGGGATTGAATCCGGCCCGCGAGACAACTCTCAGAGAAGCGAGTGAGAAAAACAAGCTGCAGGTTGAAATATCTCAACTTGATGTTGCCAAAGCCAGGTGCCTCCAACAAAGACACTGTACTTGTATTTCTCTCTCTCTCTCTCTCTCTCTCTTCCACCCCTTTTCTCTCACTCTCTCTCTTTCACTCTCTGTTTCTCTCTTTCTCTCTTCCTTTGTTGCTCTTTGTCTCTTTCTCTCTCTGTGTCTTTTTAACTTCTTTTGCTCTGACTTCCTTTTTTCCCTTTCTCCCTTTTCTCTTTCTGTCTTCCTACCCTATGCGCTCTTTTCTCTCCTTCTGTCTTTCTATTTCTCTTTGGATTTCTTCCTCTCCCTTTCTTCTCCCCCTCTCTCACGACTTTTTATCTCTTTTGTTTCTCACCCTCTCTCCCTCTCTCTTTTTCTTTCTTTGTCCCGCCCTCTCTCCTTTCCCCCCCTCTTTCTCTTATTTTGGGGCGGCAGTAGCTCAGGAGGTAGAGCGGTCGTTTTAGGATTAAGGGATCCCAGTTCGAATCCCGGCTTGTCCGTGTTACATGTCGAAGTGTCCTTGGGTAAGACATTGAACCCCCAATTACCCCCAATAAGCAGGTTAGCGCCTTACATGGCTGCACAGATCACGGCCGCTATTGGGAAATGTGAAGCACAATGTAAAGCGCTTTGGGAAGTCATTGACTTGAAAAGCGCTATATAAATGCAGATCATTTCATTTCATTTTATTTATCTCTCTTTTCCTTTCTCTTTAATCAACTAGTCCGGCCCCCGACAGAATGTTTGTTCTATGGTGTGGCCCCCTGAGTTAAAATGAGTTTGACACCCCTGCTCTAGAGTGTAGAACAGGGTTTTCCAACATTTTTGAAGCTCGAAGCTACTTTTTGTGACTAATTATTTGACATGCGTTTCCAAATGAACTTATGTTAATACGATGTTGTTACTAGGGCTGCAACAACTACTCGATGAAATCAAATAATGAAAGCGTTGGCAACCATTTAGATCATTGATTCGTTGAGCCACTAAGTACATTAGATCAATGCAAATAAGAGTGCACACAGGTCCTGTGTGATGCCGAGACTTGTAGTACCATGTTCGTCCTGCAGCGGGCGCCAATACTTTTTTACTGAACATTGGGTCATTACAAAGTTGACATGAATGTTGTAGTCCTTCACTCTTTCATCATGAAAAACAGTGACGCAGAAGGACAGACAAAAAAGGTCAGAAAATGTCTCAATGAAAAGAAGTCATCATAAACACAAGGGGCAGATTCATAAGCATATAGTATCTGATTTTCACATCGGGAATGATTATCATATTAAAGGATTTTCAAAAGTGGCCAAAAATTGCCACACATAAAATAAAATGGATTTTCCTTTTTTTTGTTCCTAATATGATTTTATTTTAGTTGTCAAAGTTAACCCAAAAAAGATTCTTTTCATCTTTCGAAGGTACCAAAAAAATTGAAGCCCCCTCCCAACCCAGGAATTCACAATAGCTCGGGCGCCGCCCGCGACCCACCTCGCTGTTGGAGAGCTGGTACCAGGGCTGCTTCCCGTAGGTGAAGATCTCCCAGAGGACCACTCCGAAGCTCCAGATGTCGCTCTCGGTGGTGAACTTCCTGTACATGATGCTCTCGGGCGGCATCCAGCGGATGGGCAGCATGGTGCGGCCCCCCACCTGAAAAACACGTGAGCGGCGATCCTTCCCGTAAAAGTCATTTTTTACTTTTGCAAAAAGGCCAAAAGAGAAAAGCAGATTTTTCTCTTTTTCCCCTATTTTATCATTTTTGGTTTCAATTCTGTTTTCTTGTTGTTTTGGTCAAATTGGCTCATTTTTCCCCCCTATTCTGCTGACGAAAGGTTGCATGGCAAAGCGGGTGTCAGGTTGGGAAGAGCAAAGTGGAATGAACGTTCTTAGACAGAGATAGATTTGACTTGATTTTTGTTCTTTTTTTTTTTTTTCGAAAAAAATCAAATTGATCCTCTAATTCGTTATTTCTATATTTTTAAGATAACATTTGATATTTGTAATGTTTGTTTATTGATTATATATTTTATTATCATGTACTCAAATATCATTTAACTCGGTTTCCATTTTTATGAGCACTTTTACAATATTTTTTGCTGCTGACAGAAAAAATATTTCGTCTACTGTATTTCATATTCTTTAAAGGTTCATTTTTTATACTGTTTTAGTCTCGTTTTGCAATTGTTTTCCCTATTTCACAATTTGTATTAGTATTTCTCAATTATTTTTGTTTCAATTCAGCTCATTGGAAAAACTTTCTTCTTCTTTTGTTGTGGATTAACTGTAAGTCAGCAGCCTTCGAACTGACAGTAGTAGCCTATTGTGTGAAGACATCTGGCGGGAGGCATGAGTCATGGGATAATGTTGTTGCAGGAGGAAGCTGTTGATTAAGCAAGCGGGGAAGGAAAAACATCCCAAGATGTTTTTGAGCACAGTATAAAGCCCAATGTTTCTTGAACGAACTTTGAACACGGCTCGAACGTTGCTTGATTGAACTTTGAATGAACATTGCTCGAACGAACGCACTAAAAAGCGTTCCCTCTTTGCCATATCTCCTCCCTGCGTATATTTTGGGGTGACGCCCAACGACGTCCTCTCCAAAAGTTTTCATCAGATATTTTGTTCTCATTTTAGCTCATGGTTTTCTTACATTTCTTATGAGTATTTTTCTTGTTTGTTTATATTTTCTTTAATAAATCAAATTGGTTCTATATTTTGTTATCATTATTTTAGTAATACAGCACAATAACATTATATATTTTCTATGTATTTTTTTCATGTATTCATATGTTTATTTTATTTTCCTATATTTTGTTTTTTGAATTGAACTTTTTGCTGCTGAGAAAAAACAGTATTTTGCATAAATAATGAAATGCAAAAAAATAACTATTTACAATTCTATGTTCACCAATTTAGACACAGATCACCTGAATGTAATATGATATCAATTTGAATAAGTCAAACAAATAGAAAAGGAGCAATCAATTATCATTCAAATGAGTCCAAATTTGGGCTCATTTTCCTTCTTTTTATACATGCAGTTCTTTCTTTTTGTCTTCCGTATTGAACTCATTTATTACAGAGCCCTTCCTGTGATTGACGTAACCAAGCTGCACTCTTGCATTGTTGAGGCAGAATTCATGTCAGTTTAGAGCAGCCCATTGACGCAAAAAGATAGATAGAATCGGCACAAGATGGTGACTTTTAGTCATCAAAGCCCAAAAAAAAAACCAACATTTTTTTGAGCAGCTAGATTTCTTCCTTTGAAGGGACTTGAAAAATTGGCCTTGAACGTGATTGAAAAGTGCTTGAATTTGCTGTACGAACCCCTGTTTTCAGATTTCATGCAAATTCATCAGGTGTTTTTAAGGAGTGACCTCAAACTCCACACTGGACTACTTCCTATAATACCCCAACGTGGCCGACGAACCCAAAGCGGCCTTTCTGCCGGCAAACCAATCCCGGAACGGGTATTTCGCCGGCTCCTCACCCGGTAGTAGTCGGTGCTGTAGATGTCTCTGGACATCCCGAAGTCTCCGATCTTGACCACCAGGTTTTGTCCCACCAGGCAGTTCCTGGTGGCCAGGTCTCGGTGCACAAAATGCAAGGAGGCCAAGTAGAGCATCCCCGAGGCGATCTGACCGGCGATGTGAAGCATCTGCGGCACCGTCAATTCGCTGGACGTCGGCGCCAACTTGGTCTCGTCCAGGATCCGGGCGTCCGGACCCTGGGATCTGCCGACCGGACGAAAAAGGTTAGCGAGTGAGAGCGCCGTTAAATTCACATGACTTAACATTCTCAGCGCTTCCTGCGTCTTTAATCACTAATTGACGTGAGGAGAGAGGGATTGGATAGTCACTTTATACAGGGAGTGCAGAATTATTAGGCAAATGAGTATTTTGACCACATCATCCTCTTTATGCATGTTGTCTTACTCCAAGCTGTATAGGCTCGAAAGCCTACTACCAATTAAGCATATCAGGTGATGTGCATCTCTGTAATGAGAAGGGGTGTGGTCTAATGACATCAACACCCTATATCAGGTGTGCATAATTATTAGGCAACTTCCTTTCCTTTGGCAAAATGGGTCATAAGAGGGACTTGACAGGCTCTGAAAAGTCAAAAATAGTGAGATATCTTGCAGAGGGATGCAGCACTCTTAAAATTGCCAAGCTTCTGAAGCGTGATCATCGAACAATCAAGCGTTACATTCAAAATAGTCAACAGGGTCGCAAGAAGCGTGTAGAAAAACCAAGGCGCAAAATAACTGCCCGTGAACTGAGAAAAGTCAAGCGTACAACTGCCAAGATGCCACTTGCCACCAGTTTTGCCATATTTCAGAGCTGCAACATCACTGGAGTGCCCAAAAGCACAAGGTGTGCAATACTCAGAGACATGGCCAAGGTAAGAAAGGCTGAAAAACGACCACCACTGAACAAGACACACAAGCTGAAACGTCAAGACTGGGCCAAGAAAAATCTCAAGACGGATTTTTCTAAGGTTTTATGGACTGATGAAATGAGAGTGAGTCTTGATGGGCCAGATGGATGGGCCCGTGGCTGGATCGGTAAAGGGCAGAGAGCTCCAGTTCGCCTCAGACGCCAGCAAGGTGGAGGTGGGGTACTGGTATGGGCTGGTATCATCAAAGATGAGCTTGTGGGGCCTTTTCGGGTTGAGGATGGACTCAAGCTCAACTCCCAGTCCTACTGCCAGTTTCTGGAAGACACCTTCTTCAAGCAGTGGTACAGGAAGAAGTCCGCATCCTTCAAGAAAAACATGATTTTCATGCAGGACAACGCTCCATCACACGCATCCAAGTACTCCACAGCGTGGCTGGCAAGAAAGGGTCTAAAAGAAGAAAAACTAATGACATGGCCTCCTTGTTCACCTGATCTGAACCCCATAGAGAACCTGTGGTCCCTCATCAAATGTGAGATTTACAAGGAGAGAAAACAGTACACCTCTCTGAACAGTGTCTGGGAGGCTGTGGTTGCTGCTGCACGCAATGTTGATCGTGAACAGATCAAAGCACTGACAGAATCCATGGATGGCAGGCTTTTGAGTGTCCTTGCAAAGAAAGGTGGCTATATTGGTCACTGATTTGTTTTTGTTTTGTTTTTGAATGTCAGAAATGTATATTTGTGAATGTTGAGCTGTTATATTGGTTTCCCTGATGAAAATAAATAATTGAAATGGGTAAACATTTTTTTTTTGTTAAGTTGCCTAATAATTATGCACAGTAATAGTCACCTGCACACACAGATATCCTCCTAAAATAGCTAAAACTAAAAAAGCCCCACTCCAACTTCCAAAATATTCAGCTTTGATATTAATGAGACTTTTGGGTTCATTAAGAACATGGTTGTTGTTCAATAATAAAATTAATCCTCAAAAATACAACTTGCCCAATAATTCTGCACTCCCTTTATTGTCTTACTGTTGACTTTCGTTTTGAACAAAATATTTGAAGTGCCGTTGCACATTTCTACTTGACCAGTTGTCTCAGGTTGTGAGAGTTAATTTTTTTTTACACTGCAGTGTTAAACGCACTTCAACACCACAACAGTAAAGAGTTCAACAGTAAACTACTTCAAGTGCAGTGGCATATGTCTACTTGAGCAGTTGTCTGAAGAGAGATTGTGATTTATTCCATAGAGTGAAACTCACTTGATATTGTTTCACAATTGACTTTAGTTGTGATCAAAAGGCTATGTCTACTTGACCAGTTGTCTCAGGCTGCAAAATGTCAAATTCTTTGGCTGTACAGTAACTTTTTTTGAAGGAAATAGTTCCCTTGTAATCAGTTACTTTTCGGGAGAAGTAGCGAGTCACTAGAAATAGTGACTTTTTAAAAGCAATGTGCTTAAACACGGGTGAGGGACGGCGGGGTATCGCGTGCTAACGCGACGTTGGCCACGCCCACTCGGGCGAACACCCGCCGACTATTCATTTATCAGGCAGGTGGCGTGGCGGCCAAAGCAGCTGGACAACGGGGCGCTCTCGCTCCAAATGTGATTTTGCTCACATTTGTTTCTTATTTTTTTGCCTCCTGTTGGAGAGGAGCCAGGTGATGTCCGGGCCTAATGTCCTCCTTATTTTGATCTGTTTTAAAGGGACAGCGCGTCCGGTTTCTCAGGAGACGTCCCTCATTATTCTATGCAACCAAAAACAAGCTGGGTAGTAAAAAGTTGCACTTACTTCATTGCCCCTACTTGAGTAAGTATTGGGACATTTTGCCTTTTTAAATCAAGTTTTTGACTTTTACTTGAGTAGATTCCTGAAGAAGAAAGTGTACTCTTACTCGGCAACATTAGGCTATATTGAAGCCGTTACTTAAACCCAGAGTAGGAAGGAGTTACTTGAGGTTTTTTTAGGGTATTTTGTACTTGTTGGAGTAAATTACTAAACTTTTTACTTGAGTAGATTACTAAAGAAGAAAGTATACTCTGGAAAGCACACATCAGACACATACAAACTAAAGTATCTAAAAGCATTTCAATAATTAATAAAGCCTTTTAACCTATAATGCATTGTATTTATGATATTGTTCTCTAGTTCTGCCATACTTAACATATTGTGCAGAAGTCTGGGGGAATCATTCCAAAAGTTGACTCCAGCCCCTTTTTATCCTTCAAAAATGTGCAATTAGAACCATACACAGGGTAAGATATCGAGAGCATACTCATATTTTATTCCTGCAGTCCAAATGATTCAAATGAGATGATTTCGGTCAAATTTTTCACTGCACAACTGCTATTGAAGGTCAACAAAACATCGTGCCAGAAAACATCCATAAATGATTCAGTCGGAAAGAAGGAAATTATAACTTAAGGGGCCGTAGTGAATTCATGATCCCAAAGGTGAGAACCACCAGGAAAAGGATGTGCGTGTCTGTGTGCGGAGTTAAACTTTGGAAGAATTGACAAGACCAGATCAAACAATGTCCAACTCGTTGTTTTATCCATATGTTTTTATGTGGCTTCTTGATTTAGTGTGTTGGAACTAGTCTGATTCAGTATTCATTAACAACATATCCTGCATCTTCTCTCTTTCATATTTTGTTCAGTTGGAGCCAGTTGGTATTTCAACATATCACTTGCGTTCTACTTTCATGTTTTGTTCCGTGCGGGCGAGTTTGTGTTCGATCGTACGCTTCTTCTTACTTTCACGTTTTGCTCATTTAGATCTTGTCCGTGTTGTAACATGACGTCACGACAAGGTTTTTGAATTCCGAAGATCCTCGTAAACTTTCTTGTTCTGTTCCGGCACACTTTCGATATTGAATTTTTTTTCCGTCAATCCATCCTTTTCTAAAATCTCATTTTGTGTCTAGGTCAGTGTGGTCCACTTCTCCGGCTATGCAAGAACGTGAGAGAAAGTAACAAATGAAAAGAAATGGAGTTTATGAGCGAATCGTGCAAATATTTGCTAGATCTCGTCAAAGGTTTGGGACAGAGGTCGACAATCTGCGGCTCTAGAGCGACATCGGGTTCTTTAGTGCTGTCCTAGTGGCTCCCTGTACTTGTTTCAGAAAAGTTGAAAATGGAAAAAAATGAAAGGGGATTTATAGGTGTATTTTCGCCGTTTTCTATATAAAGAATACGACACAAACATTCCTCAAGTTTATAAAACTTTTTGAGTTTTCCCTCGCCCTCGTGTCTGTTTCAGATCAGGAGATGTAGTCATTGTGACCTGCGCACTCCTTCCAGACGTTTTGCGCCAAACAGGACCGCAGCGGACGTACCGGAGGAATCGGTTGAGGTCCCCGTGCCGCATGTACTCGAAGACCATGGCGAGCGGCTCGCCGTCAGTGCAGACGCCGTAGAATCGAACGATGTTCCGGTGCTGCAGGACGGTCAGAAGCTCCGCCTCCCGCTGGAAGTCCTGACGCGTGGATTCGTTGGCGTCCTTCAACGTCTGAGCAAAAAAACACCGCGCGTACGGTAAACCCCGCTGCAGACCCCAATAACTTCACTAAATAAGTTATAGTGTGTTCTAATATGCTAAACAAGGCTAAACCGATATAAGTTCATTAAAAGGTGACTCCCAAAAAATGATATTAAAAGTGTTCTACATAAATATATAGTTTTTGTTTGAGCTTTACGTAAAAGAATAATCGCAAAATATCACGACTTCGGGGTCGCTCGCGTCACTTCCGGTTCTGCCAGCTCGATGTAAACAAAGACTGACGAGACAGTCGTATGTCCGATCCTTCTCCATCCGCGTTGAAGGATTAACAAGGGAATGCCAAACGTATCTGAAATCTTTTCTAGACGATGTTTAAACAATTCAATCTTGTAATCCCTTTAACTCAGGGGGGTCAAACTCATCTTAGGTGGGGGCCACATGCTAGAATAAAAGGTCTAACGAGGGGACAGACTAAAGATAAAGAGAAAGAAAGAGAAAGAAAGGAGACATAAAGAGAGAGAAAGGGAAGGACAGAGAAAAAGAAAAATACAGAGAGAGTAAGAGCACAATAGAGAATGGGAAAAGGAGAAGCAAATGAGAGAAAAAAAATGAGAAGGTAAGAGAAAAAGGAGAAAGAATGGTAGAAAAGGAGAGAGATAACAAGGGAGACAGAGACAACGAGAGGGTGAGGTAAAAAGAGAGGGAGAGAATTAGGGAGTACTAGAAAGAGAAATAGAGAAAGGACAATAAAGAGGGAAAGAGAAAAAGAGAGACAGAAAAAGAAGTTGAAAGAGAAGTAAATTGCAAAAAGAGCCAGAAAGAATGAGAGATGAGACAAAGAGAAAAAAAGAGTGAGTTAGAAAGTGAGAAAGAAAGAGTAAAACAGAGTGGAAGAGAAAAAAAAGTCAAGTCCCATTTCTTTCTGACGCCCTTAATCACAAAAATGTCTCAAAGGACTGAACAGGATTACAATGACACGATGACCTGATCTTTAACCAACAAAAAACAATGAGAAAGATGAAAAAGTGAGAGAAAGAGAGAAAAAGGTAAAGTGATAAAAAGAAAAAATGAGAAAAAAAAGGGGGTTAAATAAATCCAGCTCTGGTTTCATCAAAAGTGGACAAATTGCCGTTGCTCCATGTCTCTCATCAAATGCTGCTCTGCTATTGGTTTGCATAACACTATCGTGAAGATGTCGATATGCTTTTGGCTGAACTAACTCCCACAATGCCTGTGTCTCTTCAGTTTTGAATATCGTGTAACAAAACTTGAATTTTTTTATCCCCTCGGTCCCTAAATTTGTGGTGTTGCTAAAGGTAGAAGCAAGAATGTAACCATGGCTCAACTCCCTCCCACAATGCCTCTCTCTCTCTTAATTGAGTTCGTAATCTCTGGTGCTTTGCAAAGACTTAAGTTGATCGAATACTTTTTTTTTTGGTACTAGATTTATTTGCTATAGGTCACAAAACTTGCAGTGTTGCTAAAAGCCAAAGCAAAAATATGATAACCATGGAAAGGAAGCTTGTCATGATCAACATTTATGAAAAAGGCACAGGAATGATTTCCATCCCTAAATTGCATCGCTATAACCAATCAACAATGCGAACAATTATAAAGGACGAGTAACAAAGTTTTCCAAAGGCATGCCATCTGCAATATCTTTCATGTCGCGTTGTAGTACCACAAATCGCCACAGCCATCTCAGCAGCGCTGTGTTCTACCGTAGATATAAATAATGGAACCGAAGAAGAGTCGCGAAAGACGGCCTCACCTTAATGGCCACCAACATCTTGTCGTCGTCCGGGCAAAGGTTGGCGCACTCGGCCAGGTAAACTTTTCCGAAGGCGCCTTCTCCCAGCTCCCACTTGAGGGCGATGTCGGCGCGCTTGATGTGCTGCACGCCTTCGGAGAAAGAGAAGAAAAAATAGGAGCTTAAAAAAACCCCGACGCCTATCCTATGGACCTGCAATCATGCCATATGTAGAAATAAATGAAAAGATTAAAAAGTAGTCATAAATATATGCAATACAAATTCAAACGAGGAGGCGGCCCGATTGCCGGAGCCGTTCACCCATTGGCCGATAGATGATGAACGCGTCGGCTATTTCACCCGTCGACCAATCGGTGAAAAGCTTAGCAAGTTGAGCCCGCCTCCTCTTTTGAATAACATCTTGTTGGGACAAAATACACAACCGAGTCAATGAAAATATATTGGACTAAATACACGATAAAATACATGAAAAAGTACACCATAAAATACACAAACAAAATAAATGACAGCTGAATACCCAAATAAAGAAAAAAAAAGTGAGAACATTTGAATAAATAGCATTTATGTCCTCTACAGTATATTCTTGTCGTTTTATTTGTACTAGATATACAGTATATTCCCGTATCGCGGCCAAAAAAACGTACTCATGTCTTTGTCCTTGACGATACCGCAGAAGTATTGCGGGTTCTCCACGAAGCTGGAGAGTCCCGAGTCTTCGTCGGAGGACGGGGGACTGCTCCCCAGATTCACGAAACGCAAGGAGACCGACAAATCCTCCGAGGCGCTCGTCACAGAGGAACCTGGAAAAACCGGGTACAAATACACAACGTGCGTTCTACAACTTTGTAGTATTTAGTGCACCTCACCGTTTCTCCTACACTTCAAGTGAAACAAATATAAACAATATCAGCTGTAAAGAATATAAAGTGCCTTTAACACATTAAACACTAACTCACGACAGAAGACAATTGGTCATGTAGACATAGCCTACTGTACTTATATAAGTGATTTTTTTTTTCACAACAAAAGTCAATTGAGTTTCACTCTATTGAATAAATCACAATCTCTAGTCAGACAACTGCCTAATAATAGAATAGAATATACCTTTATTGTCATTGTTACAACATGGGATATATTGTGACAACGAAATTGGACGTGGCACTCCAGTCCCACATTTTAGAGTGAGGATAAGGAAAACAAAGATATAAAGGAACAAAGAAGATGTTTTAACTGTCTTTGTTGTATAAGCTTTGTTTTCGCATATACTGTTAGGGTTTGGCATAGCTCCCACCACCAGAGGGCCCCAACGAGTGTTTTGAACTGGGCACAGGTGTGTTCAATGATCACACACCTGTGACCAATCATCCTGAACCCTTTAAAAGGACATTTTTTTGGGGGGGCAAGACTCAGCGGGGTCATTTTGAGTTTTCCTGTCCTTCTCCTGGTTTAGTTCTCGTTTCTTTGTCACACATTTTTGTTTTAAGCATTTCTGGTTGTTTTGTGCCTACTTGTTTGGTTGATATTGCTTATGCACACTGTCCTCGTTTTAAGCACCCACCTGCAGTTCTTACCTCCCCCACATGGGTCTGTTTACCGCTAAAATCATAACATAGACTACTGTACCACGAATGTTCAACAATATAAAGTGGGTTTACCACTGCAGTGTGAAATACATAAATCAAATTCTCACAACCTGAGACAACTGGTCAAGTAGACATGTGCAACGGCACTTCAAATACTTTGTTCACAACAAAAGTCAACAGTATCACAATATAAAGAGACTATCCCTATCCTCTCTCTTTGTCTATAATAGCTAACAAGACTAGCTAATTCATGTTTTAAGATGCAGGAACTACTGAGAATAAATCCTAAACCAGTTTCCCCAAATGAGATGTATTGTGAATTTAATAGCGCTTTGACACGTGACTTTGCAGCAGGACGTTCTCCATCGAGTGACGTCATCACGCATTGGTTTGTTAGTTTAAATGAGAGCCATGTTCCAATGGTGCCTAAATATGCTCAAAGGCTGACCAGAGAGGTCCAGATTATCTATTCTGATTTCTTCTGGACAAAGAATTGTGGAGTCTTGGCGTGGGGCGGAGAGTTCGTTTATTGAACTTCGTCAACAGAAATCTCGAAGTCTCGTTCGTCTTCAGAGACAATTGGCTTTTTATATCCTAATACAACATCGGTATTATTTTCGCCCGTCCTCCTTGCACGTGTACATGCACGCCACCAGACAGGACGTTTTGTAATATTTATGTAACTTCCGAGAACTGTTTTTGGTCGGCTCCACATTTCCAGGAAATATTGTTCCTGGGGTCGGTTTGACCCGGCATGCTCCCTGCCAAGAAATCGAACGCCAGTCTTTCGTCCAAGGCGATTATTCATAATAATATTCGCCAACATTTGCACTCGGGGTAAACAAGTTGAAATTTCCCCTTTTTCGGGCCCGGGTCAGGTGCGCCAGACGAGGGTCAGAGGAACGCAAGAGAAAAATCAGCTGTCATCCACTCGGTGTCACCCAAGCCAGGCACTACTCACAAAGCAACTGTAGTAGTTCTTTCTCTCCATCTCTCTCTCTCCCCCTTTTTCCATTTATTTCTCTTTGACTCTTTTTTTCTATTTCTTTCTTTTTCTCACTTTCTCTCTCACACTTGCTATTTTTCCTCCCTTTCCCGCTCTCTTTATCTACCGTATTTTCCGCACTATAAGGCGCACCTAAAAGTCTTAATTTTTTTCAAAAGCTGACCATGCGCCTTATAATACAGTGCGCCTTATTTATGGATCAATATGAAGTCACAAAGTCTTGCAACTAAGGCAAGCAGCCGCCGACTCGATTTTCCCCCAAAGGCGAAGTCGTCCGCGGTGTATGCTGGGATTTATTTACCGGCGTTTCATTGGCTAACCAATGTGTCAATCATCATTTGAATGGATCACTATTGGCTAAAGTTATTCGGAGGTCAAGGGGCGGATCCTTTTTATCATATACAGGCTGGCATTGGCTGAAGCGGCGAAACAAAGCCTGCAATTGGCTGAAAAAGATGAATGCGTATAGCACGTGGTTTGACGGCATACAGAAAGCATTTTTTTACTATTCTGTATTTGTAAATATTTGACTCTCCTGGATTTACTACACTCACGGATATAAGAGGACCACGGCTGCACATTATTATGAACACAACGACTTTGGTGAGCTACTCCGGCTATATATTTTCCCTGTATCTTGTTTCAGACTGAACTCGATGTTTCTGTGATGGGTCTTTTTTTAAATTCAACTCAATTCCAAGTGTTTATTGTCATATGCACAGTAAAGTTGCGAGCGAAAAAGAAAATAGAAAGTAAGGAATGGTTGGCATTTCTTGAATCCCAAAACTTGAACCTTCCGAATGATGGAAGGATGCATTTGAGTGACATGGTACGGACACCGCATCCGCACGTGTCTACGACACGTATTTGCTTCTTTGCAAGCTTTGGGAATGTTAAGGGGGTAAGAAGTTGGACTCAACTATCTGACTGTTTTGTCCATGTTCCCATTGTAGCGCCTTATCATCCGGTGCGCCTTATCTATGGAAAAAATAGGACCAAAAACTATTTTTTCGGGGTGCGCCCTATAACCCGGTGCGCCTTATAGTGCGAAAAATACGGTAGTTCTTTCTCTCCATCTCTCCCTCGTTTTCCATTTATTTCTCTTTGACTCTTTTTTTCTATTTCTTTCTCTCTCACACTTGCTATTTTTCCTCCCTTTCCCTCTCTCTTTATCTATTTCTTTGTATATTTTTTCTCACTCACTTTGTCTTTCTCATTCTCCCTCTTTCCAACATTTTCTCTCTTTCTTACCTTATGCAAGCCGACTCCATAACAATAGTAATGTCAGCCAATAAAGGCAGTGGGTTGCCAATGCTCTTTTGTGCATGCAGTGTTAGTCACCCTCTGCAGCCTCTTCCTGTCCTCTACTGTACAGTGCCACGCTGACAAGGTTCTTAACTCCCATTTCTCAGCGATTTCCGTATATTTTTCAACTTTGGAGCCGGACGAACTTAACCCTTCTGGAACTCGGCATCCTTTATCGCGTCTTTTGGCCCCTCAAGCGCCGACTGCAGGCGGCGATCGAGCACCAATCACTCCCCCCCCTTCTCCCGAACGCAAGCTAGGAAATGGAACTAGGGAAAGGCAGCTCGGGGACGACAGAGGCTCCACTTAGGCAATCAGGAGCACTTAGGCGCCAGAATAAATGCGGTAGGGGAGGCGGGGACGGGGCGGGGTCATTTTGGCTAGCGTTGGTTTGGCCGCCCGTCCATCCATCATCTTTAATGGCCCCGCGCCCAGGGAGCTTTTTCTGCTCTCTTACCGTAATTAAGGCACTCCAGGCCGGGAGCGGCCGCCAGCTAACTAGGCGTACGCGCCCGCCTCACTCGCCGAGACCGATTTAGCTTTTTACGAGCTGCGTTCCGCGATTTGACTCTTAAGTAGCCAGCGCAATTAGGAGGGTTCGTACGGGTGCTTGAAATCATTAATAACGCTTGCCCTACACGCGCCCTCATGTAGGTTTTGGATTAGGGGATGGTCTTATAATAGTCTGTGTTCTGTTAAAGCCTATACAATTAAACATGACTTTTAAGGTCGTGTCTTCAGTAAAATTTTTGAAATTTTGGACAAAGTGCTTGAAAATGCTTGAAATTGTTGCCAAAGCCACTTTTCTTGGCAGTCCGACTCTATATAGACCAAGCATTGAATGAGGACAAACTTTTAAAAAGTGTGAAAATGGCTTGTCCCGTGAAGCGTCACTGCCCCCTACCGGTCGCACCCAAGAGGACAGCTCTATTTAGAAAAACGACTGTTTTGGCTCAGATCATTTTCGGTTCCCAAACAGCTCCTCAGATTTGGTTTTGGTTTTGAATGATATTGATAATAAAACATTGATAGTTTTGTATGTTTTGCAACACATGAAATATACATTTAAAAATGTACAGATCCCAAAAAATAAATTTTAATATACAATCTTAGCTTTTTACAGTTTAAGCAAATTTCAACTCAAACAAAAACACAAAATCCCTGACTATGCCCAAGGATAGAGAGAAGGCAAGAGAGAGAATTGGAAAAGGAGAGAGAAAGGGAGAGAGCGTATGAAAGGAAAGACAACGAGAGGAAACAGAAGGGGAGAAAGTATAAAGAGGGAAAGTGAGAGAGAGAGAGAGAGAGAGAGAGAGAGAGAGAGAAAAAGAAAAGGAGAAAGAAAGGGAGAATGTAAGAAAGAGCAGTGAGAGTAAGAAAGAAGAGAAAGGTTAAGAGAAAGAGGGGAGAGAGAGAAAATGGAGAAAAAGAAAGAAATAAAGGGAGAAATAAAAAAAAGAACAAGAGGAAAAAAGAAAGAAAGAGAAAAAGAAAGAAAAGGAATAAAGAAAATAGATAGCGAGAGAGAGAAAAAAATGAGAGAGAAGTAGTGTCACATAGATTCAGTCTAGCACTAAAACAATCAGAGGTCAACTCCAATTGGCCAAAAAGGACTTTTATTTCAAAAAATTTGGGCGGACTTACGGTGAATGGCGAATTTGGAGTCGTGTCCGCATTTGTTGACCACCAAAACGGCGAGCAGCAGCAAGATGCTGGCCATGACGGCCAAGCCCACCGCCACCGACACCTGCGGAACCGCCATCAAATTGGGCATCAGGTCGGGTATCGAATCGGGCATGAAAACCACAGATACGTACAGAAAAGTAGATACCACACCCCCCTTTGATCAGATCGAACTATGCTAATGCTCCAGTACACGTAGCCGGAACATACAAATCCAAAAGAGAATGCCGGCTCATTGTGTTGCCTAAGGATGTTCCTTTCATGGATAAAAACATTTTTGCCTCCATTTTTTGGGTCATTCTTTGATCTTCTTGAGAACCTCGGTAGTTCCAAGTCCTCTTGGTGGCTTACATTATTTCAATGTTTTTCAAAATATGACTGCACTGCATCACCTTCTTTCAGGGTTTCTAGAACGTACTGATATGAAAGGATACATTTATAGTTTTAACACTTGATTTAGCAAGGGACTACACTGTATGGTTTCTTCAGTATTTAAACTAACTGAACAACTTCCAATACATTTTTTGTTTTTCAATATTTGAATACATTCTCTTAAGCACCTGGGTGGTCGGGGCAGCGTCTCCTGCGGTGTCTCTTGGGCAAGTACAGCCTGGTGGCGCCCATCCCTCTCCGGGCCAATATATGTTTCCACCGGGTCTCGTATCAGGGACCTTTCGCGTGTTTGGCCAAGGCTCCGTTTCACTTTTTTTTAGCATAAACTGACTATCGACTTTATATTGTTTATTTGTAGATGGTTTCGATATATATAGTTTAAAACCCTTTTTTTTAAGTCATAAATTCCTCCTAACGCTGATTTCGATTTGTAAATATGAGTTTACGACGAAGAGTTCAAATTTCAATGCAGTTGTCTGTAACTCGTATACAGGGTTGGCTAGGGTTACTTTAACTGGATTACTTATATTTACTTTTGGAAAACTCTAATACTAAATATGCTAATAATATAATAAAATGACTCCATTTTGTGCAGGCTTGGGAGTAACAGAATACATGGAACGGCAAAAATGATGTTGGATTGATTTTCATTTTGTTTCTGTGGCATTTGATGTTAATTTTGCCGGAGATCAAAGAGATCAAAGCCAGGAGAGAAAGCTTACCACGTGTTGTGAGTCATCATTTGATTCCTATTTCGTTTCTTTTGTCTTTTCTGAGCATATTTGCTATTGGAGTCATCCAAAAGTCATTGAAAGTAATCCAGTTCAAGTAACCCTACCCAACCCTGATCGTATAATTATTCGTTAATAGTTTCCGTAAGCTGTTGTTGTTGTCGTCGTCGTCGTCTTTTAATTTGAAAACAGCGCTTTTGCGTTTTTATATTTTTGAATGAATATTCCGCAAGAAAATGGGTTGTAAAATGAGTGAGTTATTGTTCCTTTTCAATGGACTTCCATGGCCTCAAAGGAGACGGCCGCCCCTACCAATATGGCCGCCACGTAGGCACCTATCTACTCTTTAGTACGTAAGTGCCATGGAAACAACGCAAAGGATCCAAAGCGACGGACCACAAAGACGCGACTCTCCAGGTTCTCGCTCACGTCCGGGACGGATTTGTTGGTGGGAGCTGCGGAGGACAGACAGGAAGTCAGTCGGAGAACGTTTCAAAATAAAGCTCCAAAAGTTTGCGCCGAAACTCACTGGGATCCAAGTTGACGACTTTGCGTGGAAGGAAGCGGACAGAGAAAAAGCTCGGGTTAGAGAGAGACGGGCCAATCAGAAGAAACATTTTGTGAAAGGGGTGTCGGGCATGCGGCCCGCGGGCCGGGATCAGGCGCGTTAGACGAGGGCCAGAGGAACACAAGAGAAAAATTAGCTGTCCTTGGAAACATGTCCACTCGGTGTCACCCGAGCCAGGCACCACTCACAAAGCAACTGTAGTGGTTCTTTCTCTCTCCCCTTTTTCCATTGATTTATCTTTGTCTCTTTTTTCTATTTCTTTCACTCTTTCTTTTTCTCACTTTCTCTCTCACACTTGCTACTTTTCCTCCCTCTTTCTTCATCTATTTCTTTTTATACTTTTCTCACTCACTTTCTGTCTCTGATTCTCCCCTTTTCCAAAATTTTCTCTTTCTTATTGTCGCTCTACCTTTGTCCCTTTTATTTTCCATTCCTCTCTTTTCCACCTTCTCTTTCACTCTTTCTTTTTTCTCACTTTCTCTGACACTCACTATTTTTATACCTCTTCTCTTTGTCTCTGTCTCTCTTTTTCTTCTCTCATTATTTTTCTTTGTTCTCTCTTTCTTTATGCCATTCTTTCTTTTTCCACCCCTATTTATTTCCCTATCTTCTATTTTTCTTTCACTTCCTCTATCCATTTTCTCCCTTTCTTTTTATTTTTTTCACTCTCACTTTCTCTTGTACTCTCTCGATTTCTTTCTTTCCTTCTCTCTTTATTACCCTGTCACCTTTGTTCTATCTCTTTTTCTAGCCTGTGGCCCTCAGCTGAAATGAGTCGGTGTAAAAGGAACAGAACATGGACGTTTACCAGGCCATCCCAAATTCAAAGACATCAAAGAGTTGGCATAAAATCGGATGCGGGCACACTAACTGCACGAAACATGGAAGAATGAGAAGATTCGGAATGTTAAAACACAAACTGGCCCAAGTGGAACAAAATATGAAAGGAGAGCAGGCGAAACATGTCCACTCACGGGTCGATAAAACGACGAGAGTGCCGAGACAAAGAGACCGTGCAAGATGAGGTCGGAACACGAACTGAACAAAACATGAAAGGAGTACGGCGGGCGGATTGTTTTGTTTAACGCAGAATATGTGGCTCTTATTAAACCAAACACGAAAGAAAGGACGGGACATATACAAGGATGGAACTATAACGGTGGCAGACATGCAAACGCAGAACATGGAAGAAGACAAAAATGTAGGAAAGAGAAGTTGCAACTTGTTTTTCTTTTTTTTAAAGCGCTAGCGGCTAATGCTAACGGGGAGGACAGCGTGGCGTAGCCCCGCCCACAACCCCGACCCCACCTACCGGGTATGATGCCCTCGGGATCGAAGAGGCCGAAGGGATTGTCCATGAAGTTCCCGTTGGCGCTGGCGCGGTCGCCGCCCAGCCGGTTGGCCACCAATAGCGTGTAGCGGCCGTTGTTGATGTGCGTGGGCTTGTCCAATGAGAGGCAGCCGTGCTTCTTGGAGCCGTCCCCCGAGTCGGGGAGGAGCTGCGTGTAGGCGAAGGCCGTCTCCTTCAGCGCCTCCTCCTCGTACAACCAAGTGATGTTGGCTTCCGGGTTGCCGTCCACCACGAAGGAGAAGCACCAGTGGTGGAGCTGCACCGCGTCGCTCAGGTTCAGGATCTTGGCCGGGACTGAACGCACAAAAATGACAGGGGCGTGTCAGGACCCGATCGCGTGACCTTCTCACACCGGCCTTTTCATTTTACGGGAAACGTTAGGAAGCCAGAGACCGACCAGACCGATTCGTTTTTTTTCCCTCTAAAATTCTTAAAACTTTCTATTTTTTGGGGGTCTGGGTTTGCATTCGGACTGTATTTGAACCAGGCCTTTTCTTACTTTCACCATTTTCATCATAGAATACAGGAAAACCGCAAGCACACATGTTATATATATATATATATATATATATATATATATATATATATATATACCACGTCTCTCCCACCCTAACACTGAACACTGGCTCCCCCCAAGGTTGTGCACTGAGCCTCCTGCTTTTCACCCTCTACAGCTCCGACTGCTCACCGACCCACCCCACAAACACTATCATTAAGTTCGCCGACGATACCACCTTGATCGGCCTCATCTCTGAAGGGGACGAGGCGGCATACATGGATGAGGCGGAGTCACTTTCAACGTGGTGTTCGGAAAACCACCTCACACTGAATACCACGAAAACAAAAGAACTGATACTGGACTTCAGAAGGAATGGCAGGAATCCAGAACCACTCATCATAAAAGGAGACTGTGTAGAGAGAGTCCACTCCTTCAAATTTCTGGGTGCGCACATCTCCGAAAACCTTTCCTGGTCTGCAAACACCAGAGCGCTGGTAGGGAAGGCCCAGCAGCGACTGCATTTCCTGAGAGTGCTCAGGAAAAATCATCTAAAACAGCAGCTGCAGGTGTCCTTTTACAAAGCCACAGTGGAGAGCGTTCTAACATACGGCATTACGGTGTGGTATGCCGGGTGCACGGCAGCAGACAGGAAAACGCTCCAGAGGGTCATCAAAACAGCCCAGAAAATCGTCGGTTGCTCTCTGCCCAGTCTGGAGGACATGGCCCGCTCTCGCTACCTCAGCAGAGCAGAAAACATCATCGAGGACTTTTCTCACCCCAACCACCGCCTCTTTGACCTGCTGCCTTCCGGCAAGCGCTACAGGTCACACGAAGCAAAAACAAACAGACTCAGAGACAGTTTCTTCCCCACAGCCATTACCACCCTGATTCCCTTACGATACCAACTGTATGTAACATCTACATGCCGACATTTCTTGTGTAAATTATAACTATAGCCATATCCTCCTTGTTTTATAACCTTATCTTCTCTGTTCCTTTATCTTCTTGGCTCTTTACCTCACTGTCACTGTGTGAAACTGGAGTGTCATGCCCAATTTCGTTGTCACACTATGTTAACCCATTTTGTAACAATGACAATAAAGGTATATTCTATTCTATTCTATACCACTCTCTTCCCCGCATCCCAGAACACTGATGACAAAAATAGGATAACTGTCAGGAACCGGAACCGGACCCAAACGCGTGACGTTTATCACGCAAGCCTTTTATTTTACGGGAAACGGGGGGTCGCGCACGTTAGGCAGCCGGTCTGCATGGAATGATAAGAAGCCAGAGGCCGACGAGATGGATACCAATTGCCCGAGTCAATATCAGACAGATGGAGTCGATTACAGACAGGAAGGGACAGACAGGAAAGATAACAAATCGGGATATCGAAAAGTAACTGGAGAACGGGAACGAAAACTGGAGAAAATAATAAACTGTCTTGATTACTGATTTGGGGCACCTGTGGCTGCCTCGTTGGCGCCAACAGCCTTGAGCGCTGATTGGCTCATTGACTCTTTAAACCCCCAGCTTCCAAGAGGAAGCCGTCAGACCGTCCTGCGAACCTACGCTTTTGCTCGGCAAGCACCGTACCCTCCGACAATCTCCTGCTCTGTTTTCTCCTACCTGATTATCTGTTGCCGACCTGTTTCTGGACCCATGTCTGCCCTGCTCTTCCGTCCTGGCCATCGACCTGTTTTGCCCTGTTTCCTGCCTGATACTTGTTGCCGACCTTTTTTCTGGACTCGATTATCGCCCTTGCTCCCCTGTCCCGGTTACCGGCCAGCTTTCCTGGCACCCACGACTATCCCTGCTCAACACGGAAGTGCCACTTGCGCGTTCCTGCCATAAGCTACCTGTGACCGAAGATCATTGGATCGTGGAAGCGAGCGCTGCTCTGTTTTTCAATAAAACTGAGTCAAACGAACGCTATTGGGTCTTGTCCCTGTCTCTGGCTTGTGACATAAACAGGACAAAAACAGACAGAAAAAAAACTGGAACCTGAAATTAAACAGGACAAAAACAAACGGGAACACTACTGTACAGCAAATACCAACAGGAAAACAGGACCGAGTCAGAACCCACGTCTTGCGGGGCAGAAGTTCGTTTGACGGGCTGACAACCGAAGCAAGAGAGCGCTTTATCTAGACAGAAAGTCAATCTCTCAACGAGCCGCAGCTGGCGTCCCACGGCCGGGGCCAATTGTGCACCATGGCAACCGTGACAGAGCGTTAGCCAAAAGGCTCAAGGTTTCAAATCGTCTTCCCTCCGAGCCGAGAAGCTATCCGCCGCCTCAAAATCGGGGCACGAAATTGCAAATTCGGGAGCCGATTTTCCCTAAAAAAAACGCGGGTTCCCTTGGCGACGGTGTTTTTTAAACGCGGTATTTTAAAGTCAATGTCGGCACGAAATTGAGTAAAGTAAGCGTGCGTGTGAGCTGGAGTTCTTGCGACAGGAGGGGAGGGGGGGGATTGACTTGTGACATGTTTGCTGCTGCGTCATCTTTCAGTCTCACTCGTTTTCTACACTTGCTCATGCAAGCCAATGTTGCTTAGCTTCATGAATCGGGCTTCCTCTCATTTTTTTTCTGTGTTTCCTTTACTAGTCACACACGTTAGCCACTTTTCAGTTGTTGTTTTTTTTTTCACTTTTCTGCTATGGGTCATCTAAATGTTAGCTGCCTCAGCTTCATCTTTTTCATAGGTGTACCTCAAATGTGATGGCTGCCCAGTACAGTCATTCAGGCGTATTCCACTTCATTTCCATTGTTTCCTTTTCTAGTCACTCCCGATAGCCACTTGGCTGCAGGCTATGTTTAGCCGCTAGCTGCTATTGTCATTGTCGGCTGCTCCTGCTTCATCTTGGGTGCCGTTTGCTGTCCCCGACGAGCCGTGCGAGCACATGTCGCAATGTTCTATGATGTAGGCATCTCCCGCTCTTTTCCACTGTTTCCTTCTCTAGCCACTCGCGTTGACCGCTTTTCGATAGGCTATGGCTCAACGCTAGCTGCTATTGTTATATGTTTGCTGCTGCGTCATATTTCAGTCTCACTCACCGTCTACAGTTGCTCAAGCAGGTCAATGTTGCTGAGCTTCATGAATCGGGCTTCTTCTAATTTTTTCTGTGTTTCCTTTTCTAGTCACACACGTTAGCCACTTTTCTGTTGTTTTCTTTTTTGCTATGGGTCACCTAAATGTTGGCTGCTCCTGCTTCATCTTGGGTGCCAATTGCTGTCCCCGACGAGCCATGCGAGCACATGTCGCAGTGTTCTATGATTTAGGCATCTCCCGCTCTTTTCCACTGTTTTCCTTCTCTAGCCACTCAAGATGACCACTTGTCGGTAGGCTATGGCTCAACACTAGCTGCTATATGTTAGCTGCTACGTCATATTTCAGTGTCACTCGTTTTCTACAGTTGCTCATGCAAGCCAATGTTGCTTAGCTTCATAAATCGGGCTTCCTCTCATTTTTTTCTGTGTTTCCTTTACTAGTCACACACGTTAGCCACTTTTCTTTTTCTTTTTTTTTCACTTTTTTGCTATGGGTCACCTAAATGTTAGCTGCCTCAGCTTCATCTTTTGGTGTCACCTGCCTTTCATAGGTGTACCTCAAATGTGATGGCTGCCCAGTACCGTCATTCAGGCGTATTCCACTTCATTTCCATTGTTTCCTTTTCTAGTCACTCCCGATAGCCACTTGGCTGCAGGCTATGTTTCGCCGCTAGCTGCTATCGTCATTGTTGGCTGCTCCTGCTTCATTTGCCGTCCCCGACGAGCCGTGCGAGCACATGCCGGAGTGTTCTATGATTTAAGCATCTCCCGCTCTTTTCCACTCTTTCCTTCTCTAGCCACTCAAGTTGACCGCTTGTCGATAGGCCATGGCTCAAACGGGCGATTCGACATTGTCTCGCGCACCCCAAAAGCAATTTTGCTTCTGGTTCCGTTATTACCGACGGCGCACTTTGCGTTTTTCCAGCGATCGATGCGTTCCGCCCGAGTTTTGGGCCCGGCGCTGACCCCGCCATGAATAATGAAACCCGCCCCACTTGCCAACCGCAAAACGTCAACTTGACAGGAAATGACCCCGGCCAACCCCAAAGACTCGGGAGACCCCCGCAACGGTGAGTAATGTACAGGAACCGCAAAAACCAAAGGAAAGTAGTACTTGGAAGACAATATACACTTGCTAACATAGGATGGGCGCCGCCAGTCTGCACATGCCCAAGACACTCTGCAGGAAATGGCGCCCCTAGTAATGGCGTGCTCACTGTTCGATTATGAAAACGTTGACGTGAATATGTCATCCTAATTGCTTATGTTTTCCACTTATATTAGTTTTAGTATCTAATCCTAACACGAAACATCGAGTTGTTATCAATTTCATGTTCATCCACAGATTTCAATATTGACTTGCTGTATTCATGAATGAATCCTTTCATATCAGTACCTTCTCAACAACAGTCTTCAGATGAGTCGGCCCTTATCTTATCATACTACCTTCACAACCCAGCTGCGTTCAGTATGAAAAAGAAGGTCTTGTTGTGTGGACCCAAACGCAGGAAAGCAAAAACCTCACGGTCCTCAAAAACGAGTGTACTTCATCACAAAAAAAGCTCATTAAAGAAACAAACGGTCAAAACCATAAAACTGAATTAAAAAAAACAAAAACAATAAAACAAACCTCAGAAAGCCGGGTGGTCTGGAAAAGGTTGCTCTCTCTCTCTTTCTTCATATCTTCCTTACTCTCTCTTTCTCTTCATCTCTTCCTCTCTCTCTATTCATCTCTTCCCTGTCCTCTCTCTCTCTCTTTCTTCATCTCTTCCTCTCTCTCACTTCATATCTTCCTTGCTCTCTCTCTCTTCATCTATTCCTTGCTCATTTCTCTCTTTATCTCTTCCTTGCTCTCGCTCTCTCTCTCTTCATCTATTCCTTCTTCTCTCTCTCTTTATCTCTTCCTCTCTCTATCTTCATCTCTTCCTTGCTCTCTCTCTCTCCCTTCATCTCTTGCTTGCTCTTCAGCTCTCCCTCTCTCTCTTTATCTCTTCCTTCCTCTCTCTCTTCATCTCATACTCTCTCTCTATCGCTTCCTTGCTCTCGCTCGTCATCTCTTCCTCTATCTTTATCTCTTCCTTGCTCTCTCTCTTTCTTTATCTCTTCCTTGCTCTCCCTCTCTCTCTCTCTCTCTCTCTCTCTCTTCATCTCTTCCTTTCTTTCTCTCTGTCTCTGAAATCTGAACCTCGTTATTACCCAGCACCTATCGAGCCGATCCCGTGTTGGTGAACGGGTGTGACATTGAGGCCGAATTCATGTCAGTTTATAGCAGCCCATTGAAACAATGAACTATTCCTTCATAGATAGAGCATGTGCTAGCAGCAAGATCGTGACTTTTTTTCTGGTCACCAAACAGAGGAAAAAAACAACTTTTTCGACTGGAAGTATGGAAAAATTGGCCTTGAGAGCGCTCAATAAGTGCCTGAATTGGGCCATGTCGCTAGCACCACCTAGTGTCTATCTGTGCACCCCAGTCAGGAACGAGCAAAGAGAGAAGACGAGCTGCTCAGTGAAGTAAGCGAGAGAGCGAGCGAGCAATCAATGTGCAGGCGGCAGTAAACAGCCACCTTGTGGAGGTAATTGTGTGTAATTAAAGGAGCAGCGCTTAACGGGGGGGGGGGGGGAATGGACGGAGGGCTTTTCGTCGCCTGTCAATCAACCCTTTTTCTTTCTTTCGTTTTTTTTTTCTTTTCTTTCTGGAGTGGGAGGCGAGAGTCCATTAAGGGCGAGGCTCAAATTAAATCTCACTACACTCCCTCGCCCCCCCCCCCCCCGGCCCCTCGTCCCCCCCACCAAAGCTTCATTTATCTTTGCGGTCCCACAACAGTAAAGCAGCTAGAAATAAGGGAGGGGCACTTTAGACATACAGAGGCAAATAAATAAATGGGAATGTCTTCCTTCCTTCCCCTTTTTCGAACTTCCTTCCTTCCTTACCTGCTTCCTTTCTTCCCTTCTTCATTTCCTTCTTTTCTAGCATCCATTCATTCTCCTTCCTTGCTTCTCTTCCTTTCCTTCTCTTCTAGCATCCATCCATTCATCCATCCTTCCTTCCCCTTTTTTCTAACTTCCTTCCTCCCTTACCTGCTTCCCCTTCTTCCTTTCCTTCTTTACATAGCATCCATTCATCGTCCCTTCCTTCCATCCTTCCGCTTTTTTCTAACTTCCTTCCATCTGTACCTGCTTCCTTGCTTCCCTTCTTCCTTTCCTTCCTTTCTAGTATCCATTCATTCTCCCTTCCTTCCTTCCTTCTCCCTTTTCTTACTTCTTTCCATCTGTACCTGCTTCCTCACTTCCCTTCTTTTCTAGCATCTATTCATCCTCCCTTCCTTACATCCTTCCTTCCTTCCCCCTTACCTGCTTCCTCGCTTCTCTTCTTCCTTTCCTTCTTTTCTAGTATCCATTCATCTTTCCTTCTTTCCCCTTTTTCTAACTTCCTTCCTCTCTTACCTGCTCCTTGCTTCCCTTCTTTTCTTTCCTTTTTTTCTACCATCCATTCATCCCCTTCCTTCATTCCTTCCTTCCTTCCTTCCTTCCCCCTTACCTGCTTCCTTGCTTCTCTTCTTCCTTTCCTTCTTTTCTAGCATCCATTCATCGTCCCTTCCTTCCTTCTTTCCCCTTTTTCTAAATTCCTTCCTCTCTTGCCTGCTTCTTGATTCCCTTCTTCCTTTCCTTCTTTTCTAGCATCCATTGATCCTGCTTCCTTCCTTCCCCTTTTTCTAATTTCCTTCCTTCCTTACCTGCTTCCTAGGTTCCCTTCTTCTTTTCCTGTTTTTCTACCATCCATTCATCGCCTTCCTTCCTTCATTCCCCGCTTCCATTGTTCCTTTCCTTCTTTTCTAGCATCCATCCATTCATCCATCCTTCATTCCTTCTCCTTTTTCTAACTTCCTTCCTCCCTTACCTGCTTCCTTGCTTCCCTTCTTCCTTTCCTTCTTTTCTACCATCCATTCATGCTTCCTTCCTTCCTTCCCCTCTTCCTAACTACCTTCCTCTTTTACCTGCTTCCTCCCTTTCCTTCTTTTCTAGCATTTATTCATCCTCTTTCCACCTTTCTTCTCCCCTTCTCACTGTGTTCTTCTTTCTTTCTTCTGTTCATACCTCCCCTACCTCTTCCCTTCTTCCTCTTTTCCTCTCCTACCCTCCGTTCCCCATCCTGTCTTTTTTCCTGACTCACACTCGATGTCCAGCTGCACGGCGTCCTCCCCGGGTCCGGCCTGGTTTTCGGCGCGACAGGTGAGGTTGTGCAGGTTGTCGGCGGCCGAGACGTTGCTCAGGTAGAGGACGGTCTCCAGCGTCGAGCCCCACCTGCGCTCCTTTACGCCACCCGAAAGGAGGCATGAGTTTGTTGCGCCGGCCGCAACAAACTCATGCCTTCGGCCTTACCTGCGTGAAGAAGCGCGAGCGCAGAGCGCGGGTGCGCCACCAGACTTGGGGGGGCGGACTTCCCGTCACGTGACACTCGAAGGTCAGGTTGCCCCCTTCCCGGACTTTGTTGGCGGAGGGCAGGATGCTCACCTCCGGAAGACCTAAAACCACAATGCGGACCCTTTAGATCGGGGAGGGGGCCTCAGAAACCGGGGTCCAAAGCATTCCTCTCTCCTTAAAGGGACAGTCTCTCCGATTTCTCCAATCGATGTGGAGTGCGGGCAAAAATGGAGACCGGAAGGTGGCAAAAAAACAGCCTTCTCTTCCCATTTTTAGCCAGACTTTCTCAAGGAAAGACTAAAAGAGGGAAGAAGAAAAAGGAAACAGGAATAAAATGAAAAGACAGAAGTAAAAGAGAAAAAAGAGGAAAAGAGCGGGAAAAAATGCAATATTCTCTCGTTTTGCTTTTATTTTTTTCCATTTTTCTCTTTTGTCCTCTTTTCTTAAATCTCTTTTTAAAAGTAACGAGGAGCGTTTTCGGTCTCCGTATTTGTTACGGTTGCCGGGGCGCCCAATCGGTCCCGCCCATGGACACCGGCTGAAACGCATTGACAGATTGCTCCCTGACTACTTAAACGCTGTCTTGTGAGTCCCCTTTTGACGGTCCATCTGCGAAACTCCTGCTAAACTCTGTTGTGATGTTGCATACTCGGCAGCCAATCAGAAGCCTGCATCGAATAACTTTATGCTTCCGGACTTTCCCGAGCGTTATAAGGTCGCGCATCTGCATATTATTTTCCAAAGTAGACAGAGAACACAAGAAAAATGGAGACGTGGTTAAGAATCAAGCCAAAAGCTCCGCCCCAAAAGAAAGATTCAAAAGAAGCTCACAAAATTCAATTCGCTACAAAACGTAAATGTACATTAAAAGCATGGTGAAAAGAGGAGTTGGCGTGGCTTGTAGCAGACGACGCAACGCATAAATCATGAATGTAGTTGAGTCAATACAGGTACATAATGATGGCAGATGGAAAACAGCCATGTCATATCCATGCAATGAATATTAGAAGTAGATTTATAATCAACTTAAATTGAAAGAGTTGTTCTGTTATATATTCTGATGATCATTCCTTAATACTGCGATTCTTCGTTTCAAGTTGTGAAAAATGGGGCAGGCAAAATATTGATCATTTATAGGCAATTCATGAAGACGGACATTCTTGCATAAAACGAATGTATTCATCTTTTAATTGATTTATTTGATAGGAAATACAACAAACTAGATTCCGATTGATGGTTTTTATCAAGCCAATGAGCAAAATGTGGGCAGGTTTTTTGTTTTTGCTTTGTAGCGTTCCACCTTCTTTCCAAGCTGTTTAGCAAGCTATCTAGCTAGCATTTACATGCTACGTAGCGAACGTGCTACTTCCTTTTGCGACATATCAAGTTTCTTTTGGTCTCCTTTCTAGCTAGCTAACTAGTTGTTCCTTAACTTTCTATCTGGCTATTTAGTTGTCTTTTTACTTTTTAAGCTAATTATTTAGCTATCTGTTTTTTTTAACCTGTTTACATTTCTAGCTGTCTATTAAGCGACCTTTTAAGCCATTTAGCTAAGTTGCTATTTGAAAATAATCCATACCTTGCGCTAATTACAAACAAAAAGGAGTTCGATACTTCAAAAAATTCATTAGCGTGAAGCGCTTTAGCGATGCTATCGGCAAAACCGATGCTAGCTAGCGCTTGAGATAGCAACGTGATGTGAAGTCCCTAGACTTTCGTATTATTCCTTTAGTATAGAACAGATCACTTTTTCATTTCGATTTCTGGATTTTCTTTCAGCTTCCGGAATGAGCGCCGACATCAACTCACTGCAATTGTCGAAGACGACGGAATTGAGCGGGAGTTCCCTTTCGCCGTCCAAACACGTGAGTAGTTGCCCGTCCGGGTCGCCGCGGTCGCCGCGTTGCCATTGCTGAAGCCAATGGAGCTCGCAGGAACACAGGAGCGGGTTCTCCAGCAGGACCCTAGCAGAACGCAATTAGCCGCCGGCTAATAGCAGCTTCGGCGACAGACCGCCGTCACAGTCTTGTCCCACGGACAGACTGAGGAGATCGTTTCTTCCTCATGCCGTGAGGCGCTTTAACTCCACCCGGGGGAGTAAAATCCCACATTAAACCACAACCCCACTTTTGAATATTTTCCATAGCGTTATTTAAATACTCTACAGCAAAACTTTATATTGGGTATTTTTGTATTCTACATCTTTTTATTTTATTATTTTAATTTTTCAACACAAGGATACTGCTGGAAATGTGAATTTCCCGACGGGGATGAATAAAGTATCTATCTATCTATCTGTCTAGACATCTATCTAGACAGACATCTACCTAGACATCTATCTATCTATCTAGACATCTCCATAGACATCTATCTATCTAGACATATAGACATCTATCTAGACTTCTATCTAGACATCTACCTATCTAGACATCAAAACATCTATCTAGACATCTACCTATGCAGACATCCATCGAGACATCTACCTATCTAGACATCTATCTAGACAGACATCTACCTAGACATCTATCTATCTATCTATCTAGACATCTTCCTATCTAGACATCTACCTAGACATCTATCTATCTGTCTAGACATCTATCTAGATATCTATCTATCTATCTATATAGACATATAGACATCTATCTAGACTTCATTCTAGACATCTATCTATCGAGACATCTACCTATCTAAAAATCTACCAATCTAGACATCTACCTAGACATCTATCTATCTGTCTAGACATCTATCTAGATATCTATCTATCTATCTATATAGACATATAGACATCTATCTAGACTTCATTCTAGACATCTATCTATCGAGACATCTACCTATCTAAAAATCTACCAATCTAGACATCTACCTAGACATCTATCTATCTGTCTAGACATCTATCTAGATATCTATCTATCTATCTATATAGACATATAGACATCTATCTAGACTTCATTCTAGACATCTATCTATCTAAAAATCTACCAATCTAGACATCTATCTAGACATCTATCTAAATCCATGGGAAAAGTAAGCGATTGAAAATGTAAGGAGGTTATTAAAGATGCTGTAACATTCGTGAGCAGTGAGGAACTCACAAGTTGATTAGAGGAAGGAAATGAAAGACCCGCCAGGAGATGCGCTGCAGAGAGTTACTTGCCAGGTTCCTGCAGACAAAAATCGGGATTGTAAATTTGCATTCCTTTTTCTTCTATTCGTGAACAATTTCACCCTTAAAAAATGGAAAAAGAAGACAGAAAGAAGTCAAAACTCGTGACACGCCGCATATCATTTGGTTGACGTCAGTTGACATCATAAAACCTTTGCAAATGTGTATTTGACTTTCACCAATATTTTAGACATTGTGAAAGAGTTGTAAATGTTTGACTTCTCTTTCCAGAAGTCAAATCAATGATAGTGTGTAATAATTGTGCGTCAAAAATGAATCACAGAGTGCCTTGCGCGTGTTATTTACGGTCCTGTTTAAATACACCCCTGGAAAATGGAATACAATTTCGTCGGCTAACCAACGTGTCAACCATCATTCGAACGGGTTACTCACGGCTGAAGATATTCAGACCTACGGGAGCCGATATCAGTTTTATCAAACCGCTCTGGATTTCAGCGGCTGGCGAAATCGCCAAAACCACCCTTGAAACGATGATACACAAACATGGTCTGGTTACCACGAGAGCCGTGTAGGATATTGACTCCAAAACACACCGTAATGCCCACAGATAAAATATCCATAATTCCCCTTTAAAAATAAACAGATTCCTCAGATGATTCCGATATGGCCGTTAGCCCATTTATTTTTGTTCTGTTTAATATCAGTTTCCAGTTTTCGTTCCCGTCTAGTTTGTCATGTTTATTTCGATGTCCTGTTTCATTAACAATCCTGTCTGTCCCATCCTGTCCGGTATCGACCCCATCCGTCCGATATCTACTCGGGCAATTCATTTCACCCCAGACCACTACCTAACGTGCATGACTCCCCATTTCCTGTAAAATAAAAGGCTTGTGTGAGAACGTCACGCGTTTGGGTCCTGTTCTGGTTCCTGACAGATATCCTGTTTTTGTCATCAGTGTTCCGGAATGGGGGGGAAGAGAGTGATATGACGCGCATGCTCGCGGTTTTCCTGGATTCTATGATGAAAATGGTGAAAGTAAGAAAAGGCCTGGTTCAAATGCAGTATAAATGCAAACCCAGACCCCCCAAAAAATAAAAAAGAAGACTGTTTTGAAAGGCGGAGATGGCGTTGGCAAATACACCACCTCTAACTAAGGATAAAGATTTTTTGTTTTCACAAACTATTACGGGGTCCCGTTTCCCGGCGACACACCATCTGTAGTCTGGGCGCGCCGTGGAAATATTGACGGAGCCATAATGGAGCGAGAGTGGACTCCATTTATTATGCATCAGCCCTCCATAATCCGAGCGAGCGAGCCCGAGGCGACGACCGTCCGACGTCTGCTCGTCTTCGCTCAAATCTACCTCGATGCTAAATGGACCGCCTTTACTGTATATAACCAGTCGCTCGGGACCTCCGGAGCGCTTTACAATGCACTTCACACTTTACTCAAAAAGCTCAGCATGAGGAAACCTCCGTGACGGAGAAATACAGAAGAAGCACCCTCGTCGCTAACTTTGCTAAGTCGCATTAGCGTAACCGATATTGTTAAAAATAAGGCAAGAAAATGGTCAAGAACCGGAACTGGATCAGGACCCAATCGCGTGACGTTTCTCACACAAGCCTTTATTTGACAGGAAATGGGGAGTTATACACGTTAGGCAGCCGGTCTGGAAGAGACAGGAAGCCAGAGACCGACGAGATCCATTCCAATGCCCGAGTTGATACCGTCCTGACGGGAACGAAACTGGAAATTGATATCAAAAAGGACAAAAATAAACCGGACTGGAAATTCCAACAGGAAAACGGGACCGAGTCAGGACCCCCATCTTGAGGGGTAGAAGTTCGTTTGACGGACTGAGAAACAAAGAGTGAGAGCGCTGAGCTTAAAATATCTCTCAATGAGTCACAGCTGGCGCCACAGGGGTGGGGCCAATTCGGCACCATGGCAACCATGACAAAAATCATCTCGTTATCGCATCCACCCGCTACTCCACTGGACCAGAAAAGGTCAAGTCACACCAAATGGGCACTATATGTGTCGTTTTCCCTTTACATGTATATTCATTACTGTGTTTTTTTTGAATATGTGCGTGCAATTTGAATGTTTTCATTCAGGGTACCCGATCTTTGAAACTCAACACCATAAGTTTCTATCGCGCAATATACGACAATTAAACCCGGGTATCCCTATCTCATGGTAAATTTCTATCCCCAACTCAGGACAGATTTGATGGCTTCTAACCAGAAAAAATCCAAGCGCTGGACTAAAGACGGAGCTCGGGTTTCACGCAGTGGAAAATGTCTTTCGATTTGCGACAAATGAAGTTACTGGCGTGTCATCGGAGACCTGGTCCTGGACTTTGCTCTGGTTTAGCTTTGCTCTCATTGATTCTTCTCTTCCATTAGTGGGATTATTACTCTTCTTGTGATAAACACCGGTATAATGGAGTTCATGTCATGATTACCGATGTGACTCAGCTGTGCCCGCTCATTCGGCGCCAACTGCCGCGGGTTCCGATCGGCTCCCTGTCCCTATTTGAGTCCACCCCTGTCTGTCGCCTTTTGTCAGTCTGTCTGCAAACCTCCGTGAATACTAGGCAAGCTTTTTTCCATCCTGACTCCCACCTGTCCTGTATTTGCTCCCGACCTGTTTGGATCCCGACCACGTCCGCTCTCCCGTCCCGGCTTACGGCCTCTTTTTGTTCCCGACTACGTCTCCTCTCCCGTTCTGGCTTACGACGCGTTACCGACCCCGAACACGTCTTGCTCTCCCAGTCCCGGCTACCGACCGGTTTTCCGCCCCAGACATCGCCATCGCTCGCTACGGATACGTGTTCGGATCACAATCCGAGTACAAGAGCGACTTGCTTCCCGCGTCCAGCGAACACCGGATCGCGGGCGCGGCCCTTCCTCTCCCTTTCAATAAAACTTGCGGTGAACGTCATGCAAGTGGGTCTTGTTTCCGTTGTGGTCCTGACAGTACCAGGGGTTGCGGCGTCCTCGGTCGCTGTTTTTCCAGCAGTGTGCTGCGAGATATTGCACCAAAGAACAAGCATGCCACTCACCGTATTTTCTATCTTCCAGCTAGAACTTTCATCCACGCCAGTAGGTGGCGGTAGATTACTTTTTTGTTGTTGTTCATTTTTATCCACTCATTATCTGCTCTTGAAGTTGTACAGGGAACTTATCAAGACCAGATTGGAGACAGGACCCACTTGTGTTATGTTTCTCTCAGTTTTATTGGAAGAAAGAGAAAGGGTTGCGCCCACGATCCAGTGATTGCTGGAAGCAGGTCGCTCCGAACGCGGAAGTGGGACTTCTTGGTGAGCGATGGCGGTGTCGGGAACAGAAAAAGAGTCGCCGGAACAGGAGAGCAAAAAACGTTTTCGGGATCGGAAACGAGTCGAAAGCCAGGAGAGGAGAGTCGACGTGGTCGGGATCAAAAAACGGGTCGAAGCCGGGGAAACAGATGGGAGCAAAAACAGGGTGGGAGTCAAGGGTTGAAAAAGGCTTGCCTAGTGTAAACTGAGGTTCTTAGACGGACTGACAACAGGGGACAGAAAGGAGTGGGTATGAATAGGGACAGGGAGCCAATCAGAGTCTGAGGCAGTTGGCGCCAAAGGAGCGGGCACAGGTAAGTCACATCAGTATTCATGACAGAACTATAATTAATTATTTTTAAATTCAGCTCTACAATCATCAAGTTTTACAGGTGGAATCTGGAAAACAATTTTTAAAAAAATCACAAAAAAACTGCAATTCGAGCAAGGTTCTAAAGACTTGAAGTAGGTTGTTTTTTAGTTGTACTGGTAAAAGTTATAAGAAAAATCACCCCAAAATGCAATTGGAGCTTTTGTATACTGTGCGTGTGTTTATTTATTAAGCTCTCTACAATAATCGAGTTTTACTCGTAAAAGATTTAAAAAAGTCACCGAAAATTTAGCTCTCAACAATTGTGTTTTATAGGAAAAATTTAGACAAAAATAAAACTATCATTATTATTCTATTGTTCTCCTGTCCCGGCTACCCGTATCCTGATTCTGTTTCCTGTATCGATCCCCGATCCCTGACTTCCCGCTCGTCCCGGCTACCCGACTTGTTTGGATCTCCGACCACGCTCCGTCTCCCGTCCCGCCTGACCGACTAGCTTCCGATCTCCGACCGCGCTTCGTTCGCGATGGCTTCCCGCTCCTCCTGCCCAGCGAACACCAGATCGCTGTCTTTTTCCTCTCGTCCTGACTTTCCCCATCCCTTGATAAAGCATTGTTTAAAACGTTACGCATTTGGGTCTTCTGCTTGTACTCTTCTGGATAGCAGCAATCAGTGATAAATATTGGTTATCTAAAGAGTTCCCGTTTTTTCATAGATTGACGGAGGGTTACTGTGACTTGTATATATATTTTCCTTAATTATGCATTCTTTGGCTGGTTCAACTTATACTTTGGTGCGGTATTTAGCGCCATCTTTTGTTAAAAACAAACTTTATTCATTAAAATAGAAACTATTGATTGAAACAAAACGCAAAAAATGCATAAACTATCATTTAATCATGCATCCTTCTAAGTACTCGTAGGTCAAGAAATTTGAATCCTATAACATCAGCTGATCTTGCTGCTACGGGCACGCAAAAACCTCAAAAGGGCCGGGCCAAAAAACACTATAGTTTTTATTTGTCCTTACGCTTTGTAGCATTCATTTTTGGTCGCACCACACGATATGGCGACATCTAGTGGTCAAATATTTTCAGGTTGCGAGGTAGAATCCCGAGTTTTCCCCACCCTCGTTGCGTCCCCCGAACTTTCGTTTGCGTGAAATTCAAACCCCGATTTCAACTTACACGTATTGCAGCTTGGTGTTGTAGCAAAAAGCGTCGCTGGCGATGTGCCGGAGTTTGCACGACGTCACCGTGCTGCAAAAAAACACCAATGCAAAGTCAGCAACGATCGTGGCAGAAATCGGGCCGTGTTTCCGTTCGAGGCCTGAATGAAGCGACGGGAAATATATTCGGGGTTCCTGAAAATGCTTTCATTTAAACTTTATATTTGACTGAAATGCTTGAAATGGATGCCACGTTTCTCAACGAGTCTGCTTAAAAACCAGGCCGACGCTGCTCTCTGGTGGTTTCTCTCGCCGTTGCATTTCTTCTTCCATCGTGACTAACGGCAGCTGGCATTTGTTTGTATAGCGTTGTCCAACGAAGCGTCGTCGCCCCCTATGAGATAGGTGTGTGCTACACCTCAACGGGGTACTTTGAAAAAATCGGTCAAGGGTTACCTATCGATGATGGGCCTCGCTATAAAAAGAGAAGAACTTCCTGCAACTGAAAATGGAATTGTCCGGATCCAAAAATTGACAATTTACTTCAGATCTAAGACTCGTCTGCCTTGATAAATGCTCACACAAGGATAAAAAAATGTTTCTTTACATGAATTCATGAATCGCACCGGAACTTAGTAGTACTGGAGAAATTGGAAAATTGGTTTGGAAAATCTCAAAAAAAGTGCTTGAATTCAGCCAAGGAAAGCTGTCAAAACCTGAATATTCTGGATTTTTAAGTTTAACAAGGATTATTACTTGTTGCGGTGAGATCTTTTCAAAAGCGAGTTGTTGAAATGCGATTTTTGCTAGCTTTTCTCTTCGTCTTCTTCGGTTCCTGTTGAAAACGGCGTTCGAGATCCGCGGCGGAAACGAAAGTCTGGAAAGAGTTTGACTTCTACTTTTGAATCGGGTTTCTGGGTTGGAGCGCTGAAGCAAAGAGGGAGGAGCATGTTGTCGAGAACGTTTTGTAGAATTTTAGGATGCAGGTCATCTTTGCGTGCTAGCATCGGCGTTAGCGTCCCCTGTGGCCCTAATGTCATGACAGAGACAGGTGTGCGCTTTCCAGCCACTCCCCTCAAATTTTTGTACAAATGGGCGGTGCCGGAGGCCTGCACTCACATTGTGCTTCTTTTTGTTGGCAGAAGCAGGTCATCTTTGCGTGCTAGCATCGGCGTTAGCGTCCCCTGTGGCCCTAATGTCATGACAGAGGCCGGTGTGCGTTCTCCAGCCACTTGCCCCGATACGGCGCCCTCTAAGATCCTAATAATTGAGCCCCTATTTTAATCAAATTCCATTTTTTTTTGGGTCACACTGTATAAAAAGGCTCCATTCAGGTTTCTGGGTTGGAGCGCTGAGGCAAAGAGAGAGGAGCATGTTGTCGAGAAAGTTTTGTAGAATTTTAGGATCCCTCTGGAATATTCCCGACAAGACGGCCCTGGGATTGTAATGCTTTGTTTGCCACAAGGGGGCGATAGCGATTCGGGTTGCCGGAGAAGAAACCGCGCTGGCCCCTGTCAACATTTCTTCTCTTGCGTTTTGATACTGTGACTGTTTCTATTGCACTACTGTTACCTTGCACTGCTTAGTGCTTAAGGAAGAGGTGGGAAAACTACGGCCCAGGGGCCACAGGTCAGGCTTCTTCATTCTGCCCGCCAAACAAAAATCGGGCCCAACCGTGACAGAATAACCCCACCACCTCAGCTGAAGGGCACCATTAAAAAGAGCTGCAATCATGAAGTGCATGGGTGGGGACAAATACAATGCGGGTGGGCACTCTCCAGCCACTCCCCCCGTGATTGTGCTTTCTAGGAGGAAACGGTGCTCCAGATCCTGACACGGCTAACACCAAATGATGGACTTTTAACCAGCCCGTTTACTTGATTCAGATGTGGTCGGAGGGGAAAACTTACAGGTTCTTCAGTTCTTTGTAGTTGAGCAGCTCGGCTTGCGTGATGTTCTCCAGGCCCGCTTGGTTTTCGATGTATCTGGAAAAAAAAAAATCCCAGAGTTTGCTCTAGTAGGCCCAGAAAACCAGTGTCGGGCACGTCATTAGTTCCATAGCTTCTCAATACTTCTACCAAGTTTGTATCTGAATTGCTCAATAGTTAAAGTCAGTATTTGAGTCACTTCAATAGAGAAGAACAGACACATAGTTGTGT
Organism: Urocampus carinirostris; assembly: GCF_059441175.1. NCBI lineage: Eukaryota > Metazoa > Chordata > Actinopteri > Syngnathiformes > Syngnathidae > Urocampus > Urocampus carinirostris. The sequence continues at coordinate 69,172,231 of NC_142350.1, read as the reverse complement.
TCTAGAACCTTGTCCTATTTTTTTGCACCTCACCAGCAACACAATTATCCCACACTTCAAGTGCAACAAATATAAACAATAGCATCAAATAAAAAAATTAAATAAAAAAGAATACAGAGCAAGATTAATACATTAAATCTAACCCTCACGGCCTGAGACAATTGGTCAAGTAGACATATGCTACTGCACTTCGAGGATTTTATTCACAACAAAAGTAAACATCCATCCATCCATCATCTGCACCGCTTATCCTCAGTAGGGTCGCGGGGGTGCTGGAGCCCATCCCAGCCATCTTCGGGCAGTGGGCAGGGGACACCCTGAACCAGTTGCCAGCCAGTCGCAGGGCACACCAAGACAGACAAGTCACTCGCTCATTCACACCCAGGGACAATTTGGACTGGCCAATGAACCTGACATGCATGTTTTTGGAATGTGGGAGGAAACCGGAGTGCCCGGAGGAAACCCACGCAAGCACGGGGAAAACATGCAAACTCCGCACAGGAGGTTCGATCTCATGACCTCAGAATTGTGCCACACACTCGCTAACCACTGCGCTGCTCCAAAAGTAAACAGTATAAACAATATAAGTATGTTTAGCACTGCAGTGGAAAATACATAAATCAAATTCTCACAACCTGAGACAACTGGTCAAGTAGAAATATACAACTGCACTTCAAATATTATGTTCACCACAAAAGTCAACAGTGACACAATATAAAGTGACTAACCAATCCCTTTCTCCCTCTGTCTCTATCCTCCCCCTCCATCTATCCCTCTCTCTCTCTCTCTCTGTCTATAACAGCTGACGAGAATCCTCTCAGTGAGGAGAGAGCAGCTAATTAATGTTTAAAGACGCAGGAACCGCTGAGAACGAGTCCTACACTTGTTTACCGAAATGAGATGTATTGTGAATTTAATAGCGCTTTGACATGTGACTTTGCGGTAGGATGCTTGCCATTGAGTGACGTCGTCGCGCATTGGTTTGTGTTATTGTAGATGGCTGCCATCTTACCTTGAATGAGAGTCGTTTTCACGTTAGCGAATAAACCAGGGATGTCCTGATTATCTTAGAGGTAAGATCTTGGGCCTGGAATTTCGGGCTGGCTTCGGGCAAATTTTGTGGATTTGCAAAACGGAACACGAAGCTTTAAAACACATTTGTGGAAAGAGAGCAAAAACCCACAGACCATCCCAGTCTTGTAGCTGGACTGCCCCGGGCTTCTTCGCCGAGGGGCCGAGTCCCTGGGCTTAGGCCTTCTTTGTCCCTATTGTAAAAGGGTGCTAAGGCCATCCAGGTCCCTCCTTTGGACCATTGTCTTGAAAGCGGGAGCGAAGGAAAGAGAGAGAGCAGGTGTTCCCGTCTGCCCCTTTTAAATGCCCATGCTGAACTCGGTTGAAGTTTCCTGTTGCTTTTCAAAATAAAGTTTTCTAATTGACCGATTTATCAGTAGGCAAAACTCATTTTGGACACGCAAGAAAATGAATCTCTGGCATAACATAGGCACCCGCATTTTAGCAAAATGGGAAAGGTCTTGTGACTGAATTGTGGTTTTTCGTCAAGGTTCTTCCCTGTTTTAGCGAAGTTTGTGGTTGGAAACCGCTAGGGGAAAATGTATTTGCAAAAGGGTAGTACCCTACCATGCTAGTCTCAGCGTTAGCGTTAGGTGTGAACTTTTCAGCCACTGTCCCCAAATTTCCGTATAAAGTCTAACGGGCGGTGTTGCTCTTGCCGTGCCTTCTTCTTGTGGGCAGAGGGAGGTCAAATTAGCACAATAGCGTCCCACGCATCCCTAATATGATTAGAGAGGCAGGTGTGCGCTTTCCAGCCACTCCCCTCAAATTTTTGTACAAAGTCTAACAGGCAGTGCCGGAGGCCTGCACTCATGTTGTGCTTCTTGTCGGCAGAAGCAGGTCATCTTTGCGCGCTAACATCAGCGTTAGCATCCGTCGCGGCCCTAATGTCATGACAGAGGCAGGTGTGCGCTTTCCAGCCACTCCCCTCAAATTTTTGTACAAACGGGCGGTGCCGGAGGCCTGCACTCATGTTGTGCTTCTTTTTGTTGGCAGCAGCAGGTCATCTTTGCGCGCTAGCATCAGCGTTAGCATCCCCTGTGGCCCTAATGTCATACAGAGGCAGGTGTGCGTTCTCCAGCCACTTGCCCCGATATGGCGCCCTCTAAGGGCGAAATTAAGTACCAGATCCTGACAGTTGAGTCCCTATTTTAATCAAATTCCATTTTTTTGGGTCACCTTGTACAAAAAGGCTCCATTCATTGTCCATTTTTAAGTCCAACGGGCGGTGCCGAAGGCCTGCGCTCGGGTCTCTTGGGCAGCAGCAGGTCGACTTAGCGCGCTAGCGTCGGCGTTGGCGTCCCACGCGTCCCTAATGTGATTAGAGGGGCAGGTGGGCCCAGGACGGCTCTCCCGTCCCCGTTACTTATCCGATTGAGCCAATTGGCTCGTATATCATCTATTGTTCCCGGGGGAGGGCGGCCGGGGGGGGCGCCGCATCGTCCGGCAATTCAACAAATTGAATTTATAGCTACGATGAAGTCGGGCTCGCCGTTAATGGCCTGTGTTTTTTTTTGTTTTGGAAAATGCGCGCTTATCGATTTGTCGGGCTTGCTTTCGGCAAGTGGGGGGGGGGGTACTGGGGGCCATGATGGAAGTGTGAGTAATGCGGCCGATCTATTCGCAACCTTTCAAAAAACTCTTCAACGACGGCGATGTTTACAACAATAGGGCGACGCCCCCGAGCGCACCTCGGACCGGTGGTCCCCGACTCGACCGAGTCGAGGGCTGCCGGAGCTAGGGTCTGGCTGAGGTTGGGTCCGATTGGCTTTTTCCATTAAAATCCACAATATAAAGTCATCAAATAAAATGAAAATCAAGAAATAATAAACGAATCCATCATTTGCATGGCTGAACATACATCAAAGGGACAGTGTGTATGACTCGACCACTAGCTGTCACTTTGTTGTGCCGTGCAACTGAAAACGAGCGCTAAAAATACAAACTACAGGAACTTCGTGTGACCCATCCTCAACATTTTTCTTTTTTGCGCAGCCTTTTGCAAAAAAAAGGAAATAAAAGATCAAAACACCGAAACAAATCTTTTCAAGTCAAAGCATCTTTTATCTGCTGTTCTCCAATTTTTCGATTTCCATCATTTTGCTCATTTCATGAAAGATTCCAAGATAATAAGTGATCTAGCATCTACCAGAGAATACATTCATACATCTCCCTGATTTATTTCTTAGAAAAATAAGTATCTCGAGATACATCGATTTGAACTATACTGCCGATTTTGACTTTCTGCAATGTACGCTTCAGTCGATCAAACTCGGGGCCCGTGGGCCGGATGTGGCCCGCCACATCATTTTGCTGAGAGGAGCACGAGAGAAAATTTGAGCTGACCGCGTGAAACAATGACTTGCCGTTTTAAATATGTTCACTGGATGTCGCCATTATTGCCTTCTCCATACATTTTCAGCATATTAGCCATTGAGAGTATTTATTATAATAACAATAATTCTTATTTGTGCTCATGGTGACAACTGACTCTTTTGCAGTGTGTTGGCAATCATACAAAGTATCTTCGAACCTCTGCATCAAAGCTCCCACTTGTCTGCCCTAACTATGAATCGTGCAGCCCATTCCATTTTTTGTCTCCTTATGAAAAGTGATCTCGATGTGATCGTATCTCCATTTATTTAGTTTTGGTTTAGTTTTCGCCATCATCACCAACATATTTATTATTTTTTTGTTTATAAATGTAAATCCAGATTGTGATTTGCATAATATGATGGTGACAGCAATATAATAACAATGACAATGTTCAACAATAACAATAGTCATATAGTCGATAATGATGATGATTAGAATAATAATAATAATAAGAAGAAGAAGAAGAAGAATCCTATGTATTTTTATTATTATTAACAGGCTAAATTATTAAATGGAGCTATCTATTGGCTGTATAAGGCTTTTGCTTACTTACATTATTGGATAACAATAATATAAACAACAATAATAGTGACATAACAGTTATAATAATAATCATTATCATCATACTTCATAATTCAAGTGTTGTTGTTTTCTGTGTTTTTTTTTACAAATATAAAGTTAATAAACACTACAGGAGATCATTGGTAGTGAAGGAAAAAAATATTGAGGAGAAAAACCTTTAATAATGCTTTTATAATCAAATCTTCCATCTCTTCATTCTAATCAAATTGTGAGCCTCCGAAAAGACCCCCAGCCCTCCAGCGAAGGCACACTTTTTTTTGCAATGAATTCATGAGTCTGGCCCACGTTTTTTTCCAACCATGTGCCCCAAAATATGATCCCCTTTGGACGTTAGTCCAAACCAGGGGTCTGGAACCTTCAGCTCGAGAGCTTAAATATGGCTCTTTCCACGAGAACGTACTGCTCGGAGATAAAACTTTCCTCACGCGAGTTTCACCCGAGTTGTTCCGATTGCGATTGGCACTGATCGGAGTAAGACACGGGCAAAGCCAAAGCTCATTGGGAAATCTTATGGTTAGGGTCCAGTAGAGGGCGCAGTTCTGACTCCAGTCAAGGTGTCACCGCAACAGACCCCATTTGACTGTACATCGCTGAAGAATCCTTTAGTACGGGGGTCGGCAAACTTTTTCAGCCATAAAAAACAAAATATTTACATTTGTCTTTCCGAGACAAAAGCAATTTCTACAGCCCATTTTACTTCACTGTGTGATCAATTTTTTCCCAATTTTCTGAATAATTATTCATTAGGCTGTTTCTCATATCCACTTCAAATTTGTCTCCTTCCTGCTGGTACTTAAGAGTGTCGAGGGGCGGCAGTAGCTCAGGAGGTAGAGCGATCGTTTTAGGATTAAGGGATCCCAGTTCGAATCCCGGCTTGTCCGTGTTACATGTCGAAGTGTCCTTGGGTAAGACATTGAACCCCCAATTACCCCCAATAAGCAGGTTAGCGCCTTACATGGCAGCACAGATCACGGCCGCTATTGGGAAATGTGAAGCACAATGTAAAGCGCTTTGGGAAGTCATTGACTTGAAAAGCGCTATAGAAATGCAGCTCATTTCATTTTATTTCATTTCATTTCATTTCGAGTCTCATTTTTGTCCGATGTGATGGTTTCAAAACAAGGTGCGAGCAAAGTACTCTTGTAAAAATGTCACAAAATACTGCAAAGGAGGATACCAAACATTTACCTTTAGTGCAGATGGTGCTGGGGAAACGAGAAAGACTGTGTATAGCTCAGCCTAATCCTACTGCTCATCCAATCCAATTACTCTAAGTGCTTTGCTAGGGCTCCTGGGTAAAACCCTTGGTTTGGGATAAAGTTTGTTCTATGGATTTTCATCATAATGTGTCTCATCGATGAACGTCAATTGTTTAAGGAGCTTCAATTTAAAGGATGACCTAGCGATTTACATCCACAACAGGGTCTGTTGGTGTATCACCTGTATTGTAGAGTGTAGTTCAAATTGTGTCCTATATACACTGGACCGAGCCGTCCAAGCATCAATATTGTTTCGGTTTTGCAAGCGCGATTTGGCATGAAGAAATACGTAACGACTTTTTTTTTTATCTCTAAGGCCACATGTACTCAAGAGCCATATGTTCTTGCTTTTTAAAGAAGTTCATTTAATACATTTACTGTCAAGACACTTTATCATGAAAACCCACAAACTAAACTGTAAACCTCCCAATACACCGGCCAAATACACATTTGATTGGGTGAGCAGTAGGGGTGGGCGGATCTCTGCACACACAGCACACTTTCATCTCCCTCCCACGCGCCCACTGCGCTGAAGGGAAATTTTTGTTTGCAGTTTCCAATGACATTTTTACAAAAGAACTTTGCTCGCACCTTGTTCTGAAACCAATTTTGATGATGAAAACGAAGGTGAAAATGAGCCTCAATGATCTTAAGTAACTGCAGGAGGCCATATGGCAACGTAACGGTTACCACCCCCCAAACAACTTGGATTTTCTTCTTCTAAAGACCACTTTTATGTTTTCAGTGGTTCCTGCTGGACCTGCCCAGTTTGTCATCAAACGAGCCCTCTGGCCTTCAAGTCACAAACCCTGCAAAACGTCTGAATCTCAATTTGCTTCTGATTCATTGGACTAGAATTTTCATATTCAGGTAAGTGAAAACCTAGAAATATTTTTTGTTATTATTACAATGTCTGCAGAATATACATACTGTAAATTCTGGACTATAAGCCGTTACTTTTCCCCCAAACGTTCAACCCTGCGGCTTATTCAGTGGCCAATTTATGTAATTTTTCTAACGGCCGGCAGCGGCGCTCGAGTACAAAAGGTAAGATTTAGACCGGTGGAATATATGCGCCGAGGAAGACTGCAACTTCTTAGCTTGTGCACAAATCAAATTAACGTAGAAATATCCTCATCATGCAAATTGCAAAAAGAAAAGCACATGACGCAGCTTTCAAGCTAAACGCAATCGAGCAGTCCGATAAAGAAGGAAACAGAGCTACTGCACGTAAATTTTACTTTGCAAGCGTGTTGCTAGCGTGTTTTTGAATAAGGGAGCGTGGGACGACGTCTATACGACATAGTCTCTTTCCCCTACTGGGGAAGACGACTTTGATGACGTCAGTTATAAGGAGGGAGATTGGGATGGCTTACCGAGACTACTACAAGTACGTTATGTTTCTTTACCAGCTGTTTATTGTGTTGCGAGCATGTTGCTAGTTGCGTTTTGCTACCCTTCACAGGCACGGATTGGGATGAAAGTCATAATATTATTATTAAAGCTTTGAAAACTCTCTCGGTGTACCGTCTTTCTTTGTAAATATGTGTAACCATGTATAATATGTATTTGCAACTGTATATTTTTGTCATGTATTTATTTTAGAGACTTATTCTGATATGTTTTCCACAGGGGAATCAAAAAGAAGGGGCGAAAACAACGGGGGCTGACGGGAAGTGGAGTAAAGGTGAGACGTGTTTGTGGATGCAGAGGACAATAGTGGATATATATTTTTCCCACCCTTACCTTTGGAAATATATTTTTTTTTTCCTTGGATTATTTTCAACGGACTCTGCAGGTCTGCATCAAACCTTAAGTACCGGTATCATTTTCCATTCATTTTGCCGGCTGTGATTTTTGGACTGTGTACTTTATATTCAGTTACAATCGCGGGACACAAAGCCGGGTCGGGGTTAATTTTGTGATCGTGTTACATGTTTTAATGTGGGCACATGCGGCTTATATACAGGTGCGGCTTGTGTAAGTACAAAAGCGGTTTTCCTCTTAAAATGTGGTGGGTGCGGCTTATAATCAGGTGCGCTCTATAGTCCGGAATTTACGGTATTTAGTTTCCATGAAATACAATTATCGAATGTTATTTTTCACGTCAATGTTGCCGTACGGCATCTTTAGTTTTTTGGTTTGTAACAACAACAGCAATCCCAAGCGTGGCAACTAAGTCATGATCAAACATGTCCAAAACTTGAATACAGGTTACATTTTGCCGAGTTTCCGGCAATGCAAAAAAAAAAATTCACTTTTGAATGAATTGACTCATGTATTATTGCAAAGGTTGTACGGCCTACAAACGTTATTTGTTTCAACAACAATTCTTTCACAAGATTTCCATTTCTTTTTTTTCCTGATATATTTTGTAGCATAATACTAACATTTTGGGGGGCTTATGTGCACAATACACAATACAGTTGTGTATTGTGCACAATACACAACTGTATTTAATCACATTTTTTAGAGGAAGTACAATGTTGGCAACAAGATTGACTTGGTATCATTGGAAATGATTTGAATGCAACACAAACTTTTTCCGTGTTTTTTTTCTACTTTTTTAAAAATTCCTTAAAAAAAATCTCATTGTGTTTATTTTTTCCAAGCTGTTACTTTTTATTTTTGTTCTCTATTTCCTTTTTTCTTTCTTTTCTTTTTTTCTGTTTTTTTTCTGAATTTTTCCTTCTTTTTTTCCTCTTCCTTTTGTTTCTTTTTTTTCTCAGCTTTTCACTACTTTTTCATTTTGGTATTTTTTTCTTTTTTGTTCTATTTCCCTCCCCCTGCCTTCAAGTCATTTTGTGCATAATTTTACATCATATTTGGTCATATAGGGATGAAAGGATCAAAAACAACCCGAAAGAGCTGTTTAGGACCTGAGCTGAGCCGAAGAAGCCGGTTCTTGAAAAACTCTACTAACTTTACTCAACTTCGTTCTACTTGACATTGACTTCATTTAGAACACAGCATCAGGGGAAGCCGTGTATTTTGACCTTCATGCACTGTAACTTTGACTTAATTAACTTCTTAATTAGCAATTTTAAGCCCTGATTTTTGTGAGCTGGCTCGATTTTCTTGTGCGCTGAGAATGTGCGGGCAGTGCGTAATTGCGCACACACGCAGCTTAGAGGGAACATTGCTCTCCACTCCTTTCTATCACCAACAAGAGCTCCAGCTTCCATTATATTTCGACTTATTTCCTGCAGTGCATTCATAACAACATCCATCCCTTCCACTTGGTCTCCTTCCATTGACTTCTGCTCTGTAGATCCTCTTCAACATTGGCTCCTCATCCATCCTCTCCATGTGTCCAAACCAACCCAGTACTCGGTTCCACGACGACTCCAGTTCCGTCTCTCACAATTTCATTTCTCAATCTATCCGATCTTGTCACTCCTAACATACTCCTCAAACACTTCATCTCCAAAACATTCAACTTCCTTCTTAAATCTGCGTTCAGGCTCCAAGTCTCTGCACCGTACAACACAGTTGGCACCATCACACTCTCCTAGAGTCCCCTCTTAACATCCATACTTATACTCTTGATTAAAGTGGTGAATTTGTTGATATGGCTTTTTTATCATTTCATAGATTTGATCAAATCATCTCATGTCACACAGTGAAATGACATGTGCTAAAAAATTAATTCTGTCTTCATAGCAGATTTTGGAGGTTTTGTTGAATATTGTCTTCAACTATATGTCTTTCTTGAAAAAAAAATCATAATATTTTGCTTTATGGCTTTTGGGTCAAAAAGGTTCTTCTCTAAACTGTATTTGGATGTCCTCAAACGGAGAAGAAATCCAAGATCTCGTGAAAGCGCTCCGGGAGGAAAAGCGTCTACTCACATCTCGGTGACGTTCTCGCTCTCTTGCGGCGCCAAGGCCGGGACGCCGGCGATGCCGTCGGGTTCCAGGCACTGCAGCATGGCGAAGGAGCAGCGGCAGGCCGACGGGCAACCCTCCAGGCTGGGCGCCGGTGCCAGGCTCAAGAGCAACGGCAGCGCCAGCGCCGCCTCGGCCGGGAACATCCTCAAAGTGGAACGTCGGCCGGCCCGGGTCCCGGCTGGAATGAGAGGACGAGGCGAGGCGCGGCGGAGACGGGCCCCCCGGGGACGCGCCGGGGGTGGTGCCGGGCTGCTGCCCTTTTCTGACTCCCTCTCTTTCCATCTGGAAAAGAGGGAGGGGCTCTACAAAGTCACGGGGGTTGATGATGAGGAGATCTTATCGCTGCAACTTTCTAGGATCGGACACAGTTGCTGCCGGCAGGTGCAAATCTCCACCCCAAAGCACCGACATTTCCATCCATCCATCCATTATCTCCACCGCTTATCCTCAGTAGGGTCGCAGGGGTGCTGGAGCCCATCCCAGCTATCTCCAGGCAGTGGGCAGGGGACACCCTCCACTGGCTGCTAGCCAGTCGCAGGGCACTCATTCACTCACTCATTCCCACCTAGGGACTATTTGGACCGGTCAATCCACCTAACATGTTTTTGGAATGTGGGAGGAAACCGGAGTGCCCGGAGGAAACCCGGGCAAGCACGGGGAGAACATGCAAACTCCACACAGGAGGTTTGATCTCATGACCTCAGAACTCTACTGCAGCCAATTAACCTGACATGCATGTTTTTGGAATGTGGGAGGAAACCGGAGCGCCCGGAGAAAAACCCATGCAAGCACTGGGAGAACATGCAAACTCCACACAGGAGGTGCGAACTCATGACCTCAGAACTGTGCCGGACACGCGCTAACCACTGCGCAACTGTGCTGCCCCACCAACATTTCCAGCGGCAAAAACTGTTCTGCCAATGAAGTTCAAGGAAGTTCAACAACCATGCTGGAGAACGTGTGGAGAGGTACATGTTGACCACATGCATTTATTGTGACTTTGTCAAAGATTACAAGATGACTGGGACAAATCTGTCAGGACCAGAACAGAAACAGGACCCAATTGCGTTACGTTTCTCACAAGTTTTATTGAAGGAAAGGAAGGGCTGCACCTACGATCCAGTGTTCGCTGGACGCAAGTCACTCTCTTACTCAGATTTTGATCCAAACACGGAGGATCCACTTCCGGAGATGGCGGTGTCAGGGACGGAAAAAACAGGTCGGTAACCGGGACTGGGAGAGCAAGGCGTGGTCGGGGTCGGAAAGGTGTCGTAAGCCAGGACGGGACAACAGACGTAGTCAGGAGCAAAAACGGGTCGTAGCCAGGGACAGACGGGAGCAAAAACGAGACAGGTGGGAGTCAAGGTCGAAAAAGAATTGCCTAGTAGTCACTGAGGTTTGTAGACGGACTGACAACAGGAGACAGACAGGACTGGGTTCAAGTAGTGACAGGGAGCCAATCAGAACCCGCGGGCACAGGTGAGTCACATCAGCAATCATGACAAAAGCATGGTTTGTTTGGAAGAAAATTGTGGAATACGGGCTACCCCAAGATATCAAGGTGTTCTATTTTTTTTTAATCCAACAGAAGAAATATTACATAAAAAAGAGCTGGTCAAAAATTCTTGGAACAGCTAGCAAAAAAGGTCAAGATTATGATGTGAACAAGACTTGAGGCAAGTTAGTAAGGCTGGCTTTCACTATGGGGTGGAGTCTTTGCGTATTTCTCACTTTGCACACGATACGAAAGAAAATGGAGGACAAAACAAGTCCGACCTAGCTTTGACTTGTAAGGTTGGGCTTGAACATCAGCCCGTGTTTTTTATCTTTCAAGAAATAAGAACCAGGAGACTGAATTTGACGGATATCGGTATCAGGGTTTTTGTTTTTCGTTCGACGAAACCATTATTAAGTAACATGCACCTGAGACTCTCTCTTCGTCCTCCTCCCCTCCCCTCCCCCCCTGATACTCACTCCTTCTGATTGGATAAGCGACCGGGGGCTAAGCCACGGAAGCAGGAGAAAGCGGCATCTCGGCGAAGTGGTCCCGACATGCCTGCGTCCGTGGTAGAAAAGGGGGTTTGGGATTAAGAAATAGTTTAAAAAGTGTAATGAACTTGTTTTAGGCAAGCAGGTTCAGGTAACTCATAAATGAGCTCTTATCATAACATTGATTCATCACTCAAGCGTATGTGTTTGTGATTAAGAGAGAGAGCATAAATAGCGCACTAAAGTAGAAGTGATTAGCTGTTACCATAACAATTGTTTCAATAGTTTGTCAGTCTCGCTCTAAAACAAGAATGCCCACACTTGTCATGTTGAAATTCTGTTGAATTTGTTGTTTTATGTTCATTTACGTCTTTTGTTTACCTGTGATCGAGGAACTTACCTGTCAGTTATTTAGAATTTTGTATTTGACGTTTTTTTTTGCAAGTTAGTGCAAGACAAGTGTCACGGTTACCCATGGTGCCCAATTGGCCCCGCCGGTTTGGCGCCAGCTGCGGCCCGTTGACTGATTGGCTTCCTTCCTATTCGAGCTCAGTGCTTTCACTCACCCTTTGTCAGTCTGTCAACGAACCTCTGCACCTGCAAGACGTGTGTTTTGACTCTGTCCAGTATCCTTTTTGTGTATTCTGTCAGATATCGATCCCGTCTATCTCGTGCTGATTGATATCGGACTCCGGTCTTCAGTGTCTGTTATCGATGCCGTCTGTCTCATCCAGTCCGATATCTTGCGGCAGTCTCCAGTTTCTGGTATCGTTCCTATCTATCTCGTCCTGCTTGATATCAGACTCCAGTGTCCAGTGTCTGGTATCGATCCCGTCTGTCTCATCCTGTCCGATACCTTGCGCCAGTTTCCAGTTTGTGGTATCGATCCCGTCTGTCTCGTCCTGTCTGATACCTTGCTACAATCTCCGGTATCTGGTATCGATCCCGCCTGTCTCATCCTGTCCGATATCTTGCGGCAGTCTCCATTTTCTGGTATCGATCCCGTCTGTCTCGTCCTGTCTGATATCTGAACCCAGTCTCCTGTATCTGGTATCAATCCTTTCCCTCCGGTATCTGCTTGTGTATCTGCTATCAATCCTGTCTGTCCCGTCCTGTCCGGTATCGACCCCGTCCGTCCGGTATCTGCTCGTGTATCTGGTATCGATCTGGTCGGCCTCTGGCTTCCTGTTTTTCCACGCCGGACTTCTGTCTTACTTCTGCCGAATCACTGGCATTTGTCTCAACGCGCACGACTGCCCCGTTCCCGTAAAACAAAGCTTGTGTGAAAAACGTTACGCATCTGGGTCCTCCTCCTGTCGTGGTTCTGACAAACAAGTGTATGTTTTTTGAATTTTGGTGTTTCATTTTTCCTCCCTTAAGAGTTTTATTTCTTTTTTTCATAACTTTGTCTCCTTTTTATCACTTGATTGCCTTTTCTTGATTTTTTTTTTTTAAGAATGTTATGAATTTAAAATATGTTAACGATGAGTCAGTTATCTAGCATTTGACCTTTTTTGCAAGTCAGTGCAAAAAAATGGACTCTTTTCCCCCCAAATATCCTTTTGGTGCATCCTTATATCAGTTTTGCAAAAAAGTGAGCCTCGCGGCACTTGTGCCTCACCCCGACGACCGCCCCCCCCCCTCGGACTCATCGGCGGGGTCGCCCCGTGCCCACCGCAATCACCACTTAAAAGGCCTTTTTTGCCCCGTCATCAAAACGAGCCGCTGCCTTTTAATGAGACTTCCTTTTCTTTTTCTTTGCGCTCAGCAAAATTTTGCAAGACAAACCGCTTTTCTTTTCTCGGGCAGAAGTTCCAAAGTCCGGCCCCGGGGCTATTTGAGGCCCCTGATAAAAACATTGACAGATATGTGGCCATTTCACCAGAGGACGGCAGTAGCCCTTTGGCCACTTTGCCCTCGGCTATTAAGAATTGACGCCCACCCCGTTTCCGACACGGCAACGCTAGATAAAAAAGGAAAGTTGACTGTGAGGGTCGCCGCTTTCAGGCTAAGTGGAAATTTTTTTTTACCAAAATCCGAAAAAACAATGGCCGATTTGACAAAATACAATACGAAGGCGTACAAACACAAAACAGGCCGACTACGAAAGGCTGACTGTCACGGACCAGGAACGGAGACGAGACCCGATTGCAGTCGTTTTACACGGCTTTATTTAGAAGGAGGAAAGGGCTTGAACCCACGATCCGGTGATCGCCGGTCACGGGTAGCAGATCGCTGGGAACGCGAAAGTGGCACTTCCGCGTCAAGCGAGGGCAATGCCGAGAGCGAGGAAAAAACAAGTCGACGGCCGGGACAAAGGAGCAAAAACGTAAACGGGTTCAGAAAAAGGTCGGCGACGGAAATCAGACGGAGAACAGGGCAGGAGAGAGTCAGGAGTCAAAAGAGCTGTCTTTGCGTGTCGCTAAGGTTCACAGACGATCCGAAAATGATGAAAGGAAGGTGGGGGTTTAAAAAGAGGTCAACAGCCAATCGGCGTCCGCGGCTGTTGGCGCCAACGGAGCAGACTCGGGTGCCCCGCATCAGTAATCATGACACTGACTGGAAAGGACCGCCGTGAAAAGGTGAAGCAACCGGAAGCTGTTTCAACGGCACAGCGGCGCTTTTTCACGATACCCCGTGCGTCCGATGAGGATGCGATAAAGGCGAGCTACGAGGTCTGATCGCCAAGTACTACGAAGCCGAATAGTCGGCCCCCACGCCAAATCTGGACCGCTTTCTCAAAAGTTTGGACACCCCTGGCTTGGACTGTTACAAGGAAAATATCATCTTAAATTTGAGTTGCAACATATCCTGCGTCTTCTTGCTTTCATGTTTTTATTTCGATCTAATTGATGTAGTGTGGTCACGGCGCCCTCGTTTTCGTTTTTTTCATGTTTTGCTCAGTTTATGCTAGCTGGTGTCCCAGCATATCCTATGTTGTCTTTGTTGTTTTGTTCAGGAAGAGTGAGTTTGTCTTGAAACATATCACCCGTTTTCCTTGCATGTTTTGTTCATTTTTACCTTGTTGTTTTTTTCATCTTTCCACCACTGAGTTGCTTCTGTTGTTATTCAATCCACATGCAAGTATTTAGGTTGTGTCTTCTTACTTTCATGTTTTGTTCACTAAGACACAGTTGGTGTTTTCGTCTTCTTGTCACTACAGCGCTTTTGCTGTTTTGTGCTCGTGTGGGAATGCTTCTTATGTCGCCTCCTGTTTTAGAGCTACTTGGTGTCACAACATATCCTGTATTGTCTTCCTTTCAGGTTTTGTTACTCTTTGGTGTTTCAATTAATTCTTTCCATTGTGCTCGTGTTGTTGTTTTGTCCTTTTGTGGGTATGTGTCATGTTTTGTTTAGTTATATCAATTTTGTGTTGAAACTTATTCAGTGTCTTCTTACTTTCATGTTTTGTTTTGAGTATTTTGTTCATTTACATCCAGTTGGTCTTTTATCACCTCATCACCATGACGCTCTCGTTGTTGTTTTGTCCTCCTGTAGAAATATTTCTTGTGTCCCCTTTTCATGTTTTGTTCAGCTACTTTGTGTTGATACATAACCGATGTCTTCTTACTTTCATGTTTTGTTTTGAGTATTTTGTTCATTTCCATCCAATTGGTCTTTTATCACCTCATCACCATGACACTCTCGTTGTTGTTTTGTCCCCCTTTGGGAATTTTTCTTGTGTCCCCTTTTCATGTTTTGTTCAGCTACTTTGTGTTGATACATAACCGATGTCTTCTTACTTTCATGTTTTGTTTTGAGTATTTTGTTCATTTCCATCCAATTGGTCTTTTATCACCTCATCACCATGACGCTCTCGTTGTTGTTTTGTCCTCCTGTAGGAATATTTCTTGTGTCCCCTTTTCATGTTTTGTTCAGCTACTTTGTGTTGATACATAACCTATGTCTCCTTACTTTCGCGGTTTGCTTATTTATATCTAGTCGGACCGTTCACAGTCCCGTCCCCATGGCGCTCTCGTGGTTATTCAATCCATATTTGAGTATTCATTCTTGCCGGCTTTTCTTTCTCGTCATCGTTTGGAGCTAGCGAAACTTTTTTGTGGCTTTGATGACTTTGATGACCGAAGACAGCGCCGAACCTCATGGCCTTTTTCAGTCAAGCGTCTTTTTGGGTACCGCATCCACCGCGTCGGTTTCCTGCCTTGGCTTTCTTTTTCGGCGGCGACAACCAGAGATGGATGTTAAAGTCAAGTGTGGTCATTAACCCCGCACCCCTACCGCCCCTTGCCGCCCCCGAGCGCCATCAATCACCCTAATGCACAAAAACGCTAATGCGGTTAAATACGGCCGGAAAAAATCAGCCGGCTTTTATCTGTCGATCTGCTTCCACTGTCGGGTCGCGAGGAAGACTTTTGATTGGCTGATACCGGACAACAACTTAGAATTAGAATTGTCTTTCTCGTCGTCGATATCAACGTCGTCAAACGTTTGTATGCGACCGGATGAGACGTGGCACTCATGGGTAATAATTGTTACAACATAGCGCTTAGAAAAAAACCGAGTTATCATAATAGTCATGCAATGAAGATTAGTTTTAATAAATATATATAAAACTCATTTTATTTGGTTACAATTGACTTTTGTTGTGAACAAAATACTTGAAGTACAGTCAGCTATGTCTACTTGACCAGTTGTCTCAGGTTGTCAGGGTTGATTCCTTAAAGTGAATTGATATTGTTTACTGCTGATTATTTGATGATATGATTTATTTTGTTGCATTCCAAGTGTTGGATATACGTGTTGCTGGTGAAGTGCAATCGATAGGACAAGGACTCGTTACTTTTACTAGCGAGTCATTTCGTTTCAAACTCAGTTCATTTTTAGAAGAAGTTGGGAGTATCTATAACTGATGACTTTTGAAAAAGGACTTGATCAGATGTCCCGGGTTCCATTTGTTTTCCTCATAACTCGTGCGCAAGCGCTTGAATTTCCTCAAAGGGTTCGAACGGGTCCTTGAAATCCTTGCCTTCTTAGGTTGTGTTTTCAAGGTCAGGAAAATGCTTGAATCTTGGCTGAAATGCTTGAAATTGTTGCCATTGTCATGTTTCTTGGCAGTCTGACCCTATTCACCAGGCAATACTCGAAAAAAGAAAACATTTTAAAAAGTGTGTGAAAATGACGCTGACAGGCCTGCTTTAAGTCATCATAGAATACAATAGAATAGAAAATACCTTTATTGTCATTGTTACAAAATGGGTTAACATAGTGTGACAAGGAAATTGGGCATGACACTCCAGTTTCACACATTCACAGTGAGGTAAAAGCCGAGAAGATAAAGGAACAGCGAAGATAAGGTTATAAAACAAGGAGGATAAGGCTATAGTTATAATTTACATGATATTTACTCGAGAAATGTCGGCCTGTAGAATGTTACATACAGTTGGTATGGTAAGGGTTGTGCAATTTTGCATTTGGTGCAAAAGTCATCATAGTGCAGAAAAAAAAATGGTCAACATTGTGCAAGGTGAGCAGTAATCATGGCGTTGTTATGTGGAGCATCATCACCCTCCTACTGGTCTTACCCAAGAGGACAGCTCTATTTAGAATACAATCAGTTTTGACACCCAAACGGCTCCTTGGAATTTTTTTTTAATTATATATTATTAATAATACTAAAACATGCACCAATAATTAGTAATTTCATGTTTTGCAGGGGATCCCTGAAAAAACACCTCAAATATGAATTAATATATTCACAGATCTACAAAAAAAATCCTTTGTAAAATACAAAACAATTCGAGCTTTTGATAGACTGAACAGATTCATAGTCGAACCACAAAAATCCAAAACAACAAAACCCAAATTAAAACATATGAACTCTTTAGTGCTATGAATAAATGAAAATGCAAAAATGAACTCTTTACAATTCGATATGAACCAATTGAGAGACAAATCCTCTGAAAAACATGCAAAAAATATAAATGTGTCAGGACCAGAACAGAGACAGGACCCACTTGCGTACGTTTCTCTTCCTTTTATTGGGAAGAGGGGAAAGTATTGCGTACAAGATCTGTAGATCGCTGGCCGCGGGGAGCAGGTTGCTCAGACGCGGAAGTGGTATTTCCGTGGCGAGCGATGACGGTGTCGGGAAAAAACAGGTCAGTAGCCGTAACAGGAGAGCAAAAATCGTGGTCGAGGTCAGAAAATAGGTCGAAGCTGGGAAACAGACGGGAATCAGAACAGAAACGAGTCATGGTCGAAAAGGCTTGCCTAGCAGGAGCTGAAGTTTGCAGACGGACTGACAACGGGTGACAGGGAGACTGGGGTATGAAAAGTGACAGGTAGTTTCTTTCAGTACTCTACTTTTTTCTTGTCTTCCGTATTGAACTCAACGAAAAGATCATAGCTCATAAGTAGGAAGAGTTAGAAATAGCAAAATGTATGTGCTAGCAGCAGGGTTGGCTAGGGTTACTTGAACTGGATTACTTTCAATGACCTTTGGATTAGTCCAATACCAAATATGCTCATAAAAGACAAAAGAAACTAAATAGGAATAAAATGATGACTCACAACACGTGGTAAGCTTTCTCTCCTGGCTTTGATCTCTGGCAAAACCAGGGTTGGGTAGGGTTACTTTTACTGGATTACTTTCATTGACTTTTGGATGAATCCCATATCAAATATGCTAATAAAAGACAAAAGAAACTAAATATAAATAAAACGATGACTCACAACACGTGGTAAGCTTTCTCTCCTGGCTTTGATCTCTTTGATCTGTGACAGAAACAAAATTAAAATCAATCCAAACAGCTTGCCGACATCATTTTTGCCGTTCCGTGTATTCCGTTACTCCCCAAGCCTGCACAAAATGGAGTCATTTTATTCCTATTTAGTTTACTTTTATTCGCATATTTGCTATTGGAGTCATCCAAAAGTAATCCAGTTCAAGTAACCCTACCCAACCCTGGCTAGCAGCCAGATAGCAATTTTATAGAAGTCGTCAAAGTCAATAACAAAAAAAACACTTGTTCGATGGGTGCTGAAAAAGGTAGTGAAAAGAATGAAAAAATGGTTCTTGAAAGTGCTTGAAAAGTGCTTGAATTTGGCCATGAAATAGGCGTACGAAGCCCGGAGTCACGGAAAGCCGCAAAATCGTGGATTTGTTTTCCCATTTTTCCTGCAACATGTGGGCCAGGCGTCTTATCAGATGGAGCGGAGGACAACCAGGGCTTGCAACTGGAGATCGGCGTATCGCCGCATCTCTTGTCCGCCTCTTCGCCACCGATAGACACTAGAACCCCCCCCCACCAACACCACCACCGCCCCACCCTGATTGAGTGTCCGCCTCTGATTCTTCATGGATTTCTTCTAACGTAGGGTTGGCCTTTCAATTAGCTACGGTTACTTCTTACATCGTTTCAAAGGGATTTCGTTTCTCTCTCGGATTACTGACATCCAAAATCAGCCGTCCTCAAAAAGGATGCTGAACCCTGAGCTCGATCGAGAAATGGGATTTGAGATCAAAGCATGACGAAGAAATAAGACTTGACTTAAGACCTAGACAAAAATTGGGACATGACTTAAAAACGAGTCATTAAAAGAGACTTAAAAGCTAGACAAAGAATTGGGACTTGACTTAAGAACGAGACAAATACATGAAACTGGACAAAATAGCTAGACCAAATTATAGGAGTTGACCTTAAAGCTGGCCAATCAAATATGACTCGACTTAAATTGTTAGACAAAGGAAGGGCTAGACAAAGAATTGGGACTTGACTTGAAAGAGAGACAAATACATGAGACTGGACAAAAAAGCTAGACCAAGTTATAGGACTTGACTTGAAAGCTGTGACTTGACTTAAATGGCTAGACAAAGAAACAAGACTTGACTTAAGACCTAGACAAAAATTGGGACATGACTTAAAAACTAGTCATTAAAAGAGACTTAAAAGCTAGACAAAGAATTGGGACTTGACTTAAGAACGAGACAAATACATGAAACTGGACAAAATAGCTCGACCAAGTTATAGGACTTCACTTGAAAGCTGGTCAATCAAATATGACTTGACTTAAAGGGTTGGACAAAAATTGGGACGTGTCTTGAAAATTAGACAAGGAAATAGGACTTGACAAAAGAGCTAGACAAACAAATAGGACTTGACTTAAAAGTTAGTCATTAAAAGGGACTTAAAAGCTAGACAAAGAATTGGGACTTGACTTGAAAGAGAGACAAATACATGAGACTGGACAAAAAAGCTAGACCAAGTTATAGGACTTGACTTGAAAGCTGTGACTTTACTTAAATGGCTAGACAAAGAAACAAGACTTGACTTAAGAGCTAGACAAAAATTGGGACATAACTTAAAAACTAGACAAGGAAATACGACTTGACAAAAGAGCTAGAAAACTAAATAGGACTTGACTTAAAAGCTAGACAAAGAATTGGGACTTGACTTAAGAACGAGACAAATACATGAGACTGGACAAAAAAGCTAGACCAAGTTATAGGACTTGACTTGAAAGCCGTGACTTGACTTAAATGGCTAGACAAAGAAACAAGACTTGACTTAAGAGCTAGACAAAAATTGGGACATAACTTAAAAACTAGACAAGGAAATACGACAAAAGAGCTAGAAAACTAAATAGGACTTGACTTAAAAGCTAGACAAAGAATTGGGACTTGACTTAAGAACGAGACAAATACATGAGACTGGACAAAAAAGCTAGACCAAGTTATAGGACTTGACTTGAAAGCCGTGACTTGACTTAAATGGCTAGACAAAGAAACAAGACTTGACTTAAGAGCTAGACAAAAATTGGGACATAACTTAAAAACTAGACAAGGAAATACGACAAAAGAGCTAGAAAACTAAATAGGACTTGACTTAAAAGCTAGACAAAGAATTGGGACTTAAGAACGAGACAAATACATGAAACTGGACAAAATAGCTAGACCAAATTATAGGAGTTGACCTTAAAGCTGGCCAATCAAATATGACTCGACTTAAATTGTTAGACAAAGAAAGGGCTGGAGAAAGAAATGGGACTTGACCTAAGAGCCAGACAAAGAAATGGAACTTGGTTTCAGAGCTTGACAAAAATGTTGGGCCTGGCTTAAAAGCTAGACTCGGAAATGGGATTTGACAAAAGAGCTAGACAAAAAATGGGATTTGACAAAAGAGCTAGACAAAGAAATGGGACTTTACAAAAGAGTTAGACAAAGAAATAGGACTTAACTTAAAAACTAATCAAACAAATGTGACTTGACTTTAAGTGCTAGACAAAGAAATGAGACTTGACTTAAAAGTTGGATAAAGAAATGGGTCTTGACTTAAGGAGCTAGACAGATACTTGACCTGAAAGCTAGACACAGAAATATGACGACTTAAGAGCTAGACAAAGAAATGGGGCTTGACTTCACAGGTACACAAAAAGGTGGGACTTGCCTTAAAAGACAAGGGACTTGAATTAAAAGTTAGACAATGAAATGGGATTTGACAAAAGAGCTAGACAAGTAAACGGGACTTAACTTAAAAGCTAGTCGAACAGATGGGAATAAACCCTTAAGAGCTCGACAAAACATTTGATGACTAAAATCTCCAAGTGTACAATAGCAGATGCATCCTAAAAGGTGTGGGAATCAAAGCCACATGATTGACCAATACTGACAATGATGTAAACGTTGCACAATAGTCAAAAGAATAGACAACAATAAGGTATAGCAGTCAAAATAAGAAACTTTGCAACCTCCTTTGCAGGTGTCCAATAGTCCAAACATAATAAAGCTATCAATACATGACCCTAGTTCAGGAAACAAAATTGACTTTCATGTTTTGTTTCCCCTCCTGGCCCCGCCCCTCTCTTTCGGGCTCGGTTCGCGACGCCGCGATGCAACGTCGGAATCGATGAGGCGTGAAACCCGAGCGTCCCGAGCATCCCAGGGCGTCATTAGCGGCGCGGACGCCGCGGGCAGATGAGCGGAAACCCGAGAAGCCGTTCGGGGAGGGGGCCCGAGAATAGGGGGAACGGGGAGGGGGACCGCGACAGCTCCGCTCACTCTTACGTCTCACCTCCCACCGTGCCAGATACTCCCCATGCGATCCCGACCGACCCCTTTCCAAAAGCTCCTTTACTTCTATGAGAGATCGCATGCAAACATCGTAAAAAGCTAGCTGGATAGCTTGCTAAATAGCTAAAAAGGTAGCTTGACAGTTAGCTAGAAAGGAGGCTGAAATTGAGGTGGATACCTAGCAAAACGGTCAAATGTTAGCTAGATAGCCTGCTAAATATTCAAAAAGGTAGCTTCATACTTAACCAGAAAGACACCAAAAAAATACTAAAACTAAAACTAGATAGCTAGCTAAGAGTAAATAGCCAGATAAAATGTAAAAAAAGCTCAATAGTTATATAGCGAGAAAGGTATGCCAAAATTGAGTTTGATAACTACACCAAAATGTAAATTGCTAGCTTGATAACATGCAAACATTGTAAAAAGCTAGCTGGATAGCTTGCTAAATTGCTAAAAAGGTAGCTTGACAGTTAGGCTGAAACTGAGCTGTATAACTAGCAAAACTGTCAAATGTTAGCTAGATAGCCTGCTAAATATCCAAATAGGTAGCTTCATACTTAACCAGAAAATAATACTAAAACTAAAAAGGAGCTAGATAGCTAGCTAGCTAAGAGTAAACAGACAGAAAAAATGTTTGAAAAAAGTTACATAGTAAGCTAGAAAGGAGGCTAAAATTGAGCTTGATAATTTGCAAAAAGGTCAAATAAATAGCATGCAAAAATCGTAAGAAGCTAACTAGATAGCTTGCTAAGTAGCCATAAAGGTAGATTGATCGTTAACTAGAGAGGTAAACGGGTAAACAAACTACATAACTAGATATCTAGCTTAAAGAGTAAAATGCTAATTAAATAGCCTGATAAAAAGTTAAAAAAAAATAGTTAGTTAGCTTACTAGAAAGGAGGCCAAACTTTTGCTTGATAACTATTAAAAAAGATGGAATGTTGGCTAAATAGCATTCAGTAGACGTTAAAAAACCTAAAAGGGAGCTGGCTAGCTCACTCAGAGTAAAAGGTTTAAAAAAAAAAAAAAACACGTTCTGATCTTCATCCGGTGAGCAAAAGGAGCATCGGTGCAACAAAGAGAGGACAACGGAGGAGGTTTTTGGGGCAAATTTCAAAGATGAAGATGACTCGTTGGACAAGAAGGTTGTGAAGAAAATGGTGAGAAAAACATGGAAGAAGCGACAAGAGTCACACCTGCAGAAAATCTCACCTGGACAGGACCGGGCTTGGACCTCAGCTAGCACTCATTAGCTCGACCCGCCAAAGTTTGTTTTAGTGTGTCGTTTTTTTGTTTTTTTTGGTGGCAACGTTCGGGTGGCCGGCGAGTTCCCAGAAGGAGGCCTTCGTGTCCGCGCCGGAGTCGGACGAGAGCTTTCCGGAAAGGCGGCGTCGGCGGCTCCGGGAAAAGTCGACGGTCGGGAAGATTAGCGTCCTCGGAGCGGAAAAATCCCGCCCGATCGGACGATTACGAGACGGACTTAAATGAGGTTGTTTTCATCGGGGCGGTCGCCGCTTTAAAAATTGCCCCGTGATTGGCTCGTCCCTTCTCCCCAAAAAGTGAAAAAAAAAACGGATTTGCAATTCAAGACAAAACACAAGAATAAAATACAGTCGGGGATATGGCCAGCCCGCCTTATCGCCTCGCTGTTTTTTGTTCCCCTTGCTACGCCATTTTCCCCACGGGACAAACGATTTTGCTTTTGTCTCCACCAGTTGTTGTTCTTCTTTGTCTCTCTACCTCTCTCGCTCTCTTTTAAAGTACCCTGCAAGAATGTTAAGGGCCGCTGTAGTCTGCGGTCCAATTTTCAAGCGGTCCAAATGACGGACAGCCTTCACTTTCCCGTCAACTTTGACATTTTTCAACAAGAAATATTAAATATTTTAATGTTCATACAGTCTTATTTAACTTAGAATTTTGTTCCAAAAGACAGGCTTTACTTTGATATCATCAGTCAACTCTTCTCTTTCCAAGTCCTCACAAATGAAATATGAAAGTTGAGGTTCGCTTCGGCCTCGGTCCGCCAAAAAGATGTAAGACTGTAAATGTTTCTAAAGTCTTGTTTAACTTACAATTTTACTACAAAAGACAGGCTTTACTTTGATATCATTAGTCAGCTCTTTTCTTTTCAAGTCCTCACAAATAAAATATGACAGTTGGGGTTCCCTTCATGCTCGGTCCGCCAAAAAGATGTAAGACTGTAAATGTTTTTAAAGTCTTGTTTAACTTAGAATTTTGTTCCAAAAGACAGGCTTTACTTTGATAGCGTTAGTCAGCTCTTTTCTTTCCGAGTCCTCACAAATAAAATATGAAAGTTGGGGTTCCCTTCATGCTCGGTCCGCCAAAAAGATGTAAGACTGTAAATGTTTCTAAAGTCTTGTTTAACCAAGGATTTCATCCCAAAAGACAGGCTTTACTTTCTTATCAAAATGTAGCTCTCCTCTTCCTTGGTCATCACAAATAAGATATGAAAGCTAGGGTTCGCTTCGGGATCGGCCCTCCAAATAAATGTAAAAAATATTTCTAGTCGTGTTTAACTTAGAATGTCATCACAAAAGACAGGCTTTACTTTCTTATCCAAATGTAGCGTTTCTTTTCCTTGGTCAAGAAAATATGAAAAATGAATCAAAGGACACCAACAAGGAATATTCTCAGTCAAAGTCTGGCGGGGAACCGGATCCCCCCAACGGACCGCATCGATCCGGACCCGGGCGGGCCGCTTCTGACCCGGGGTTAACCATCTCGGGGTAAACAAGGCGACGCGACACGGATGGATTTTGCCCACGGACGAGGACCCGACTCGCACCTTGACACCGATACGTCCTCCTCCGTCGCGTCCTCCCTGAATTTCGAGTGACGGTGCGTCATCGTTTAGCTTCGATCGGAGCTGAAGTATTCAAACTGAGGAAACCCGAGAATACCATTTGGGATGATTTCCCAAGCCTACTGCTCGACTTTTTTTGAAGCGAGCGAGGAAAAACTTCTGCCGGCGACAACAACAAAAAAGAAGTGAGCTGGATGCACCCGGAGTGTCTGAATAGAGCCAATAGCTGGAGTTGGTCAGAGCTGTTGTAGGCAGGAAATGATAGGTCGCTGGTTCGCGCCTCGGCCGAGACATACCTAATTGGTATAATGGCGGCGCCCTCTGGCTGCGGCTGCATCGACTCAGGTGTATCGACATTTCGTTCTGTGTACATTGTTACAAAGAATGACAATACAAAGGAAATTATTATTATTATTATTATTATTATTATGCCAAAAAGTACAGTAAAAGATTGTAAGAGCTATCTTTATTTGCTTGAAACATTGAAAATTTCCATTAGCAGCTAGCTTGTTATCTGCATCCAGGTGGCTGACATGAGTGGCTAGAGAAGAAATCAGTGAGGAAAAAAGTGGAAGATGCCTTAATGATGGGAATTGGTGACCATCACATGCAGGTCTATGCAGTTCACTGAGCAAGAGCAGTTAGCAATAATATCCATTTATCCATCATTTGCACCGCTTATCCTCAGTAGGGTCGCGGGGGTGCTGGAGCCAATCCCAGCTATCTTCGGGCAGTGGGCAGGGGACACCCTGAACTGGTTACCAGACAACTCGCTCGCTCATTCACACCTAGGGACAATTCTGACCGGCCAATGAACCTGACATGCATTTTTTTGGAATGTGGGAGGAAACTGGAGTGCCCGGAGGAAACCCATGCAAGCACGGGGAGAACATGCAAACTCAACACAAGGTTCAACCTCATGACCTCAGAACTGTGCCGCACACGCGCTAACCACTGCGCCGCCGCGCCACCCGCAATTATATCAATTATGATTTAATTTTTTTGTTGGGTACAGTCAGTGCTGTCACAGCAGAGCGTGCGCCAAATGACCTGCTTGCAGCATCTGGCATCCCCAGGTGGTCTCCCGTGATCATGAGTTCTCAGGGGGATATTCCTGTAAACAGGTGAGTGGCAGAAAGCAGCGTGAGTGGCTAGAGAAGGAAACAATGACAAACAAAAGGGCCAGATGCCTAAGTCTTTGATGTTCACTTGCATGAGCATTTAAAGGATGTAGTATGGGCAGCTAAAAACAATAGCGGCTAGCAACGAGCCAACAAGAAGCAAAAAGCGAAAAAGGAAAGAAATGAGAGAAGGAAACAGTGGAAAAAGTGCCATATGGCTGAGTCTCAGGATTTGGTAACATTCACCCGCATGAGCAGCTGCGTAAAGTGAGTGACAATGAAGCAGAAGCAGCTTACAATACCAATAGTAACTAGTGGCAAGCCATAGCCTACAACCAATTGGCTTGCATGAGTGGCTAGAGAAGGAAACCGTGGTATGGAGTAGAAGATGACAAGTGCCGGATGCCTAAATTTTGAAAGCAGAATCATCTTTATATCCTTGTTTTCTGAATTGTTTGCTTTGACTTTGGAAACCAATAACGACCTTGTCGACTTATTTGACTTATTTTGACGTATTCACGCATGAGTTTTTGACGATGTGAGCGGCTCTTTTGGTAAATCATGTGCAGTGACAGAAGTGACCCGTCAGTCTTAAGTGGGACACTCAGGACGTCCATCCGTCCGTTTGTCTTCCCATCAGTGCGTTCATTAAATATGAATTAAAAACCACACGGGCCTCCACAAAATGGCTAACGTGATTGGCTAGAGAAAGAAACAGTGGGGAAAAAGTCACAATGGAAGGAGGAAGCCATCTTTATTTACACTGAGCCGCTAATATTGACAATAGCGTCTGCCGGTGAAACATTACTTCGAGCCAGGTAGCTTACCTGAGTGGCTAGAGAAGGAAATAGTGAAAAAAAGCCTTCACAAAATGCATCGACTTGTACTTCACGACGTGAGCGGCTCCTCTCGTTAGTAAATCATGCCTGGCGACAGCCGTGACCCGTCAGCTTTAAGTGGGACACTTATATGGTCCATCCGTCCATTTGTCCCCGTCCGTCCGTCCATTAAATATGAATGAAAAACCGCACGGGCCTCTTTGCCTCACGAAATGTCATTACATTTCTTCACGGCTGTTGAATAAGCAGATTGTAGGGGGCCCCTGAGGGTTTTTCCAGGGGGCGGGGGGGCCACAGATGGGCCGGGAAGAGGAGAGGATGAGTGCAATGGAGGGGGGGGTGTGCTAGCTTAATTGCGTCTGAAATGGAATCCGCATTAGCGTCCCCCGAAGTGAATGCGATCGCTCGCCTCGCTCGTCCTGAAAAACACGCTTTCTCAAACTCCCTTTTTGGAAGCCACTTGTGGCCCGTGAGATGCTGAGAGAAGCACAAGAGAAAAAGGAGCAAACAATGCCTTGCCGTTTCAAATATGTCCACTGGATGTCGCTAAATCCCGGCAACGCTGACCAAGCTGTATTGACTGACTACCATGAATCAACCAGAGAACACAGAGTGTCACACCAACTGACTGAACAGATGAAAAAACAATATTTTCATTCCCATTCACAAAACCTACAATATGTCACAAAAGTGAGCACACCCCTTACAATTCTGCAGGGATTTCATCGTAATCTTTAATTGAAAACACCGAGGAAACATCCGCCGTGTAAAGCTTATATAGCAGTGTCGTTTTTTTCCCCTCAAAAAACTTATAGCCATTAGTAGCTAAACCCTTTGTAACATGAGTGAGTGCACCCTTAAGTAAAAGTTCCTGATGTTCAATATTTTGTGTGGCCACCATGATTTTGCAGATCCACTTTAATCCTCCTGGCCATGGATTTCACCAGAGCCTCACAATTTGCAACTAGAATGCTCTTCCACTCCTCCATGACTGAGTTTGTGGATCCCTGAGATCTTGTGCTTCTCCACCTTCCGCTTGAGAATGCCCCGAAGATGTTCTATTGGTTTTAGATCTGGAGACATGCTAGTCCAGTCCCTCCCCTTCACCCTTAACCCATCTTAGAGGTTTGTTTGGGGTCATTGTCAGGCGAAAACATTGCCCTGCGACCCAGTTTCTGGAGGGACGGTATCATTCTCTGCTCCGGTATTTCACAATACATGCTTGATTTTGTGTTTCCCTTCATTGTATACTACTCCCCAACTCCAGTTGCTTCCTATGCAGCCCCAAACCATGACATTCCCAACACCATGCTTGACTTAAGGCAGGACACAAACATGTTTGTACTCCTACCCTGGTGGCCGCCACACATGCTTCACACTGTTCGAGCCAACTCAATTCATCTCTGTCTCATCAGACCACAGAATCTTTCCAGTAAGCCATGGCCATTCTTGACTGACTTGAATTTGCTTCAGTGATGTCCTATTCAACATGCTTGTGGGGTCTATAAGGCAGACCACTGACGTGTAGGAGAGCTATTCATTGGCTAACGGTAGAAAAAACATCAGGCAAAAGACTTGTTGAGTTTTTTTAACCAGGTGCAGTGGGGATAGTAGCAGAAAGGCAACTCGTTCATCCATACTCACTCACACTCACCCCCCGTCTGCCTTTGTGTTTTATGAAATCACAAGACATGGAAAAGTACTGGTATGTTGAGACAAAAGACCATGGAAAAGTACCAACACCTTTAAGCAAAGACAGGAAGACTAAGAGACGGCCAAAAGGAATATCAACTGATTAGAAATACACACCTTGGGCAAATACGTTTAAGCCTACTTTACAATTATGAGTAAATCTCTGCAGAAATGTGAGGGGTCTACTTGCTTTTGTGATATATTGTGCATCTTGATCCAGACTTGCAGAGCTGAGAACAATAATCAGAAACTAAGAAGTACCCAACTTCTTGTCAGGTGATGGCAACTTCCAACTTCCATATTGGCTTCAATCTGACATGCGCGCCGGAGACAAAGCAAGTAACTGCCGGGAGATGGACTTGACTTGTTTACTCGCCTTGTTAATGCCCGAGGAAAGGAAGAGCTTTTAATCTGTGGAAAATTCACTTTTTGTTTGCAATGGATGATTTAATATCATATTTCACTTATCTCTAGATTGCAGTTTTCAGTCCGTCTAGGAACCTCTTAACACTAGGCAAGCCTTTTTCAACTCTGACTCCCACCTGTTTTTTGCTCCCGTCCGTCCCCGGCTTTGACCCGTTTTTTGATCCTGACCACGCCTACTCTCCTGTCCCGGATTTTGACCTCTACTGTCCCCGACCATGTCTACTCTTCTTTCTTGGTTTACGATTCGCTTCCGACCCTGACCACGTTTTTGCTCTCCTGTCCTGGCGACTGACCCTTTTTTCTCGACACCGCCATCGCTGGCCACGGAAGATCCACTCCCGCGTTCAGAGCGACCTGCTTCCTGCGTCCAGCAATCACCAGATCGTGGGCGCAGCCCTTCCTCTTTCCTTTAATAAAACTTGTAAGAAACGTAACGCAATTGGGTCCCGTTTCCGTTCTGGTCCTGACAAAGTACCCATAAAACCGATAACATTTTTAAAACAATTTTCCGTAAAGGACAGGATAGGCTTCAATAGAATGAAAAATGCCAGATAGAAAATTGATCAAGTAAAACGAAACAAAAATGCGAACGATGCAGTATTGGAAATACCACTTTGAAATGGTTCAGTTCATTTGTTTCCTAGCAACGCTCTCGCCCTTGCTTTCCTTTCACCCGACTCGTCTGCGAAGGCGGTGTATTACGGTGAGAGTACGTAATAACGGAAGCTCTCAAGGGCCATCATTCAATTAGAAAGAGAACAATCAAATCATAAAAACAGCCCAAAAACGAACATTCAATTGATAAAAGCGGCCTTTCAAAATAAAAAGCCTTTAACATAATATTTGGATTAAAACGTCATCACCGTGTGATCTTACTTTGAAATAAAACAAATGTTTTTAACCGGCCAAACGCAAATTGCCGCCGGTGTGGCCCCTTCTCAGGCCGAGGTTTTTGAGTTTTTCCTTGCCCGCATGTTGCTTTTAGATCAGGGGATGGAAACATTGAAGTCCTTTGAGACATTGTGTGATTCAAGGCGTCCAAAATAAATGGGACTCAAAACGTGCGGTTGTGGTTGAAGCTATCCTGGTCATGATTTCTGGTTCCGACCCCTCTTCTGATATGACAGCTCCGAGTGTCAGGACCAGAACGGAAACAGGACCCACTCGCGTAACGTTCCTCACAAGTTTTATTAGAAAAAAGGGAAGGGGTTGCCGGACGCGGGAAGCAGGTCGCTCTGAACGCGGAAGTGGGACATCCGGGGCGAACTCGTCTACGAACCTATGCTCCCAGCTAGGAAAGCTTTTGTGACTGTCCGACTCTATCCGGCCCTGTTTTCTGTCCAGTACCTGTTGCCGACCTCTTTTCTGGACTCGTTTCTGTTTTTTGCTCCTCCGCCCCGGCCATCGACCTGTTTTTCTCGCTGTCAACGACGACCCTCTCTCGACACGGAAGTGCCACTTCTGCGTTCCTGCCATCTGCTACCCGTGACCGACGATCATCAGATCGTGGATGCAAGTCCTGTTCTCCTTCCTAATGAAAAACTGAGTAAAACCAACGCAATTGGGTCCTGTCTACGTTCCTGGTCTGTGACACCACACGCCTTTCTTCAACCCTGAATCCCACCTGTTTTTGCTCCCGTCTGTCCCCCGGCTTCGTCCTGTTTTTGATCCTGACCACGTCTACTCTCCCGTCCCGGCTTTCAACCTTTTTTGTTCTCGACCACGTCGACTCTCCTTTCCTGGCTTACGACACGCTTCCGACCCCGACCACGTTTTTGCTCTCCTGTCCCGGCGACTGACCCGTTTTTCCGTTCCCGACACCGCCATCGCTTGCCACGGAAGATCCACTCCTGCGTTCAGAGCGACCTGCTTCTTGCGTTCCGTCTCCGTTCCTGGTCTGTGACACCACAAGGCGGCCTGCCCAACTCCTTACTCGTACGACTCCCTCCCTGTTCTCGGGTAGGGATGTTTTCAGCCTGCGGTTTCAGTCTGTTGAGTAGGACCTTCAGAAGAACTTTACTCGCCTGGCTGATGAGACTGATGGTACAGTAGTTCAAGTCTAGTTGGAGGTCATTTTCGAGAGGAATGTTTTTCTACCATGTGGCCTCTGAGCTAAATTGAGTTTGACACCCCTGTTTTAAGACATTTTATATGTCCTGGTGGTGAAAAAGACAACCGGAGGTGGTTGACATCAGCCGTTTTTGTTGAAGTGGAACAAAAGTGTTATTTGCTTTTCGCATCTTCGGGCCAGGAAATATTCAAAGTAGGAGGCCCACTCATTCGGGATTATTTCGCTTTTTTTCTCCTGTTTCCTTCTCCAGCCACCCTTTGTAGCCACTTGCCTACAGGTTATGACTCGCCGCAAGCCGCGATTGTTTTTGTTTTTTGCTTCTTTTTTAAATGTGACTTGCATTTCACTGCTGCTCATGCGAGTGAACGTTGAGTTTTGTGATTCCAGAATCTCAAACGTTTTCCTCTGTTTCCTTTTCTAACCTCTCAGGGTAACCACTTGGCTGCTGGTTATGCTAGCAAATATTGTTAACTGCTTCATCCAGTGTCACTCCCATCTCACCACTGCTTATGCAAGTGAACTTTCCCAACATTCCAGCATTTTTGACTTTTTTTTCCACCGGATACTTCTCTAGCCACCAGGTGAGCCTCTCGGCTGCAAACTCTGGTTCCCTGCTCTCGTTTTGTCGGACGCTCATTCTTTGTATTTAAGTATCACCTGACTTCCACACTTGCTTGTTCGAGCAAACATCACTGAGTCCTTTCATTCAGGCATTTTCAGTTTTTTTTTCCTATTTTCCTCTCTAGCCACACATGTTAGCCCCTTGGCTGCAGGATATGGCTCGCCTCTAGCCGCCATTGTTAATGTTAACAGGGATGTATGAATAAAGCTTGCTTTGTTCTTCACTTTTCAGTTTTTTTTCCACTGTTTTCGTCTCCAGCCACTCTTGTTGACCAATTGGCTGCAGGCTATGGCTCACAGCTATTGCTATTGTTAGCTGCTCCTACTTCGTACTTTACTGTCACTCACCTTCCACCTTTGCAACCTGTGCATTGTCACCGGATTCTGGCATTTTTCCGGTTCCTTCTCTAGCCACTCCTAGTTTTTACTTGGCATCAGGCCATTGTTCGCTGCTAATGTAATTATTAGCTGCTATGAATAAATAAAGCCTGCTTTGATTTTTACTTTTGGACTTCTTTCCCCACTGTTTCCTCCCCTAGCCACTCAGTTTAGCCATTTGACTTCAGGCTATGGCTAACTGCTAGCTGCTATTGTTAGCATGTAACTAAGGTTTAGGTTTTTTTTCAGTTCTTTCAAGCTTCAGAGATGGTCATGCTAGCAAATTTTTCAGAGTCTTGTCATTCAGGCATCTGGCGCTTGACTTTTTTCCCCATCTGTTTCTTTCTCTAGCCACTCAACTTCAGTTCTGTGATTCGGGGCCCCGACCATTGACATTTTTGGTTTTGCGCTTGCAATCTTTAACTTGCCGTTTTAGTAGCGTCTCCTGATAGCTGCTTGAGTTAGCCACTTCCACCAGAACTGACCAACTCCAGCTATCGGCTCTTTTCAGCCACTCCAGGTGAATCCATTTTTTTTTTTTGTCTCTGGCTGAAATGTATCGTTTCGTGTGTATTTTTTTTGTAGTTTCAAATTGATCAAAAACAAACAATTGAGAATAACACATCTAAAACGAGCTGGACTCCCGAAAAAGGGCCGCAATATATTTGTATTTTTCACGTTCACATTGGGAAGTCCACTTGTGCGTTTCCAAGGAGGCCATTGTGTTTCTGCCGTTGCCCGGCAACCGTCGCCAAGGCCGGCGCTCCATTGTGGCTCTCCTCGATTGCTCGATTCTACTTTTACAAATTGTCCTTTGGCAATTTGCTCTTTAAGGAAAAGTGCGGACATTTTTTTCGTATTATTGAAAAGGGGGATTTCAAAAATCAATCGATACGTTCCATACCGTATACTCTATATTTTCAATGACATCCTTTAGATTTTATTTATCAAAGTCGATATTCATTCTTCTATCAAGAAGTCCATAAAATTCAAATGAATCTACAGTATTTGGAGCTTTGAAAAATTGTAAAATGATACAATGAAACAGATTCAATATCAATATCAATTAAAAGTATCTCCGTTCGATTCATGGATAAGATAAACCCATTTTTTGTGACGCGGTTACTGCACTGAAAAATTGATTGGATTAAAAATCAAATGAAGACTGAGGAGATCATTTCTTCCTCGTGCCATGAGGCTCTTGAACTCCACCCGGGGGAGTAAAAGCCCACATGAAACCCCACCCCCACATTTGCATATGACCCTATTTTTATGACAGTGTGTATTTTCCAGACATGGGACCAAGTCACACATGTCCAAGTCTCAAGTAAGTCTCAAGTCTTCACCTTCAAGTCCCAAGTAAGTCCCAAGTATTTTTTTCTTGGGCAAGTCAAGTCACAAGTCAAGTCCCGAGTCTTAGATTGCCAAGTCCAAGTCAAGTCACAAGTCATAAAAACAGCGACTCGAGTCGACTCGAGTCCAAGTCACTAAGTCTCAAGTCCCCATGTCTGGTATTTTCCGTACTTGTAAAGAATATCCAAATTCTCATGGAGAAGATGCATGCTTCAACTCTTTCTAACAAGTTGTGTCAGCTGAATATTAGAGCGTGGCTAAATGGGACCAATTATTCTGTCTCTTCGTCGCTTGAATTAGGAAGAGTTAGAGAGGAGAAGAGACCGAGTTGCGCTGAAACCTGTATGAAAAATTCAAATATATCATAAAGAAAAACAGAGGATGTGAGTTCTCCAGTGCCTCAAACATATCACAAAGAGGTAGAGAGGAGACACGACCGAGTTGAAAAGCAAAATATATTCTAATGAGTAACGTAAATGCTTTAAAATCCTATCCTAAAAAAAAAAATCCTATCTTGACCGAGCTCTCCTTTGCCTCGTTCAACTACTTCTATCGAAAACAAGACGTGTCGGCTGTTTGAATTTTGTCGCGTGAAGAGAAAGCTTGGGAAAAAAAGAAAGAATGAAAAATAAAACATAAAAGGGAAAGGGTGAGAAAAGGAAAAAAGGAAATGAAGCAAGAAAAAGAAAGAAAAATACAAGAAAAATGAAACAAAAGAAAAAGAGAAAAAAAATTAAAACAAGCAAACAAAAAAAAACAAAAAAAGCTAGGGAAGCGAAAATTGCAAACAAAATAAAAAAAAGCATGGAAAATAAAGTAAGAAGCTACGGGGAAGAAACCAAAAAGTCAAGAAAAAGTTAATAAAAAACTTTTATTCTAAGTAACTTTAACTTGGAATCCCTGCAAATTAAAAATAGTGACGTTTCACTAAAACAACAAATACACTACGAAATACAAGAAAAAAAAAGTATCTTAAAAAAAAGCTTATTAAGAAACACATCCCTGAAAAAAACTGGAAACGGTGCTGTTATGCCAACAACCATCCCACCAACCCATCCCTCACGAGCAGTTTGTTTGAAACACCAACTTCATCTAAATGAACAAAACATGGAAGGTGAATCTTTAGGAAATCCTGAAACACAAACCAGCTCTACATGAACAAAACACGAAAGAGGAAACACTCGAAACCTTCCCGCGCAAGGACTAAACAACACTGAGAGCACCATGACGACGAGATGATGAAACACCAACTTCATCTAAATGAACAAAACATGGAAGGTGAATCTGTGGGATATGCTGAAACACAAACCAGCTTACATGAACAAAACATGAAAGAGAAACACTCGAAACCTTCCCATGCAAGGACTAAACAACACTGAGAGCACCATAAAGACGAGATGATGAAACACCAACAACATCTAAATGAACAAAACATGGAAGGACAGTATCAACGATACGGTGAAACACAAACCCAAAAAAAATGTTGGGGGGTCCCCCCATGTATTTGACATGCCTCCCCTGAGACTCATCTCACCCCGAAATATCGAATATGACAATCGGCTATTTCGGTCGTCCATTCTATTGAAAGAGGAAAAAAAAAAAGGAAAGTGGCAACCGAGCATCATGTGGTGGGCGGAGCACACAAAAAGCTTTTTTTCTCTTTCTTGTTTTTTTTCCAGGTGACGTCACGTCGGCGCGATTCTTTTTCCTTGCGGAGCGAAATCGGCGGAGGCAAAACGCCAAAAGGCCGACGGCGCTGTCGGACGGCTCCTCCTCCGACACTTCCGATTCCTTTTCATCGCCGTTTTCCCCGAAATGAGGCGGTTTCCTTTTTTGGGGAGCAGGCCGCGACCAGGCCCCCTCCCCTGCCGAGCGCCCTTTCACCTGCGGTGGGTAAGTGTCCTTTCTTTGATTCTATTCTTCACGTCCGTCCCGGTTGTCTTAAGTGGCTCCTGCTGCATTCAGGTGACTCTTCTCATCCAGAAGAACATTTCTGTTTTCCGCAGACTTCGAATGGAGTATCTTCTGAACTGGCTGCCGCTGCGTTCAAGGTTAATTGGACACGTGTGTTCATGTCACTCGAACCGTAATGCAAAAACAGAGGGTTCTTAATGAAGTGGCTCGTGCTGCATTCAGGTACTCCCTCCTCCCTTTGGAGCTTGGTCTGAGGTCAAAAGATTAGGAACGTGTTCCGAAAACAATGTCAGGGGATTCCTAATCGAGTGGTTCGTGTTGCATTCAGGTGAGGTCCTCCGTCGGAGACGAAAGTCCTGTGACGAAACATGAGGAACTTGAACTTCTGCGCCTCCTGGAATGGTAGCTGCTGCGTTCAAGGGGAATCGGACACTCGAAAAAAAGAGGGTTCTTAATGAAGTGGCTTTTGCTGCATTCAGGTACTCCCTCCTCCCTTTAGAGACGGGTCTGAGGTCAAAACATTAGGAACACGTTCCTAAAACAGTGTCAGGGTATTCCAAATCAAGTGCTTTGTGCTCCATTCAGGTGACTCTTCTTATCGAGAAGAACATTTCTGGTTTCCGCAGACTTAACTGGCTGCCGCTGCGTTCAAGGCTAATTGGACATGTGTGTTCATGTCACTCGAATCATGCAAATAAAGAGGGTTCTTAATGAAGTGGCTCGTGCTGCATTTAGGTACTCCCTCCTCCCTTTGGAGACGTATCTGAGGTCAAAAGATTAGGAACGAGTTCCTAAAACAGTGTCAGGGGATTCCTAATCGAGTGGTTCGTGTTGCATTCAGGTGAGGTCCTCCGTCGGAGACGAAAGTCCTGTGACGAAACATGAGGAACTTGAACTTCTGCGCCTCCTGGAATGGTAGCTGCTGCGTTCAAGGCGAATTGGACTTTTGTGTTTGTTCCGTTCAGATTCCTCCCATGCAAAAAAGGGGGTTACTCATCGAGTGGTTCGTGCTGCATTCGGGCTACGTCCTCCGTCGGAGACGCGACTCCTGGTACAAAACATAAGGAACTGCGCCTTCTGAAATGGTTGCTGCTGCGTTCAAGGGGAATTGGATTTTTGTGTGCGTGTCGCTCGGATTCCCGCCATGCAATTTAGAAAACTCCCTCTTCCCTTTGGAGATGGCTCTGGGTTCAAAAGGTTAGGAACAGGTTCTTTATACGTCCCTTGAAAAATCAGTGTCAGGGGATTCCTAATCGAGTGGTTCGTGGTGCGTTCAGGTGACTTTTGATAACATTTCCGTTTTCCGCAGACCTCGAATGTAGCACTGCATCTTCTGAACTGGTTGCTGCTGCGTTCCTGGCCAATTGGACTTATGTGTTCACATCACTCCAAAAAGTTTTTTTTAATGAAGCGGCTCGTGCTGCATTCAGGTACTCCCTCCTCCCTTTGGAGAGAGGTCTGAGGTCGAAAGATTAGGAACGAGTTCCTAAAAGAGTGTCAGGGGATTCCTAATCGAGTGGTTCGTGTTGCATTCAGGTAAGGTCCTCTGTCGGAGACGAAACTCCTGTGACAAAACATTAGGAACTTGAACTTCTGCGCCTCCTGGAATGGTAGCTGCTGCGTTCAAGGGGAATTGTACTTTTGTGGTTGTTTTGCTCAGATTCCCACCATGCAATTTAGGAACTCCGACGTCCCTTTGGAGATGGGTCTGAGGTCAAAAGATTAGGAACAGGTTCTTTCTACGTCCCTTGAAGAAACAGTGTCAGGGGATTCCTAATCGAGTGGTTCGTAGTGCGTTCAGGTGACTTTTGTTCATGTTCGACCGACTAACGAGGAAAACATTTCCGTTTTCCGCAGACCTCGAATGTAGCACTACACTATCTTCTGAACTGGTTGCTGCTGCATTCAAGGCCAATTGGACGTGTGTGTTTGTGTCACTGGAAAAAAAAGAGGCTTCTTCATGAAGTGGCTCGTGCTGCATTCAGGTACGATCCTCCGTCGGCGACGCGAATCCTGGAAAATCGGGAACATGTCCTTGAAGCCTCCGTTGCAAAAAAGAGGGTGTTCCCAGTCAAGTGGCTCATGCTGCATTCAGGTGATTTTTCTTAACATTTGACCCACTAACTGTCAGGAACAAGAACCGGATCAGGACCCAAACGCGTGACGTTCTCACACAAGTCCTTTATTTTACGGAAAATGGGGAGTCATGCACGTTAGGCAGCGGTCTGGCGTGGAATGATAGGGATCCAGAGGCCGACGAGATGGATACCAATTGCCCGGGCAGATATCGAAGGGATGGGATCGATACCGGACAGGACGAGACAGACAGGATAGATAACAAATCAGGATATCGAAAATAAACAGGCGAAACTAGACGGGAATGAAAACTGGAGAAAATGATAAACAGGACAAAAATAGACGGAAACAAAACTCGAAACCGAAATTAAACAGGACAAAATAAACGGGAACAATACCGGACAGGATAGACAAACAGGACAGAGTCAAGACCCACGTCTTGCGGGGCAGGAGTTCGTTGATGGACTGACAAAGGGAGAGTGAGAGCACTGAGCTTAAATAGACGGAAAGCCAATCTGTCAACGAGCCGCAGCTGGCGCCACACGGGCGGGGCCAATTGGGCACCATGGCAACCATGCTCACTAACGAGGAAAAACATTTCGATTCCTACGACCTTTGAATGCATCACCGCATTATCTTCTGCTTTGTAGCAGTATGCTCACGTCACAAAATACCCACAAGGTGGCAGCAACTTCCCACAATGGCTTACTTACCCACCGACAATGGTGTCTCGCATGCATTCACGTGTGGCGATGGTCCAATCACAGGCAAGAAATGACACCAATGGAGGCAAAGCAGAGCAGAGAGGAATTATTAGCCGTTAGCCGTTCGAATCGACTTTGTTACCGTTCGATTTATGAGAGTTTGGAAGAAATGAGTCAAAACATTACCATCTACCGCACAGGCCCTTAAAAGACTTGGTCATGTTAAAAATTAGTTGACAATATACAGAAACAGGACAAACTAGACGAGAACGAAAACTGGAGAGAATATCAAACAGGACAAAAATAGACGGGAACGAAACTGGAAACCGATATTTAACAGGACAAAAATAAACGGGAACAATACCGGACAGGAAATACCAACAGGGAAACAGGACCGAGTTAGAACCCACGTCTTGCGGGGATGAGGTTCGTTGACGGACTGACAAAGGAAAAATGAGAGCACTGAGCTTTAAAAGACGCAAAGACAATCTGTCAACGAGCCGCAGCTGGCGCCACAGGGGCGGGGCAAATTGGGCGCCATGGCAATTGTGACAGTTCTGGGGGGAAAAAAAGCCAGAAATAATCACTCATACCATGGTTTCGGACTCTTTCTAGGCAGCCTGGTCAAGAAAGTTTAAAGCACAGTGACAAAGAAACTGTGGCCTTTTATGCCCAGGTTCAAGACATCCTAGACAAAGCACCAAAGGAAGATACCATGATCATCCTGCAGGGGGCCCGGAACCCCTCAATTGCTGCGACGTTCATAAATGAAGAAAGGAAGAAAACGTGCAAGCCGGAAAGCCGGACCTGCTGACTCGAACGACTCGCCGCCGGCAAGAACTCCAGAACGTGGACCTGGCACCACAAGGACAAAATCCACCACAGTCAAGTCCACCACGTCAATCATCGTGAACCGTGAGTGATTATTATGACTCAATTACCGTAAATATCCTCGTATGATGCGCACCCCAAAATTTCAGTCTGAAATTCGGTTTCACTGAGACAAACGTTCCCAACATCGCGTTGAAGATGTATTTATTGAATGTCCTTCAAAGAACCATTCGTCATCACGTACTCCAAAGACAATTGTCTTTCTTGTCATTATATCGACATTGTGAAACATTGCATGCAATGAGATTAGACACAGCACTCCAGGGTAAAACAAAGATATTGAAGAGAACAAAGAAAAAACATTTAACACAAAAAAGTTGTATCCCTTGTTGTTGGTTTTTGCCGTTGATGTCATGGTTGCCGTGGCGCCCATTTGGCCGCGCCCGTGTATGTCACGGTTGCCATGGTGCCCAATTGGCCCAGCCCGTGGGGCGCCGGCTGCGGCTTGTTGAGAGATTAGATTTCCGTCTAGATAAAGTTCAGCGCTCTCTTGCTTCGGTTGTCAGCCCGTCAAACGAACTTCCGCCCCGCAAGACGTGGGTTCTGACTCGGTCCTGTTTTCCTGTTGATATTTCAAGTCCGGTATTGTTCCCGTTTATTATATGTCCTGTTTAATTTTAGGTTCCAGTTTTGTTTCCGACTGTTTTTGTCCTGTTTGTTAGTTTCTTCAGTTTTTGTTCCCGTCTAGTTTCTCCTGTTTCTTTTTGTTATCCCGATTCGTTATCGATCTCGTCGGCCTCTGGATTCCTATCATTTCACCCCAGACCGCTGCCTAACGTGCATGACTCCCCATTTCCCCTAAAGGCTTGTGTGAGAACGTCACACGATTGGGTCCGGATCCTGCTCTGATTCCTGACAGTTGATTGATATATATTTTATATATATTATATAAGTCTTTATCGTTGATATATGATTTTTATCCCTTTTCACATGTTTTGAATCTGTTTGACTTTCATTTTAGCTATAGGATGACAATAAAGACCATTCATTTTTCAGCAATACTTTCTTTTTCCTCCCTTCTCTAACATACTCTTCTGGTACCATGACTAAAGAGGTTATGATAGAATAAAATCGAATGACTTTTCTTATGCGGGATGGTGGATGGGTGGTTTGCGCGCAACCCCACAGTGCAGGGTTCAAGTACTGCGACTGCAACCTACCCTTGCGGAGTTTGCATGTTCTCCCTGTGCCTGCGCGGGTTTCCACCAGGCACTTCAGTTTCCTCCCACATTTCAAAAACATGCATGCCGGATTAATTGGCCGATCCAAATTGTCCCTAGGTGGGAATGAGCGAATGAGTTGTCTGTCCCTGTGTGCCCTGCGACCAGTTCAGGGTATCCCTTGCTCTTTGCCTGAAGATAGCTGGGATGGGCTCCAGAAACCCCTTGACCCTACTCAGGATAAGCGGTGCAGATAATGGATGAATGGAAGGATGGACTTTTCTTATGTCATTTATAACACCACAATCAGTGACTCTTACTGCCGCAACCTGGGTTCAATTTTTGTTGCATCCACTGTTTTGCGGTTGAGGTCAGCTTTGTTTTTTAACTGATCCATCATTGCGCAACTATAGAAATATATACTACTGTGAATAGAATAGAATAGAATAGAATAGTCTTTCACAACCGGAACAGATGTAGGACCCAGATGCGTAACGTTACTCACAAGTTTGTTGAAATATGGAGGAAAGTTTAGAACGTGGAAGTGGATCTTCCAGAGCGGGAGATCGTAGTGTAGTTAGACGGAAAAACAGGTCGTTAGCCGGGACCGGAGATCAAAACTTGGTAGGGGTCAAAAAACGTGTCGTTAGCCGGGACGGGAGATCAAAACGTGGTCGGGGTCAAAAAACGGGTTGTAGCAAGAGACAAACGGGGAAAACAGGAACGGGCGAGTACAGAACAGGATACAAAACAGGACTGGCGGGAATCAGTCCTCGCCCTGTCAATACAGAGGTTAGCTGACGGACTGACAACAGGCGAGTGAAAGGACTGAGCTTAAGTAGGACGGGGAACAAATCAGGTAACCAGTAGAAGATAATAAGTCATCATCTCTATTTTCATTCATACCAATGTTGTGAAATCAATTTAGACACAGTACTCTAGGTTAAGTCATCTTGTAATAAAGACTTTAAAGAGAAAACAAGAGAGAAGGCCGAAACAGGTTTCCACCGGCCGGATCTCGAACCCGGGACCTTTCGCGCGTTGCGTCACAAAATTGCTCGGAAATGCATCAAACGTACCTTGTGCAAAAATACTCTCGGCAAGTTCTGGAATACCCGGAGCCCTCTGTTTGATTGTAGATAAACCGTCTGGATGTCAGGACCAGAACGGAAACAGGACCCACTTGCGTTGCGTTGGGAAAAACGGGTCAGTGGCCGGGACAGGTGACCAAAAACGTGGTCATGGTCGGAAGCGAGTCGTAAGCCAAGAAAGGAGAGTAGACGTGGTCGGGGACAAAAAACGGGTCAAAGCCGGGGGAAAGACGGGAGCAAAAACCGGTGGGAGTCATGGTTGAAAAAAGGCTTGCTTAGTATTAACTGAGGTTCGCAAACAGACTGACAACAGGTGAAGGAGTGGTTTTGAATAGGGACAGGGAGCCAATCAGAGTCCGAGGCAGTTGGCGCCAAAGGAGCGGGCACAGGTGATTCACATCGGTAAAACTGGACCGTCTTCATCAAACTGGATATGATAAAATTCCAAATGGGGCTTAGAACTTTGGCAATAAATCACCATGGCGGTCATATTCTTCTGTGGTGGTTATTGGTATTGCAGGGTTTTTCCTGTCATGGCTCTCCTACATCTATACACAAAGAAAGACACAGCTGAGGAGCACCCACCCCACGTGTCTGTTTCTACTGATGCGTCCCATTAAGCCTTCTGGAGATAAGGAGGCGAGTGGCGAGGAGCCAACCCGGTCGGTCGGGGTCGGGCACGGCGCCCAGTTTGTCCCTTCTTCAATAATTGATCGCCGCAACTTGTAGAGACCATCGATTGCTTGCAACAAGTGGCGACGAATCACGTTGCGTCCCGGGACCGCGTGGATGGAGCCCCAACAGGTTCGCTTCTTTTTTTCAAGCTCTCTTTTTGGGTGACAAAAACAGAAATTCTATTTTAGCGCTAATCGTAATGCTCTCAGATAGGCAAGCTTTGTACTATCCGACATTCTCCTGCCCTGTTTTTTCCTGCCTGATACCCGTTGCCGACCTCTTTTGTGTACTCATTGCTGTTTTGCTCCTCTGTCCCGGCCATCGACCTGTTTTGCCCTGTTTCCTGCCTGATACCTGTTGCCGACCTCTTTTCTGGACCCGTTTCTGTTTTGCTCCTCTGTCCCGGCCATCGACCTGTTCTGCCCTGTTTCCTGCCTGATACCTGTTGCTGACCTCTCTCTGGACTCGTTTCTGCTTTTGCTCCTCCGTCCCGGCCATCGACCGGTTTTCCCGCTGCCTACGACGACCCTCACTTGACACGGAAGTGCCACTTCCGCGTTCCCGCTATCTGCTACCCATGACTGATGATCATCGGATCGTGGCTACAAGCACTTTTCTTTTTCTCAATAAAAACTGAGTAAAACAAACGATATTGGGTCCTGTCTTCGTTCCTGGCTTGTGACCGCTTCACATCTTTGAAAATGCTCGAATTTCAATGTCATGTTATCAAGGTCAGGACAGTGCTTGAATTTTGGGTGAGGTGCTTGTAAATGCTTGGAATGGTTTCCATCGCCGTGTTTTTGGGCAGTCTTACGAATAGACCACGCTATAACATGAAGAAAACTGAAAAGAAAAAGGTGTAAAAATGACGCCGACTGTGGCTCCGGTCTCTTCAAAGTCTCTATGTGACGTTATTTCCCCTGGAGTGCCGTGTCTAATCTCAGAACGTCGATATCGAGAAAGACGGTCCTAGCTCAAATTCTAATTCTCGATCCCTCGAAAGACGTGGAATCCATCGGCGGCGTGGAAGACTTGTGATTTTGTTGTTCGGCCAATCGGAAAACAGCAAAGTCCTGGTCTCCCGCGTCGCTAGCGTGGAGACTCCGCCCACACGCCGTGAAAACGCCGCCATTTTGACTCTTTTTGTTTTGTTTTTTGCTCCCGTCGAGCTTCCCGGATCGATCGTCGGTCGTATTCCTTGCCTCGAATTGCTGTTTGATATTCACGAAGGAAATTAAATCAGTAAGACAATAAAGCCTTTTCATGCCTTCTTTGGATTAATTAGCCTATTTTTTCTAAGCACTATATATATATATATATATATATATATATATATATATATATATATATATATATATAGAGAGAGAGAGAGAGAGAGAGAGAGAGAGAGAGAGAGAGAGAGAGAGAGAGAGAGACAGAGAGAGAGAGAGAGAGAGAGAGAGAGAGAGAGAGAGAGAGAGGAAAAGAGCGATACAGTGAGAAAAAGAAAAATGAGAAAGAGAGAGAGAAAGAGCAATTAAGTGAGCAAAAAAGAAAAATGAGCAAGAGAGAGAGAGAGAGAGCGAGCGATAAAGTGAGAAAAAAGAAAAATGAGAGAAAGAGAGAGAGAGAGAAAAAGAGCAATAAAGTGAGAAAAAAGAAAAATGAGCCAGAGATAGAGAGAGAGACAGAGAGAAAGAGAGAGAGAGAGAGGGGGATAAAGTGAGAAAAAAGAAAAATGAGCGAGAGAGAGAGAGAAATAACGTGAGGAAAAAGAAAAATGAGCAAGAGAGAGAGAGAGAGATATATATAGAGAGAGAGAGAGAGGAAAAGAGCGATAAAGTGAGAAAAAGAAAAATGAGAAAGAGAGAGAAAAAGAGCAATAAAGTGAGCAAAAAAGAAAAATGAGCAAGAGAGAGAGAGAGCGAGCGATAAAGTGAGAAAAAAAGAAAAATGAGCAAGAGAGAGAGAGAGAGAGCGATAAAGTGAGAAAAAAGAAAAATGAGCAAGAGAGAGAAATAAAGTGAGAAAAAAGAAAAATGAGAGAAAGAGAGAGAAAAAGAGCGATGAAGTGAGAAAAAAGAAAAATGAGCCAGAGAGAGAGAGAGAAATAAAGTGAGGAAAAAGAAAAATGAGCAAGAGAGAGAGATAGAGAGAGAGAGAGAAAAAGAGTGAAAAAAGGGAGTTGTCAGCTGATTGAAAATTTGAGAGTGGCTCGAACAAAAAGGGGTATCTATCCAGTGCACACTATGGAAAAGGTAGAGGGGAGAAACAACCAAATAATGCGACTCCTTGTATAGACAACTGAAATAGACTCATCAAATCTAAAAATAGAATGGAGGGAATTTCTTTTGGGTTTTTAACCGCAACATGTCTGGTCATTTTGGTGACAGGAGGCTTGAATACCTTTCAAAAAACATAAAATTTCATGTACATTTTCCACAAGGAATCGTTGTCATGATTACTGATGTGAGTCAGCTGTCTCTATTTAAACCCACTCCTATCTGTCCCCTTTTGTCGGTCCGTCTGCGAACCTCAGTGTTCTCTAGGCAAGCTTATTCGACCCTGACTCCCACTTGATTTTTGTTCCTGTCCGTCCCCCAGCTTCGACCCATTTTTGATCCAGACGACGTCTACTCTCCTTTCCTGGCTTACGACTCGCTCACGACCCCGACCAC
Organism: Urocampus carinirostris; assembly: GCF_059441175.1. NCBI lineage: Eukaryota > Metazoa > Chordata > Actinopteri > Syngnathiformes > Syngnathidae > Urocampus > Urocampus carinirostris. Next base: position 69,128,541 of record NC_142350.1, on the reverse strand, counting down.
GTTTTTGCTCTCCTGTCCCGGCGACTGACCCGTTTTTCCGTTCCCGACACCGCCATCGCGTTCAGAGCGACCTGCTTCCCGTGGCGAGCGAACACCGGTTCGTGGGTGCGCCCCTTCCTCGTTCCTTCAATAAAACTTGTGGTAAACGTTACGCGAGTGGGTCCTGTTTCCGTTCTGGTCCTGACACAACTAACATTTTGCGATACACAGCTCTACAAATCCTAGTGTCGTAGAAGCGCCATTACACTTGATTTTTGATTTAGAACTTTGAATAAGGGGCGGCACGGCGGCGCAGTGGGAACCTGTTGTGGGTTCAAATCCAGCTCCAGACTTCCTGTGCGGAGTTTGTATGTTCTCCCCGTGCTTGCGTGGGTTTCCTCCGGGCACTCCGGTTTCCTCCCACATTTCAAAAACATGCATTTCAGGTGAATTGGCCGGTCCAAATTGTCCCTAGGTGTGAATGAGCGAATGAGTTGTCTGTCCCTGTGTGCCCTGCGATTGGCAAGCAACCAGTTCAGGGTGTCCCCTGCCCATTGCCTAGAGATGGCTGGGATGGGCTTCCCGCGACCCTAATGAGGATAAGCGGTACGGCTAATGAGATGAGAATGAGACTTTGAATAATCATTGGGAATGTCTTTTGGGGTCCTTATTATTGGTTTGTTATAATACAATTTTCAATAAAAGCGGGAAAAAAATAATAATACGCGACATTACGCAAGGCTGTCCTCTGCTGGAATTATTACTCATTACATTTCCTAAACCAAAAACACGCGTGCGCACACACTTTTATAAATGTCACATTGATAAATTAACAAAAAATGAATGAAACTACAACTTTAATGCGCTCTTTCTGTTCATTTTTATAAAATTGTTTTCTCAATCGCGCATGCTCATTGACTCGCTTTTTCGTGTCTCGTAACGCGTATACTCATTGGCTCGCTCTCTCCACCCTCTACTTTCGTGCATGCTCATTGGATTGTCTCCACTACCGACGCGAATACTCATCAGCTCGCTCCGCCCACTCTTCTCCACTCAAGCAACAATGGCGGACGTTTTGGACCTCACAGAAGCGGGCGGCGAAGACTTTCCTATGGATGAGGACGGTAGTGTTGAATTTAGCCTTCTGTCCTCTTTCGAGTGAAAAGCGTTTCCACTGATTATCAAATCTGAAAGAGTTGTTTGACGAATAAGCAGAGTAAAGAGGGACGCGTGGGAAACATGGCGGAAGGCCTGCGCTAGCATGCTAGCTAGCTAAAATGCTAACAACGCACTGACGACGATTTTTTTCAAGCGATTTAGCCAGCACTTATAGTTTTATTTCATTTGACACAACCTTTCATGCCTTAAACATTTAGCAGCAATCGTGCATCTCGCTGTTTTGTCTAATACGCAAGAAGTAAAAGCCAAACTCAACTGCTCTGAAAATGAATGGAACAATTCTAAATCAAGTTGTAAAAGCCCCTGTGCAACGTACATTGAAAATCTAAAGTTTAAATAGTGCAGATGTGGTCGTCATACATACATACATAGATAGTTTATTCATCCCCGCGGGGAAATTCACATTTCCAGCAGCATCCCTTCGCTGAGAACAATACAATAATAAAGCAAAAAGAATACAATATACCAATGCGACGTGCTAATACCCACTGTAGCGTGTTGTATAGAGTATTTAAATAGTGCTACATAAAATACACACTGCAATAAAAGTACGGTAATATGCAATGTAGGGGGTGTGGTTTAATGTGGGCCTTTACTCCGCCAGGTGGAGTTAAAGAGCCTCATGGCATGAGGAAGAAAAGAACTCTTCAGTCTGTCCGTGGTACAAAACACTGACAGCAGTCTGTCGCTGAAGCTGCTCTTCTGTTTGGAGATGATGCTTTCCTCCGAAAAATACAATCCAAAGCCTTATTCCATTGCTCATTTTTTATCTTTATAATATATATATTTGTCAGACACAGTAGACCTGCAGGATGCGACCCGAATTGGTTCTGAGGTGGAGATCCATCCATTATCTGCTCCGCTCAACCTCAGCAGGGTCGCGGGGGTGCTGGAGCCCATCCCAGCCATCCTCAGCCAGTCGCAGGGCACTTAAAGACAGTCACACCTATGGACAATTTTGGACTGACCAATTAACCTGACATGCATGTTTTTGGAATGTGGGAGGAAACCGGGGGTGCCAGGAGGAAACCCCCGTAAGCACGAGGAGAACATGCAAACTTCACACAGGAGGTTCAATCTCATGACCTCAGAACTGTGCTGCACACGTGCTTACCACTGTGCTGCCCAGCGGAGATCACATATAGTGAAATTGGCTTGGGGTGGGGGGTACAAACCTTTGCAAATTAACTGAAAATCTCCGATTTAAACATTTAAATAGCCTAATAGAATATCGTAAGGACTTATTATGTGTATTGTATGTTCCTAAAAGAGGCTGTGATGGGCGAAACCTGTGAAGTAGAACTATATCTTTACAATTATACAACAGTGCATTATACACTTAAACCAAAGAGCAAGCCCCCGATTAGTATAGTATATACCTTTATTGTCATTGTTTCAAAATGGGTTAAAATATTGTGACTACAGGTTCAAGCTAGGGCTGCATGAATTTGGAAAAAAAATGACAAAATGCGATTTTTTTTTTAGACCAGGATTGCGATTATGATGCGATTTTCTGTGCGAGATACGTTTTTGTGAATCCGCAAATAGGCACTTTAATTATATTTGATCAGTCTTTAAACATTTTTGACTTTTCTTAGATTGGTCCCGACAGTAGACTGATAAAAAGTTGTTTTTATTCACATTTCCATATAAACTGGGTAAAAAGAACCAAAAGGGTGACAGCGACCTGTCATGCCTCTCGTCCATAGTCTGTCCTACTTAGGTGGAATATATGTGCATTTGATTTGACAATATTATGTTTTGAAAAATTAAAATTGATTTACCTGGTGTCAATGTTATATAGTGGAGAAAATGTCAAACAGAGGGAGGCTATTTTAATTGTTTTTTTCATGTAGTGCAAATCTATCTTTATTACCTTGGTCAGTTTTTCACTTTTTGGGGGCTAAAAATATCAAAGCCAATAAAATGAAAGAGAATTTGTGGTACATTCATTTGACCCTTTTGAAAACACTGCCTAAGAAAACGATTTAGTCTCTGTGCGGCTTATTGCGTCTGATCCTGACAGTTACCGAAGCAACCATTTGTCTGATTCGCTCAAGTACGGTGGGCCAATATTACAAATGTTTTTCATTACTCCACATTTGTTTTAATTCTCTTGACAAATGTCGTTCTCCAATATGTGTTTCGTGCATTTTTTTAGTACGTTTTACTTTTGCTCTTCCAGAAAGCATCCACAAGCTGAAAGAGAAAGCCAAGAAGAGGAAAGGACGAGGTTTCGTCTCAGGTGAGGACGAACGACGGGGCGCTCGTTTGTCAGTGTCTGTCGAGTGCTGACGTCTCCCTTGTGTACGCAGATGAAGGCGCCAGGTCGCGCATGAAAGAAGATTACGACACGGTGGAACAAGACGGCGACGAGCCGGGCCCTCAGAGATGTGAGTTTCTCGTCCGGGCCGACGTCTTTCGGCGTCGCTCATGGCTGGTTTTGTGTTTCAGCCGTGGAGGGTTGGATCCTGTTTGTGACTGGGGTCAACGAGGAGGCCACGGAGGAGGACATCCACGATAAATTCTCAGAGTTTGGAGAGATCAAGAATCTGCACCTCAACCTGGATCGTAGGACAGGCTACCTCAAGGTCAGGCCGACCTCGACAGCCTGTGACTGTCTTTTCAACAAGTTGTTTCAGAAAGTCTTTGAGTTGTTTAGATCTTTCCAATTATTGGTCTCACCCTCAAACTAGTTGGGGCCTGGTTATGCTGCATCAGGTTTTTCTCGGGGAAAGCTCATTCCAATGTTCTCAAATGTGTTGTTTTTTTTACCACAACCAAATAAGATGAAAAAATTCTATTCTATCTACCCTGGTCATATCCCTCGAGACGAGTGACCGACAGCAAGACAAACACATACATACATTCGGTGTGTTTGTAAACAATAAAGATGTTAGTGTTTGAAAAAAAATGGGACACCAACGCCCCTTTAAAAACTGTAAATTCTTAGAACTCAAGTATGACAGTAAAGATGAAATGAATGCAAACTATGTCTCAAAACCTTGTTTTGTTTTAAAATACAATAGTCTTGTCATTGATAACAAAGTGAACATTGCATTAAAAAAAGGCACGTCACTCAAGAAAGTGAAAAATAAGATAAAAGAATGTTAGGATTCATAAACAATATTTACAAGGTAGTGCTTGGAGACTGGTATAAGTAATTAGATTAAAAAAATAAATGATTTATATATATCTTTTTAGCCCTTTAGTTTGTTTCGGGTGCATATTTGATGAACGGATCCAACTTTAACAGTGTCTAAGGAGATAAGACCGAATTTGTCCTAATGGTTTCATTTTCAGATCTGGGGATGGTGTCATTGTGGCCTGCGGAAATAGTTGCAATTTTTCAGACCAGTATTGCGATTTCGGTGCGATTTTTTTTTGTTTTGTTTTTTTAAAGAAAAGTGCATTGCTTTCTTTTTTTCTCTCTCTGAGCGCTTAACCCTCGGATTTATGACCTACCAGTACTCCTTCATTGAGGTCAAACATTTGTGAGGGGGAAAAATACTAATGGCATCATGCCTTTTTTTATTTTTAAAGATTCTGAAGAATAACAAACCTCTGGGTCATTTTTGATTCCACCTTTGAATGCTGTCAGACTGTTAAGAAGGGAATATGTGTGTATGTCAAAATCAAATGAATTTACAAAGCCCTTTTCAGAAAAAAATTGCCACTAACATTGCTGTAAAAAACAAGATCGTAAAATCCTAGACACTCGGGGCTGAGAGATTCGCAATTTTAGTTTATGCTGCAGAATTTACAATGAAGCTGAGTTTGATCTTAATGTTTTCAAGTAAAGATGCCCATGCTCTGTATGTTGGATATCAACATTGCGAAACATTGCATACTCAGAGACAAGACGTGAATAGACATATAACTGTGACTCGAGACCTTTGGTGATGACACTTTTTTTTTCCTCCCATTATTCCTCGTCAGGGTTACGCCCTGGTGGAGTACGAGACCTACAAAGAGGCCCAGGCTGCCATGGAAGGCCTGAACGGGCAGGACATGATGGGCCAGCCCATCAGCGTGGATTGGGGCTTTGTGCGAGGACCCCCCAAGAGCAGACGCAGGTAAGTCTCTCAGACGGGGCGGCCAAATGAAGCCTAGTCAGATCCCTAATCCGTCTGCGGTATTTTTAGGACCGGCGGGCGAAGACGAAGTCGGAGTCCCGACAGGAGACGGCGTTAAACGTGGAACTTATCTATGTAACAATTTTTCTACTTTGGTTTTTAAGTTTTTTGGTCTCCCTTTCAGTTTGTGGCAAAATTCTGTTTTCTTGTATGGATTATACATTAAAGTTTTAGTAAGACCAAAAAGTGTTTTCCGTTTTAAATGTGTGCAAATAATACATCAGGGAGTGATGGCGCAGTCGTTGAAATTGTCCAACTTTTTTTTTTTATTTTTTAAACGTTTTTTTTTTGTTGTTGTTTCTGGATCGTTTTAATGTCTGATGATTCAAGTATTTTCTGGACGATAAGTCGCACCTAAAACCCCCAAAATTTGTCAGAAATTTTAAGCTGCACCTTGTTATCCAGTAAGCGTGTATACTGGTCAAGTCAAGTCATTTTTATTTGTATAGCCCTAAATCACGAAGAGTCTCAAAGGGCTTCACAGATTGTTACACTATATTACACAAACTATTTTCAACCGACAAGAGGAGTAGGTTATTCATATGCAATGGAGTAGAAGTGAGTTTTAAGTTTAGATTTAAACATTTCCACTGAGGTTGCAGATCGAATCTCAGGGGGAAGAGCATTCCACAGCACCGGTGCCCGGATGGAGAACGCTCTCGAACCAGCAGAAGACTTTTTTGCTCTCGGGATCATCAGAAGACCAGCACTCTCAGATCGTAGGCTTCGGACCGGGACATAGTGGCAGATCAGATCTGAAAGATAAGAGGGAGCAAGTCCATGTATGATTTTGTACAATACTAAGAGAACTTTGAAGTCACATCTTTGGCTAACTGGGAGCCAATGCAGGTTAGCCAAAATCGGTGTTATGTGATCGTACTTTTTTGTCCTGGTTAAGAGCCTCGCTGCGGCATTTTGTACTAGCTGAAGAGACTTGATTCTGGACTTCGGGAGACCGGAGAGTAGTGCATTGCAGTAATCGAGACGGGAGGTAACAAATGCATGAATTATTGTTTCCGCATCAGACTGAGACAGTATTGAACGGATTTTAGCAATGTTGCGAAGATGGAAGAAGGCAGTTCTAGTAATTTGCTTTACATGCATCTCAAAGGATAGATCAGGGTCAAATATGACACCTAAATTTTTAACTGAGTCACTCTGTGTGATGTGACATTTGTCAATGTTCACAGCAGTTTTTGAGAATAAGTCCCGGCATTTAGAAGGACCAATGACTAACATTTCAGTCTTTTCAGAGTTAAGACGCAAGAAATTGAGTGACATCCACTCTTTTATCTCAGTGAGACAGGCCTCCAAATTTCCACAGTTTAGTGTGGAAGATTCCTCCAACGGAAGATATAGTTGAGTGTCGTCTGCATAGCAATGGAAGCTGATATTGTACTTGCGAATAATATCACCTAATGGAAGCATGTAAATGTTGAAAAGTAGGGGGCCGAGCACTGAACCCTGCGGAACACCGCAGGTAACATTAAAGGGCTCAGATGTCGTTTCACCATATTTAACACAGTGCGTCCTATCTGAGAGGTAGGATTTGAACCACGAGAGGACAGCTCCTGAGAGACCAATCCATTTTTCCAACCGTTCTAGTAGGATATTGTGGCGCACTGTGTCAAAAGCAGCACTAAGATCCAGCAGCAGCAAAAGTGATGAAGCGCCAGAATCCATTGACATTAGGAGATCATTTGTTACCTTGATCAGAGCTGTCTCAGTAGAGTGGTTAGCCCTGAATCCTGATTGCATGGATTCAAAAAGGTTATTCTCGGATATGAAAGCATTCAGCTGCTGTGCCACTACTCTTTCGAGTACTTTAGAGAGGAAAGGTAGGTTTGACACAGGTCTGTAATTACTTAATATTTCTGGATCAAGGTTGGGTCGTTTCAGTGTGGGTTTAATAACGGCGGACTTAAAAGCTGCTGGAACTACACCTGAGGAGAGTGATGTATTTATAATATTTAGAACTGAAGGCCCAAGGACGCTAAAAAGACTTTTAATAAGTGAACCTGGGAGCGGGTCGAACTGGCAAGTTGTCGGTTTGGCCGCATTCACCACTTGTTTGAGATCATCAAGTGACAGTTCACTAAAACCGGCCATTTTCCCAGGGCAGCCACCCTGTCGTGCATCTGTAAATTTCAGTCCTTTAATACGTGTGGTACTAACAATATCTTTTGCAATTTCTTCCTGTATGCATTGAATCTTCTTAGTGAAGAAGACCATTAACTCCTGAGCAGAGTGTGTCGAACTGTCTGCGATAGGCTGTTGCCTTGTAAGCGATGCTACAGTGTCAAAAAGGGCTTTGGGGTTGTTCTTTTGAGACGCAATCACCTTCGAAAGGTAGGCCGATTTTGCAGAGGCAAGGGCCGCTTTATACTTTAACAAGCTGTCACACCAGGTTTGATGGAAAACCTCAAGCTTGGTAGCGCGCCATTTTCTCTCCCATTTCCTGCATTCTTTTTTAAGGGTTCTAGTTTCATCAGTAAACCAAGGTGTGCGTCTTTTAGGACGTGATTTTAGTTTTATGGGCGCTATTGAATCCAGCACACTAGTCAGGGTGGTATTGAACTCATTCATGAGTGAGTCAATCGAGCCATTGTATTTAGGAAAGGACGCAACTGCTCCAGGAAGGAGTTCAAAGAGCTCAGAAACTGTGCCAGTGCTTATATTGCGTCCGCTAAATCCCTCATCTTTATTAACTCTACATTTAGTTAGCACCTCAAATGTCACTAAATAATGATCAGAGATAACAGTAGTACACGGTAGCACCATAATGTTTGAGGTTAAAACTCCTCGAGTCAGAATCAAGTCTAGCGTGTTCCCATTTTTATGGGTTGGCAAGTCAACCAGTTGAGTAAAACCAAATGCATCAATTAGAGAACTAAACGCAATAGTAAGTGAACTGTGTGGGGAGTTCATATGAATGTTAAAGTCTCCCATAATTATAATTTTGTCTGCATAGGTTACTAGTTCAGACAAAAGTTCAGCAAATTCGTCTAAGAAAGTTGTGTATGGCCCAGGTGCACGATAGATAGTTATTACATCAATTGACAATTGAGGGGACCGCATCACAAGAGCCTCAAACGTTTTGTAATTATTAGAGGTACGTGTATTAAATTTGAGCGATTTTTCAGAGATTAGCGCAACACCACCACCTCTTTTCAGCGTGCGTGCTATATGACTACTCTCGTAGTCTGGGGGAGAGGCATAATTTAGCGCTAAGTGCTCATCCGGGCGTAACCACGTTTCACAAAGACCCATACAGTTAAGTTTATAATCACGAATAATGTTATCAACAAGTAAAGCTTTTGGAGCAAGCGATCTAATATTTAACAGACCAAATTTCAGTTTTGCTGAATCATTTGACTTAGCTGAACTCTTTGTAGTCTTTGTCGAGATCTTCAAAAGCTCCCGGCGTTGTGGCCGTTCGTGAGCGCTGAGTTTAAAGCGTCGGTTGTCCGGCGAGGAATGAATGGTGGAATTAGTTACATCCTCGCGTCCATCTTGCTGCTTGGACTTCACACGCTTCACACATCTACCTGCACGGCAACCACGTTTCTGTTTCCTTTCTTTACGGGGCCGCCGCCGTCGTTTATTAAGAGGAATAGCTGTCCACAAGGATGCCGGGTCTCTTTGAAGTTCGCTCGGTATATCATAGGCGTTATAAAAAGTGCCCGAAAAGTCGAAATTTAGACGCCCACCCAACCGAATAAGTTCGTCCCTACTGTAAGTGTTTTTGGCCACACATGTGTCCAAAAGTGAAAGCAAAAAAGACAAGAGAACGGCAATAAATAGAAGATTAGCTGGACGAGCCGCAAGCATGTATCCATGCGCCGCCATGTTGGATTCTCTCATGTTGATAATAAGGTGGATAAAACTGTAAATGAATACAATCAAATGATACAGTAACAGCCTTTGAAAAACTTGTATAGTGGTCTTGGAATTCCATCTAGTGGTTAACATGTTCATTGTTGCTAAAAGAGAAGTGCAGCTCCAGTTTCCTAGTTTCTATCGTTACGCTGGAAACTGGACAGCAAAGTAAGAAGTTCATTGCAGGGAATCGCGGTTATTTACTCTGCGTATGACAATAAACGTGAATAAAATAAAACATTGCGATGATTTGAATTGTCAAATGACTGCATATGGTAACTTTTTTGGTTTGGGGAACAATAGCGGTCTTCAAGTGCCCTCTTGGGGTTAACATGTTGATTGTTGCTTAAATAACATTTAAGGTGTAGAGGTGAAACCAGATGTTTACTGTTAATTTGTGTTCTATGAATTCTAATGTAGATGTATTTATTTTCATGCAACCCCAGAACTTACTTTAGCTTTAATTCCATGTATCGTAAATTCCAGTGTACCATATATATACATTAAAATATATCACAAAGGTTTTTGTCACCATCGACATTTAGTGACGTTACGAATGGATCTGGAGTCGCAAGTCATGCCTTGCACAAAGGGGACGTCTGTATCGAGGTTCGTTTCCTCATGTCACGTGATCGAAAGAAAACGAAGCCCCGTTTTTAGAGCTCAGGTGACTTGCATCGTGATTCACGCTCAATTGGCTGGAAAAACGACATGAGAATGGAGCCACCCAAAAAGCGAAGGACTTCACCAGTTGGGGAGCATTTTGAACAGGTATCTCCCAGCAGGGTATAATTAAGGACAGCTTAGGTTTCTATATTTACACAGAATATAAGATTATAATTTATTCTATAATATATGTAAATACAAATGTCACAGATTTTATTCCTCAATAAAAATCAATAAAATGCACTATTCCCTCGATCAAATGTGGGTCCCAGTTGCACAAACACATCAAATTACTGACAAATACACGGACGGTATTTATTGGACAAAAATTCCATTATGTTGTGCACATATTTACTGGTTTGTTGCCTGTAAACCGCATAAAATCTGCGTTACATCAAATGACCAGCAGATGTCAGCACTGCTAAATGAGCTATTAAATGAAGCCTCGATTGATCAGGCTTTTGGCAAGGCGATTGGCCCAAAAGATTCGATTCATTCACGGGGCTTCATCTCGCCATCACCACTGACGTTCACGATGCATCAAGGCACCTGTCAATGTCCCTGTGGGTAGAAGCTGATAGATCACGCCCATTTTCTTGACGCAGCCCAATCAGCAGGCTCCTATTTAGCTCCACCCCTTCACCATTGGTCATCAACGACGTCGAGCAAAGCACTATTCTCTCGGCTCATTGGCTCCTATCGGCGTCACCATGAAACGTTTTCGTCCCCGATTGGCTACGTCGCCGTGTGGGCGGGCTCCTCTATTCAGTTGACGTTGTTATCGAAAGTGGTGTGGAAATGACTTTGTGGCTGCCGATGCTCCGGCTTCTCCCCGCCGAAACATGGCCGAAAGTTAGCAGCCGCCTCCGCCGTCCGTTTTCACCGACTGGGGACGAGTAGGAGCACGGGAAGGATGAACCCATCTGCGGGGGAGTTTAAGGTACGACGTGGCCAAGAGGCAAAGCGAGGCGTAAGCTAACGGCTAATGCTAGCTGACGATTAGCTCCGCTTGGAGGAGCCGCAACAATGTCACTTGAGACGAGGATTAACTTTTGAAAACTCTCCTTTAAAGTCTTTAACTTTGTCTTGTGTGAGATTTTTAAACGTTTAAGACACAACTGGGAGTGTATGAAGGACTCCCTCAGTTTATGTAACACTTCTAAACGTTAGCATAACACAAGTGAATATTATATGAAGTGAGTTGAAAGTTGAATTTGTTTGCGCGCGTGCCCAAATGCCCCCTAATCCATTTCTTCTTCTCCGTTTGTATACTCCGGGCAGTAAAACGAGCGCACCCTGACCCTACTTCTACTCCTTTATTATTTACAAGTTGCCAACACAAACGCAAGCTAGTTCAGCGGTCACCAAGCTGGGGCCTGCGGGCCCCATAAGAACAGCTGAGTAGATTGCAGACCGGTTCTGCAAAAAGCTCTCCAGTTATAAGTTTTTGTGAATTGCTAGGGATTTAATTTCCAACCGGCATGAGGAGGGAGGTAAAAGTGAAGAGAGAGAGAGGGTGGGTGAGCGAGCGAAGTTGATAAAGTTGACGAGAGAAAGACGTAAAGTTTTAAAGAGAGACAAGTAAAGAGTCAAGTCATGTTTATTTGTGACGTCCTTAGTCATAAAGAGTCAAAGGGCTGCACAGATCAAAGACTATTGCAAACTACAGACTATTATGACACTATACCCTCATCTAAAACTTACACGAGGGCAAATAATACACATATTATCAAAATAAAATATAGGTTATTCATATGCCAAAGAATAGAAGTGTGTTTTAAGCTTAGTTTTAAACATTTCCACTGAGGTTGCAGATGGAATCTCGGGGTAAAGAGCATTCCACAGCACCGGGGCCCGAATGGAAAACGCTCTCCAACCTGCGGATCTCTTCTTGGCTCTTGGGATCACGTGTAGACCAGCGTTTCCAGTGCGAAGGGTCCGGACCGGAACATAGGGGGAAATGAAATCTGAAATATATGAGGGAGCAAGTCCATGCATGATTTTGTATACTACCAACATCACATCTTAAGCTAACAGGAAGCCAATGTAGGTTAGCGTAAAATCGGGGTCATGTGATCAAACTTTCTTGTCTTAGTTAAAAGCCTGGCTGCAGCATTTTGTACCAGCTGAAGGCTCTTGATTTTGGACTTCGGGAGACCGGAGAGTCGAGCATTACGGTCACCGAGATGGGAAGTAACAAACGCGTGAATTATAATCCCTGCATCCGACGGAGACAGCATAGGACGAATTTTAGCAAAGTTGCGAAGATGGAAGAAAGCTGTTCTAGTCATATTCTTCACGTGTGTTTAAAGGGACAGATCAGGGTCAAATACGACACCTACATTTTTAACTGAGTCACTCTGGGTGATTTTACATTTGTCAATGCTCAGAGCCGATGGACCAATCACTAGCATTTCGGTCTTTTTAGAGTTAAGACGCAAGAAATTGAGTGACATCCATTCTTTGATCTCAGTGAGGCAGGCCTCCAAATTTCTACAGTTTAGTGTGGCAGATTCCTCCATCGGAAGATATAGTTGCATGTCATCTGCGTAGCAAGAGGTAAATTTGCATCATCGCCTGTAATCTGATGACTTGAAAAGGCCATATCTTCGCGGTTGTCTGTGGCAATGTCAATGATTCATTGAGATTGCTCCAGAATTGCAATGTTCCCTTCCAATGGGATTATTGCCTGCATGTAAACGTAGTCATCGATGGTTTGGACATTTCTGAAATGTATTGGATCACGTCTGTTTTCTTATAAACTTCTCATGACTAGCGGACATTCCAACTCTGTTCGGAAAAGCTTACTTGAGATTTCTACAGGGTTCTAGAGGGAAATTCTTGAAAAAGCTTGAATTGAACGTTGTGTTTTCAAGGTCAGGGAAATGCTTGAATTTTGGGTGAAGTGCTAGAGAAGGCTTGAAACCCTTTGCCATTGCCGTGTTTCCTGGCAGTCTGACTCTAAAAAGACAACGCAATAAACAAGGAAAACCCCCCCCAAAATTGTGTGAAGATGACCCTGACATTGTCATTATGGTGTTGTCATGTGAAGTGTTACTGCCCCTTTATGGTTCCACCTGTAGTGAATATGGGTGGTAAATGAATTATTCTAACAATTTATCGACCAATTGAATGAAAGAGCCTAGTTTATTCTTTTCAAAACTCGTCTCGCCTTTTTGGAGCACCACATATGTGTTTTTTTTTTGTTTTTTTTTAAATGAAAATTGATGAAAAACTTCGTTTGGTTATTGTGAAGGGTGGCTACACATACTTTAGGTGAAATCTTATTACCGTTTTTTATAGTTCAATATACTTTCATCACGACACACCCATGGTCTTGGATTCATGGACTTTTCTTTTACTAATCATCTACTGAAGAAGCTTCAACAGAACACAAAACAATAATAAGAAAATAAAACAAAGACAACTAGAAGTTAGAACTTAAACTGGCACCATTTGGATGGACAACAACGTTGGTTTGATTATTACGTTGTTGTATTTTGATAGAGTTCCCCATTTTACATTATTTTCTGCTCAAATACGGTTGCTCATCGTAAAATCATGAATGGTAACGCATACCCACAATAGCAATATGCCAATATTTCTAATACTATCTCCTGTATTCTGCGATATATAAGGCACACTTTAAAACTAGGGTTTTTAGGTACCCACTATGATCCCAGGAAATATGAAAATACGTGTTTTCCATTTGTCACCAAATGACAATATTTGATAAACGTTTTTTAGACAATTTGCAAATCCAAGCAAAGTCCTCAGCGATTGTAGCAAATTGTTAACAAAATAAAGTCTCTGTCATGACGCCGTGTACTTTCCGAAGATCATCAGCTAATTAGCACATGTCTGACTGGTTGTTTTAGCTGCCGTGCGGTTGCCCTTGTCGATGCCGCACCCCAAATTGCTTTCAAATAAGGAATACAAACTCGTGAAAAACGATTGTACGATTTTGGAACAAAAAATCAAATTGTGATTTTTCAGACCTTTATGCATTTTCGATGTGATTTTTGGTTTTAGAAGGAAAGCGTATTTCCTGCTCTATTTTTGTATTTTTGTGAGTATTTAATCTAAGTGACAGGCTTTACCTTAACCCTTTATTGACCAAATATCATACATCTCGCTTTAATTTTTTTTCGTTGTTTTGGCCATGAGTCATGTTATGAGTGATTATTTTCGCACGTTTTTTAAGAAAGACCCACATTTTCAATATACGATAGAAATATAAATCCTGGAACTATAAATCCTCGAAAAAAAAAATCCAGTGTCTTGCGATTGCACGGTCGCACTACGTCACATCGCAACATCGATTCGATTTCGGGTAATCGTGCAGCCCTAGCCACAACGCTGATTTGCATAGTGCACTCTGATAGGTTAACTAGTCCCTCCACTTATTCACCTTTGCGTCATTAACATTGTAGTTTAATATGTATGCGTGAAGGAGCTTGTATAGTGTTGTTTTGAAAGACTTTCTGTTTTCTCCATTCTCTAACATTTGTTGGTGATGAAGTGGTGAGACTGCAAAACCCCATCAGAATTCACTTTTCAAGTTAGAATAGAAGAATAGAATAGAATTTACTTTTATTGTCATTCTTTGTAAGCGTGCACACAGAACGAAATGTCGATACACCTGACCCGTACAGATAAACTGTAGCGAGCCGATGCAGCCAAACAGGGCGCAGCCATTTTAGATCCAACTGCTGTGTTGGGAGTCATTAGGTGAGCAAACCCCCCAATTGCAACCCTTAATGCCGAGCGCCAAGCAGGGAGGCAATGAGTACCAATGTTGTAAGTCTTAGGTGTGACTCGGCCGAGGCTTGAACCAGCGACCTCCCAGTCTCGGAGCGGGTGCCCTACCATCTAGGCTACTGAGCTGGTAGCTAGTGACGTGGAACTGTGGATATTAGTGTGATAATGGGATATGGTCTAATGCCTTGTCATATGTAGTCTAGGTATGGTGGTCTAGTGGTAGAATGTCAGTGATCCTACCGCCACTACTCTTGTTTGATTCCTGGTGCATAGAATTTTTGGAAATTTAGGTCAGCGATTGATTTTATCAATCGTTGAACAATTCTGCTCAAATACGATTGCTTATCGTAAAATCATGAATGGTAACGCATACCCACAATAGCAATATCTCAATGTTTCCAGTACTATCTGCTGAATTCTGCGGTATATCTTTTAAATTTCTGGAAAAACTAGGGTTTTTAGGTGCGCCCTATAGTCCCAGAATATATGAAAGTACTTGTTTCCCATGTGTCAGCAAATGACATGTGATAAACCTTCAGATGAACTGTTCACAAGTGTAATTCAGCAAGGATGATTTTAAAAAGAAGGGTTGGTCCTCTTATACAGCAAGATATTGTGAAGGTTTTTGCAATTGAATCTCTAGGTGAAAAACGCACTGCACCCATACACGCCCGGGAAAGAGAAAAATAACCTATTTGATGACATGATATTGAAATGAAATTCCTCCTGTTTTGTTTACATGAGTTTCCCAAGTATCAGAGCAGACAAGGAGGCGGTACTGGACGGGTTCCACTCGACAAATTCTTAAGCTGTGACCCAGCCGAAGCCTGGTTGGCATGCGACAGTTTGCTGGGTGTGTGCGGCGGAATATCTGACATCAGTCTGGCATGTGCGCGGAAAAGAAAACAACTTGTTAATTCTGCTGGTTATTCTGGTTAAAAAAAATGGGGTGGAGATATTACAGCTTAAAAGTAGTGCAAGCATGTCTCGACTGTGTATTTATAATAATATAATGAACAATAACTGTTTTTTTTTTTCTACCAAACACTTGCCAAATCCATTTGTGTTTCTATTTTTTTTTTTTACTTTTGTACTTACGTACTTTGTCAGTAATAGCTATAAACACAATATATTACTAGCACCCTAAAGTAATCATAATTATTGCTATAATCATGTCATGAATGTGATTCAAGTCATGTCACACATGCCTTGGCTCAGAAAAATAGACCAGTCAATCTTATCAAGTAGCAATATTTCAACTGTACATGTCACTATTATAAATATAAATGAATAATTATCGTAATGGCCCAGCACACATTTTGGATAGGTAGAGAAGAGACACGACCAAGTTGTGTTACTGTTTCCGGAATGTTAGGGTTGTAGAAAATGGAAAGATATTCTAATGAGCAACATGAATGCTCGGAAGGCATTTAACAATTTGTCAGCTGGTTGAATAGTGTAGCATAAGTGACTCCTTATTGAGTTAGACATTTCTTTGTGTTTTCATTGTTTAAGTGTTAATTTCTCTTCTTTTTCCCCCTTTTTAAGTGATTCATAACAATACATAATAAATCGTAATATATGGATTGAACAACACCCTGTTTAACAATTATTTCTTTTCCCGAGTTGTAACAACACATGAGACAATCGTAGTTCCTTTCTGGCCATTCCGACACTTGAAAAGTGTTCCGTTTATCCATCTACAGCTGCCCCGGCGGCCCAACTCGTCACGTGCCTTGCTCGAGGACACTGTGAGAGCGGGTTACCGGATCACCCGCTCTCTCGCCAAAATCTTTTCTAGACCTCATTGAGCATCTCTTGCAAATGTCAGGCATTTGCAAATGTTTTCATTGAAAAAGACATCCAGATAGACCTTTTGAAACATTTTACATGAAAAGTGACAAATGTGCATGTTTAGCTGGGCCTTGATTTGTGTGCTCCTACTTCCAGGAGAAAACGTACCCGCCCCCGGAAAAAGAGATGGCCCGGCTCGGACGGCCCGTACTGCACGGACAAAATGACGTTACTCAGGGTGAGGCAACTCGTAAGTAAGAGGGAGGCACAAAAACCTCCATTCAACATAGAATGCAACACCAAGAAGATGTTCTAAGCCAGGTTTCTGCAACTCAAAATGTCTAAAGAGCCATAGCAGACCAGGAAAAAAAATCTGAACACGTATATGTCCAGAGTCTCAAAAATGAAAATCCTCACGCAAACCTAGTTTTAAATAAAAGCAGAAAAAGAATTCATCTATAATTCTGTTCTATAAATCTATAAATTCCTCTTTATACAGACACACACAAACACACACAATTTAAAACATATTATTTCCCATAACACACCCCTCTCCTTTTAATACAAGTATTGTTCTTGTGTTGATTTCAAGGAAAGTGTCCACCCTCAAAACACACACAAAAAAAAACTAAACATGAAACAAGGCAAAGAGCCACAGTATATAAAATATATGATGAGGCAAAGAGCTGCATTCTTATTGGCCAAGAGCCGCATGCAGCCCTAGAGCCACGTCTTCGCCACCCCTGCACTAGGGTAACACTTAAAAGCCACATGCGGCTCTAAACCCGCATGCAGGCTGCTGACTCACCGTTTGAAGGGAAATCAGAATTTGGACTGTCTTGTTACAAATGTATTCTTCTTTCAAATTGTATCTAGTTTGCAAGTCCTTAAAAACAAGACGACTTTAAAGCACAGTAGCTGGGGCGGCAGTAGCTCAGGAGGTAGAGCGCTCGTCTCAGGATCAAGGGATCCCAGTTCGAATCCCGGCTCGTCCGTGTTACATGTCGAAGTGTCCTTGGGTAAGACACTGAACCCTTAACACCTCCAATAAGCAGGTTAGCGCCTTACATGGCTGCAAGGCCGCTATTGGGAAATGTGGAGCACATTGTAAAGCGCTTTGGGAAGTCATTGACTTGAAAAGCGCTAAATAACTGCAGATCATTTCATTTCCTGTCAAGTCTCCCTATGATTTCAGATCACCTTACTGCAGTGGCAAAGCTAAGAAGACTTGTATCATTTTATCACTCGTCTTAGTCTGATTAGAAAGCTTGTACTTTATCTATTTTGACATGTTTCCACTGTCTTTTTTGCTTGTTTGCAGCCGCTGAAAACGGTCACGGGAGGGAGGTACCAGCGCGGGACCCCTCGCCAGCGCCCACAGCGGCGGGCAGCGAGGAGCAACTACTCAACACGCCCGAGTTCACTTTCCAGCTGCCCGACCTCAGCATGTACCAGGACGACTTCCAGCTCAACGAAAGGGACCTGATCGAGAAGTCCATGATGGTGGCCCTAGAACATGCCGGTGAGAAAAGTTGATTTACCATCCAGTTTTCGAGCATCATCGTGGGAGTTTTATGGTTACAATTCGTAGCACAACACATCATGTTGAAACACTAACTAGCTCTAAGTGAACAAAACATATCATAAGGATGACACAAGGATAATTCCCACACATGGACAAGACCAGGAAATATTATGCTGGAACAATAAAACTCGCTCGGACTGGAACAAAAATACGAAATGGAAGACAATATGTTGGAACACCAACTAGCTGTAACTTGAAAGGGAGATGACACCAAAAAAGCATTCCCAAATATGGACAGAACAAGAACAAGAGCGCAACTTTGACAAGACCAAGAAATATAATGCAGACACTATTTCAGGCTCTAACAGAACAAAACATTAAAGGGAGACTATGCGGGATATGTTCGAAAGACCATTTAGTTCAGATAAAACAAAACATAAAAGTAGGACAATGCAAGAAACATTCTGACACGTCCCACAAGAACAAGATCGCCTTGACAACAAGGCCATGAAATATAATGCTGGGGCACTTACTAGCTCTACCCGAACAAAACTTGAAATAAAAGAGGCGAGATATGCCCCTAGTGTTGGATAGAGTATTGATGAGAGTGCCAAGATGAACAGACCATGAACCATAATGACGGAACATTATTTGGCTCTAGTTGAACAAAACGTGAAAGTAAGACACTGCATGATTATGTTGGAATACCATCTTGTTCTAAAGGAACATCATGAAAGAAAGATACAAGGAACATTCTACACCTGGACAGATCAACCACCAATGTGCTGTGACCATGAAGTATGACGCTGGAACACTAGTTATCTCTAACTGAACCAGGGTGTTAGTAGTTTTTTTGTTGTTGTAATGGGTTTTTTTGTCAACTTGGTCTTAAACTTGATTTTATAAAGCACTAAAAAAGTCTTGAATTTAACTTGCCTGAAGCTGTAGGAACTCTGTGAACAAAATATTGCAGGATATGTTGAAAGACAAAATCCAACAAAACATGAAAAGAAGACTACACACGATGCGTGCTTACATGTGGATAGAACAATCACGAAAGTGTGAATACTACGAACCATAAAACATAACACCGGAACACTAGTGAGCTCTAAATGAACAAAACATAATAACCGATGATGCAGGACATGAACCCGCAATGGGATAGAACAATACCAGAAGGGCACAACATTTCCCCGATGAAAAAGTCAAAAATTCTCAACTCAGCGGGACTATCCTGCCATTAAACATTTCTGAAGAAAGCAGGTTAGCTCAAATGAGTTATTTCTGGTCGCAGCCAAGTCCCGCTTCTCCCCCCACACGCACCAATTTGATCGTGACCTTGTTTGTGTTATTGTGCAGGGCGCCTGAACTGGTGGACCAAAGTGGTCCCTAACTGTCAGAGTCTGTTGCCCCTGACGACCACCGGAGACGGCAACTGCCTGCTGCACGCCGCCTCCCTCGGTCAGCTCGCCAAAGAAAACCACACGAGCCAATTGGGACCTTCCTAACGAAATCCTTTTTGTCTTGAAGGCATGTGGGGCTGCCACGACCGAGACCTGTCTCTGCGGAAGGCTCTCCACCAGCTGATGGATCACGGGCACGAGCAGGAGGCCCTCAGGCGGCGGTGGAGGTGGCAGCTCACGCAGCAAAACAAGGAAGTACGTATATACCAACGTGTCAGGCTGGAATAAAGAGCACGCTTGATTAAAAGCTGCATGCGCAATATCAAGGAAGAAACTCAACTTTGTTTTTGTACAAGCCCACCGGATTCCAACACCTTAACGTTCCTGTAAAATTTGCCTGAAATCCCAATCCGAGACGTACCCAAAGTCAATTGGGTGCTCTTCTTGAACCGTTTGGAAAAAATGGACGCTTTTCGTGTCTTTTTCAAAGGGTTTTGTTTCCACTGCAAGTGCTACTAACATTGAGTCGGCTGAGTCGGAACACACACAAATAGGTTTTTAAGGTTTTTATTCTTGCCTTTTTTGCAATCACATGCCTGCAGACGGGTGTCGCATGAGAATCTAGTCCTGGGTCAAATTTGATCATAATCTGACAAAACAATGTATTTTGAGTGTAAGTCAGTACAGTATTTTGAGTTTTATTTTGGGATTTATTTTTGTCAGACTCGGCGGTATGTGTTCGGGCTGCACGATTTTTGAAGAAAAAATAAGCGATTTTTCAGACCTGTATTGCAATTTCGATGCGTTGTTTGATTTGAAAAGGTAATTGCACTTTCTTTGCTAGATTATTATTTTCGGGAGGAACTTAATCCTAGCGATATGCAAATTTACCTAGAGATGACTGAGAGTATACGGCTGTAACAAAATAACAACTATAACTCCACAAATAAAACCAGAATTGCAGTTAAATAGGTTGACTTTATTGTCATTATACAGAAATACAAGGACATTGGCGAGCTTCTCCTTTCAGAGTAAGAAAGCGATTTAGAGAGCAGCTAACTAGCTTTCACCTACTCTGGCTAGTGGCTCTCTTCAGTCGCTCCGGGTGTATCCAGCTGGCTCGGTCTTTGGTTGTCGCTGGCAGGGATTACCGCAGCTTTCGTGTTATTCGGCTGGTTGAAACAAAAAACATCTGAAAGTAAGCTTGGGAATTTTGTGGGATGGTCTTTGATAGTGTCTTTGCTTTACCTTCATTCCAAACTACAACCACCTCTAGAAGTGAATTATTGCACACTGTCACTTTAAGTACCGTTTTTGAGAATAATTGAATTACTCATTGAAATCCAATTCATTCCCGCTCACGGGCTACAGAACTTCTTCCAATCGAAGGACGTCGGATTCGCTTCTGAGATGTCCTGATTATGAATCCTATTTGCTACGGAGCACAATCTCAAAATCAAATAAGTTTGTGTGAACGAGTTTAGCAGCCGGCGGTCCTTTCCGAGATTCTCCTTCACCGCAAAAATGATCCGATGCAGGTTGGGCAGGTCGACGCCCGTCCGCTCACACTTTCTGTTCATTCACATTTGCTGGAATGAAATTCCTTACAATGATGTCACTGGAATTGAGCTCAAGCCTGATCGTTCTTGAAAGTCCGCTACTTGGATTCGTTTATACTGTGGTTCTTAAGTCGTGGAGCAGGCACCTTTTGTTTTTGTAATTCTCTAGAAAGACATGTGGAATTGCACTTACACTCAACGAGGGAGCTCTCTCATTGGCAGAGTTTGGTTCACATTTAACGTCCACGCCGTGCATTTAGCACAGAGTATACGTATGCAATTGGGTATGAAGTGGAGGACATGCTGTGTTTTTCATTTATACACTTACAGGAGATATTTGTGCAATGATTGAACAGTCAAAAATGTCACTGACCAAAATTGCACACCATTGGATGCAACGGGAATCAAACCCGGGTCGACCGTTGAAAATCCCGAAACCTAACCCTCTAGACCACCCGTGATACAAATGTCTTGCCAAAAGCATTACATCTTATCTCAATATTTACTCACGGTGCCAGAAGCAAATGTTAGAGAAAGAATCAAATGGAAAGTGGCCCTGAAAGATAGAAACACAAAATTAGTATAACGAGGGAAACAACTCTTTGGTGTATCTGATAACGAAGCAGACTTGAAATTTATTGATATCTTTCTGGACAAAATTTCTGTGTTCGCCGTTCTCTAACATTCCTTTCTGGAACCGTGAATAAGAATAGTGTTCTATTGAGATAAAATGGTATCCCTTTACATATGTCATTTGTAACACTCGGTCTAGCGGTTAGGTTTTAGCGCTCTCACTCCTGTGACCCGGGTTCGATTCCAGTTGCATACAATATTTGGCGAGTTTGAATTGATTCATCGTTGCACAAATTTGGTATTAATGCACATGTGTAAATACTGTATGCTCTTCCAATCTTATCCACTGTATACAAGGTGTATCTGGGTTATAAGGCGGACTTTGAAATTTCTGACCAGTTTGGGCTTATTAAGTAGGCCATACATCTTTTCTTCCGGCGCCGTCACGAATGGCAGCCACTCCAGCAGCTCCCGTGTTATTTTCGATTGTTCTCGATTGTTCTCAGCTCAGGGATGCTGCTGGAAATGTGAATTTCCCTTCGGGGATGAACAAAGTATCTATCTATCTATACAGTCCAAAAAATAATGAATGATGGCGTCTGTGTGTCCTCTGCAGTCGGGTCTGGTCTACAGCGAGGACGAGTGGCAAAAAGAATGGAAGGAGTTGCTGAAATTGGCCTCCAGCGAGCCTCGCGTCAACTACAGCAACCATGTCAACAGGTAAGCAAGCCGCACCGGGAAGTAGTCCACCGAACGGATGCCGACACCCTCTGTTTCGTCTCCCAGGGGGGAGTCCTCGGACGAGCCGGTCTACGAGAGCCTGGAAGAGTTCCACGTTTTTGTCCTGGCCCACGTCCTTAAGAGGCCTATCGTGGTGGTGGCCGACACAGTGCTCAGAGACTCCGGGGGAGAGGGTGAGTGACATGGCCCTCTCATCTAAACTCTTCGCGCTCTTCCACAATATTTCCCCTTCATTGATTCAGTATGATTAACCAAAAGTTTTTTTCTATTCCAAACTTTTCTGATCAATCACTCTTTTGCATGATAGTCCCCTCTTAATAATTGAAATTAATCAATTTATTTCCCAAAAATATCATTCATTAACTACTTTCAACAATATTCCCCCTTTTATCGATTCCTATGCAATGTCATTGGTACAATCGACAAATGAAGCTCCTTTGGTCAGTCCTACCCTGCCCGCCTCAGCTCCATGGGGAGCAGAGCTTTCAGCCACTCTGCCCCCCTAGCTCTGGAACTCATTGCCGCGACTCTGTCCACCCTTCAAATCTGAACTCAAAACCCACCTCTTCAGACTTGCCTATTCTTGACCATTTTACCTTTTAACCATGTTTTATGAGATATTTATTACTCGCTTGTTTTACTCTTCGTCTATTGTTGTGTCTTACTCATATGTACCACTGTACATATGCGATCTTGGGTGTCCTGAAAGGTGTTTTGAAATACAATTTATTAACACACCATCCCTTGATCTAAAATCGACATGAGGGCAAGGAAAAAACACCTCAACCAATACAAACAAACAAAAATTAGCTTAAGTCACCAGCACTCCCCCACCCCCATTCCTCTTACTTGATGTGTTCCACCCCAAACAGCTTTGCTAAAAATAAGATAAAAGCAGGTAGGCCCAGTGGAAAAAACACTAGGGCTGTTTGAACTCGGTTGGGCAATGTTAACTCTTACTTAAGTAGAGAAAAAAGATGTCACTTTTATAAGGTCACCCCAAGGATGCAACCCCACCTTTAACATGAAAATAGCAGCTTGGACATTTGACTGTTTTTACCTTTTGTAAGGCAAAAAAAACAACCTCATTTCTGTTTTCTCCGGCTAAGCAGCCTTCGCCCCCATCCCGTTCGGGGGCATCTTCTTGCCCCTGGAGGCGGCGTCCGCCTCGTGCCACCGTTCTCCGCTGGTGCTGGCCTACGACCAGGCTCACTTCTCGGCGCTGGTGCCCATGGAGAAGAAAGACGGCTCGGACGAACAAGGTCGGGTTCCGGAAAAAAACGGTCAGCGAGCGACCCTTTTCGGCAGCCCCGCTGATTATTTTTCTTCTTTTAGTGGTCATCCCGCTCACCGACTCTGAGCACAAAATGCTGCCCCTGCACTTTGCCGTCGATCCGGGACCTGACTGGGAGTGGGGCAAGGATGACTCCGACAACAAGAAACTGGGAAAGTGCGGCAAGGAACAATGACACACGAAGCCTAAAACGAGCGCAATGACTGAAATGTAAATGTGACTTTTTGTTGCTAGCGTGACGCTGTCATTGGAAGCCAAGCTGCAGATGCTCCACGGCTACATGACCGTCAAGTGGCTGCCGCTGCCCTGCGAGGTAAGAATCTCTCTTTTTGAAAAACAAAGTAGAAATCCTGGCTGTCAGACAATTTTAATTCAGTGATACCTCTCCATGCTAGGTTAATGTGTTCCTGGATCGTGCTAGTATCTAGAATTGCTTGGATCTGGAGCAATACAAAATAACTGAAAACCAATGAATGCCTTCCGCTAAAAACCGCTACATAGTTATAAATCACATCTTCCGGACCACTAAAAAACATTCAAATAGTAATTGAACCATCTGATCAGGTCTGTATGACGGGAAACGCACGTGCTAACTGAGGGAAACTGATGCCGGTGGTGAGCAGTCTCTAATGGTCGTTTCCTTTTTTTTTTTTTTTTTAAATGTGCGTGTATTTGTGCTCTTCGGTATATATATTTACAATACTCTGGTCATTCCCTCAAATCTTTGACTCCGAGCTGATTCGAGCAGACAGGAAACCCACAGAGGTGTATAGTAGATGTACTTGACTTCATCCACATCAACTGGATATTCTGAAACTGAAAGCACAAACAAATAGGGTGGGGGCTGAGATGATGGGTCTGACAAGGACATGGTCTTGTCAGCTATAAAAGCAATTATTGGATGTTTACAGCCTTGTGTTCCCAAATATCAGCCCCTCCTATCCCCCGACCAACCAACTTTCGAGGTCCCAGAAGTACCCGGGAACGCGCATCCCACCCACGGGCAGCAGCACCCGCCGTAGAGCCGGTGTTATGCCGAGAAATGCATCCCTGCCGAGATTTGCATCCCCTAGCTACTATAGCCACTTTGACCTGGTTTTAGCTCACTTTTATATCATTTTTCGGGAATGTCATGGCGAACATATGACCAAAACCACTTCGTCTTGCATTTGTTGGGGATGTAATACAACTTGAACCATTCCGTCTTTGTATTTGTTGTGAATGGGATCGAACGGTAATGCACACCGTATAGAAATCACTTTTGAGAACTATTATGCACTCTACCATAAAGCTTATTATGCTGAAATAAGTTTTATGGTAGAGTGTATAACAATTTCAATACGAGTGATTTGAGTAGAAAAAGGCAAATTAAACCCGTTACCTGCTCAAAAGTGATTTCTATACGGTGTGCATTACCGTTCGATTCCATTCACAACAAATACAAAGACACAATGGTTTAAGTTGTATTACATTCCCAACAATTGCAAGACAAAGTGGTTTTGATCATATGTTCGCCATGACATTCCCGAAAAGTGCTATAAAAGTGAGATAAAACCAGGTATAAGTGGTTATAGTAGCCAGGGGATGCAAATCTCGGCAGGGATGTATTTCTCGGCATAACACCGGCCAAGATGGTCAGCCAGCCCAGCCCCATCTCACTTCACATAGCCCCCCCATCAGCCTGCACCCCCAGTGCTGCCAGTAACAGCCCCTGCACTAGCACAACAACCCACCTGGCCCCACCGCAAGATCCCCAACCAACCATCTGCCCAGCCCACCATCCAATTCCCTGACACGCCTGACACCAGGGCCGGCCCAGCGAAGAGGGCAAATGCCCCACAGAGGCACCCGTGCCCACCCTACGGTCGGCCTTGTCGAAGGTGTTTTCCATCCCGACGTAAGGAGAGCGAGCGGAGAAGGACGCACAGGGGAGTCTGCAACCCTTGACCCCCCCCAAGCCCGACTAGGAGAGACTCAGTAGTAACACCAACACTTCGTGTATGAAATGAAATGAAATGATCTGCATTTCTATAGCGCTTTTCAAGTCAATGACTTCCCAAAGCGCTTTACATTGTGCTTCACATTTCCCAATAGCGGCCGTGATCTGTGCAGCCACTGATCGTGTACAACCCTGTTCCTTGGCTCATCATTTCCCCAGCTAGTGAGCCCTACCCTGCACAGTGAAGTCACCCATCCCAAAATGTGTGCCCAAGTGTGTGTCATGCAATTAAAAATGGGGGGGTTGTATCTCCCCCATTCAGCCCCACCTTCCCCCCTCCTGCGGATCCTTGAAAAGTCTTCAAAGGCATTGAATTCGTTTTTTTAAAAACAAGGCCTTTAATGGATTTAAAATGTGTTTCTTCCAACTTTCGAAAGTCCTCAGTTGATAAGATGTATATTTGTCTGAACTAAAAAGATTAAGTACTTGTCTTTTTTAATGACTCACCAATTACCTTTGGTGGCAACCTATCGTGATGCCAATAAAGAAACTATGAAAACGGTGATATGGTTTCGGTCAACTGCACGACTTGGGTCTACTCACAATACACATTGCAACAGAGACCTTCACTTTGGACCATGCTCGAAAAGTGGACATTTAATGAGAAGAATGTTTTTGGCCGTGGTTAAAAGCTGCGCCGGGTCATATGTACGAGGCCCCAATTTATTGTGAGCTAGAAACATTTGTGTTTTTTTTTTTTAATTTGTTTGTGTGTCCTTTGTCAAATTTGTCCACAATTTGATTTCAAAAGACATTAAAAAGTCTTGAAAAGAATTTGCCTCAAGCTGTGGGAACCCTGTCTCTACATCACTGTCTGTGTTCTAGTGGGTAAATGTCGACATTCTCCTGTGACCCAGGTTCAAATTTTGTTTCATTCGGTGCGATGTGATTTCAGTCAATTTTTTACGATTTATCAGTCATTGCACGTATTGGGTAATATCCCTTGAAACCTTGTATGGTATCACACTATGCATTTTCACTCTTATACAAGGCACTTTGGGTTATAAGGCGCGCACTTTGAAATGCCTGTTTTTTTGGGTTTTTTTAGGTGCACTGGTCATTTTTAATTATTTCATATTGGAAAGATTTAAGATGTGAGCAAGATCCTGGATTGAATTCATGTCGTATGTAGAGGTATCAGTATATTTACATTGGTACCCCTTCTCCTTTCAGCAAGCGCCGCTGGCCCAGCCGGAGTCACCCACGGCCTCCGCCGGGGAAGACGCCCGAACGCCTCCCGAATCGGGCGAGTCCGACAAGGAATCCCTGGGCGGAAGCTCCAACAGCAACGGAGACGCCCCGCCGCTTAACGGAGGCGGAGCCTCGCCCAAGGAAAATGCCAAAAAGGAGCGCGACAAGAAAAGGGCGGAAAGCGTGGCCAACCGCCTGGGCAGCTTCGGCAAAACGCTCAGCAATAAATTCAAGCGCGGTCTCATGACGGGCAAGAACGGCGCCGGCGGGCACGGCAAAAAGGACGGCAAAAAGAAAGAGGAAAAGGACGGATCGGCCTCCGAAGACTCGGGATCGCCCCCGTCGGGCGGCGAGCGACTCCACGAGACGGAGGCCGAGGCCTACAAATACGGCGCCGACGTCAAAGTCAGCCTGGGCATCATCCGCGGCGCCATGCACGGCGAGCGCCGCTTCGTGCTCGCCGGCGTGCTCACCACCGACAACCAGCACCCTTTGCGCAAACAGAGGATCCGCCGCTACCTGGCCGAGGTGGAGGAGCGCTCGCGGGCCGAGCTGGAGCAGCGTCGGGAGGCCGAGCGCCGGGGCGCCGCCAAGAACGGGGCGCTCCAACCCGGTGACGACGCGCCCAAGAGCGCCCTCCTCGGCCCGGTGGCCGTCCCGCGGCCCTCCCTCACCTCGCCCGCCGCCCTCTTGCACTACGCCGAAGCGCGACGGCAAGTGGCCGGCGGCGCGCATAGCGTCTCCTACCCGTCGTACGTCACCCTCCCCAGGCACGGCCCCGCGCCTCAAGGGGGCGCCTACGACGCGGCGCCGGAGTTCATCCGGCCGGACTATGCTCAAAACTTCCTGGAGCCGGGGAACACGCTACTGCTCCCGGCCCCGGTGCGCCACCACTCCCTGGGGAGCGTGGGGGCCACCTCCAACCGATGCCGGACCCCCAACTGCGCCTACTACGGACTCCCCCAGACGGGCAACTACTGCTCCACATGCTACCGCAACAACAAGCACACACAACATAGCTTCCAGAGGTTCTGACACCAACAGAGGGGCATTCTCTTATGCTAGCGAGCGCCTTCTAGGCTAGGTTCACACTGCAGAGAAATCAGATATTTTGGCCTTGAAGTCTGTCCGGACGGAACAGATCAGATTTTATTCACGGTAGACTCGGGCCACTTTCATCTTTGGTCCCATATCCGATACGTATCCGATCTTTTGCAGTGTGACTTTTGTCCGAACGGTCAAAGCGCATTCACGCGACCTGCAAAAGACGTCGTCGCTCTTGAATGAATGAATGAAAACTTTATTGGAACGTCAAAATTAAAACAGGACAAAAACAATAACTCAACAAGATAACGTTACATAATATGTTCGAAAAGGGGTAGTAAGAAGCAAATGCTTGTTACCTACCCTTTCATCTTCCCCACCAAATACACCAATGATATAACAACAATTGTAATGACATTGATAATAACAGTTATGATATAAGAAAAGCAACAATAACACAAAGTTAACTAGACGCACTATTTCCAATCTCCCGCACCACTCATCCCTGTATCCTCATCTCTGTATTCTGCCAGGAATGTCCCTTTGTGTCTAAACCTGAACAAGTGAATAGTTAGACATTCTTTGATCTCGTCTTGTAAATTGTTTGACTCCACACACAGACACACACATACTTTTCCTGGTGGTTCTCACCTTTGGGATTATGAATTGACTACAGCCCCTTAAGTTATAATTTCCCTCTTTCCGAATAAATAATTTACAGATGTTTTCTGGCACTATGTTTTTGTTGACCTTCAATAGCAGTTGTGCAGTGAAAATTTTGACCAAAACGTCCAATTTTAATCATTTGGACTGCAGGAATAAAATATGAGTATGGTCTCGATATCATACGCTCTGTATGGTTCTAATTGCACATTTTTGAAGGATAAAAAGGGGCTGGAGTCAGCTTTTGGAATGATTCCCCCAGACTTCTGCACAATATGTTAAGTATGGCAGAACTAGAGAACAATATCATAAATACAATGCATTATAGTTTAAAAGGCTTTATTAATTTTTGAAATGCTTTTAGATACTTTAGTTTGTATGTGTCTGATGTGTGTTTTCCATCTTCATTTATTGTCTATTATGACCCCTAAAAATTCTGATACAGCGTCTATTGCAGCACCATCCATTTTGACTTCTAAATCTTGATTTGCCTTGCGATGACCAAAGAATATGACTTTGGTTTTATTTAAATTTAAAGATCATTTATTTATATCCATCCATACTTTAGGTGAATTAATTCGCGAGTAATACAGGGTACCAAATCAATATA
This sequence comes from Urocampus carinirostris, assembly GCF_059441175.1. Classification (NCBI taxonomy): domain Eukaryota; kingdom Metazoa; phylum Chordata; class Actinopteri; order Syngnathiformes; family Syngnathidae; genus Urocampus; species Urocampus carinirostris. The sequence continues at coordinate 69,099,545 of NC_142350.1, read as the reverse complement.
GTTATCATTTGAATAGAAACGGTTAGTGTCGTCTGCAAATATTACTATTTTCAATCGTTTTGAAACATTAAAAATATCGTTTATATACAAATGAGATAACTTTGGACCCAGGTTAGAACCCTGTGGTACTCCACAACAGAACTTTTCTGCCTACAACAAGGCAGGGGGAAGCGGCGAAATCAACAACCACAGCAGACAAAAACATAGTGTCATCAAATGATTCTTGTTTATTTTGTAACTCATCAAACAGCCAACAACGCATCGCTGATTCACAGCATGTCGTTCGAGTTCATTCTTAAAGCCATAGTATTCTCTAGTGGTAGTTAAAAATATCTACATTCAAATCCCACCACACAGACAGCATTCCAAGGGGGAAAGTGAGGTTTTGGATTTCATGATATTTGGGACAACAAGGCTGTAAACATCCAGGATTACTCCGCAAACACGAGCGTGACGTCACGTGTCTTTCACACATACAAGTAGGAAATGTAAACTTCTCACAAAAACATTAGATTTTGCGAAAACGGCTTAAATGAGCATTATGCTCTGCAGTGTGAACCTTGCCCTAGCTGCCTGCTGGAGAAACTCTCCAAAACGCAGCGCTTGTACTCCTTTTCTGCTCATTTGCCGCATGCTCATCCTGGCCTCTTATCGCCTCCTGCTGGACGGAATTGGGAAGACGGGACAGGTGGCTAGCGCCCTTCGCGTTTTTCTTTTTTTTTCAGACAAAAAACTTCTACCTCACTCCTGGCACAGCCATAACTTTTGTTTTTACTAGAAAAAGTGATTTGTCTGAAATAAAAGACAAACGTCGGACGCGTCCTCACCAGAGTGAGGAGTGAGCCGACTGTCTCTAAAACTAATCGCACTGCTGAGGACCGAGAGCCTCTTACTCTATCGACCGTGGACATTTGACCTTCACCGGAAGCTTCCTCAAGATTTCTTCCATTGTCAACTCAAGAAAAAAAGGCCTTTGGTTTTCCATTTTCTTCCGTAGGCCGCTTTTCCAGCACAAACTTCACTCAAATTGGTTTGAGCGAGCTTCTCTCTCGTTCCGGATTGCAAAAAAGATTCCATCAGGGGCTCCTCACTAAGTCCAGGAAAGACGGTCCATCTCAAGCAGTGGTGGCCATCGCACTCAAAACTCCCAAGTCACGTCTGCTCTGTTTTGAAATTCCAATTTGGCTCAACTTCTGGGGGTCTTGCACAAAAAGTCTTGACTTCCATGTCCTTGTCTTGACATAGTCTTAAAAGTCCCGAACCGGACTCCTAAGGTGTCTGGGTTCCTTTTTGACTTTGGTCCTCAAACGTTTTTTATTATGCAGGGAAAGGGGTTCATTTTGCACAAATCTCCACAGTATGGTGGAGACCTCCCCCAAGGCTTTAAAGTGGATATTTCCCCTCTTGGGCTGCTCCGGGGATTCTCTTATTGCGGTCTCTAAAGGATCTCCGTACTCTGCACACTCGAAATCCAGACGATCGCCACATTCGGAAGATTTAGGCCAGAACTGAAGTCGGATCAACGCTCAGAAGAAAGGATGACTACTGTTTGGTTTTAGAAAGCAGCCGCCAGTTTATTTATGAAGGCAAACGGGTATCGATACCGGGTATCGGAGTAGGGTCCATATCTGGCCTTCTTTTAAGGCATCGGTACTTGCGACGTCGGCCGACACCGCTCGGGACTCGGAAGCGGGAATTCGTTGGAACGTTCATTCTAAAAACAACAGCCTATTTTTACAACCTTGGGAGAATATTTTGTATCAAAAGTATTATTGGTGTCAGCCATCACACATGAGCTCAAACCTCCCAATTTTAAAGGGAAAGTACACAGACCGACCCCCCAGCCCCTGGCTGTCGGTACGGTCTACATCAGGGGTCTCCAACCTTTTTCAAGCGTCGCACTTCTTTTTGTTCATTATTAGAGCAGTTTGATAGTCATTTCTAAAATAGCCACTTAGCTGGATGGCTAGCTACATAGCTAAAATGTTGCTTGATAGTTAGCTAGAAAGGTCAATTCATGTTTATCTGTATAGCCATTAATCAGTCTCAAAAGGCTGCACAGACCACAGATTATGCAAACTACAGATTATTATGACACAATCCCCTGATCTAAAACCTACATGAGGGCAAAAAATACACAGATATTGTCAACATAAAATATAGGTTATCCTATGCCATAGAATAAAAGTGTGTTTTAAGCTCAGATTTAAGCATTTCCGCTGAGGTTGCAGATCGAATTTCAAAGGGAAGAGCATTCCACAGCACCAAGGCCCCCAATGGAAACCACGGTCTGATTTCTTCTTGGCTCTTGGGATCACGAGTAGACCAGCGAAGGCTCCGGACCGGAACATAGGGGGAAATGAAATCTGAAAGATATGAGGGAGCAAGTCCATGCATGATTTTGTATACTACCAACAGAACCTTCAAATCAAATCTTAAGCTAACAGGGAGCCAATGCAGGTTAGCTAAAATCGGGGTCATGTGATCAAACTTTCTTGTTCTTATTTAAAAGCATGGCTGCAGTATTTTGTACCAGCTGAGGGCTCTTGATTTTGGACTTAGGGAGACCGGAGAGTAGTGCATTACAGTAAAGGGAGCTACATAGCTTGCTTAAATGATAAAAAGCCAACTCAATAGCCAGATCGAAAGCTAAAATAATAGGAGGCCACAATTTAGCTTAAAAACTAGCAAACATGTCAAGATAGGATGCAAAAACGAATGTGAAAAAGTAGTAAGACTAGCTTAAAAACACATTTTTTTGCTCATTTGCTTTATAAAAGCCATCAATTTGGAATTAAGTTTGTTGGATTTCCTTAAAATAAGTCAAGAAAAAGATAAATAAATGATGTGTTTAATACACGAATAAATGATCATTCTACTCTCTTAATTGCTTAAAAATAATTATCAATACCTGGATAGATATAGATAATATACCTTTATTGTCATTGTTACAAAACGGGTTGAACATATTGTGACAACGAAATTGGGCAACTATAAAGCGAGTTAACCAACAAAAGAAAAATCATTTTTCTAGAAAATCCCAATGACCCATCTCTGGGAGGCACCACGTCGGAGACCCCTGATCAACACAGTGAGCTTCATTCCCCCCCAAAAAAACAAAAGCGAGATGAGCATTTGCCGTCCGGCGGCGGTTACGGTTTGAATTTTGCGGTTTCGGATGCAAAAGACCAACTGGAGCCGGAGGGAATATTTTTCTAATTTTTCCCCTCCGGGACAACTTTTGGAATCTTTGGAGCAGCGCAAAGATTTTCTATATTTATATTGGCCGGCTGTTCCCTGCGGGTTTATTTTCCCGCCTCTCCCTCAATTGTATTTATTTTTCTTTTCTAGAGTGGGAAAAAAAGGAGAGCGCTTCTATTTTTCTACAGCAATGAAAATACGTTTTTATTTGGATCGCTTAAAAAAAAAAAGCTGGGCAGGACGATTCCCTGTCATATTGTTTTAGGATTTCCATCGGGTTATTTTTCTGACTTTTTTTTTCACCGTTCGAATAAATTCTCATTGTATTCGAAGGTCAAGTTTTGTGAAATCTTTGGCTACTCAAAACAGCAGCACTTTCGGATAAGGGACGACCGATCGCAGTTTTTCAGAGTTGATACCGACTATTAGCGTTAATAACTGATATTCGAAGCCCATATTCGTTAGCTGTAAAATTTCAAAAGGTTTGAATCGTGCAAAAAGAAACTAAGAATATTTGTTATAATTCAAATGAAACTCAAATAAAAAATAGCTCCCATGATCAGTTATGTTACTGTGGTGGGGGAGTTTGTGTGTCCCAATGATCTTAGGGGCCATGTTGTCTGGGGGCTTGAAGCCCCCGGTAGGGTCACCCATGACAAACGGGTCTTTTGTTAAGGGCCAGACTGCAGGTAGAGAGGAGGGAGGACTAAAATCAAGGGAGAGAGTCTCTGCTGCATCTGAGCCTAATAACCCAGAGTTGCCTATATTTAATCAGCCCGTCTAAAAAAGAAAGATTCCAGTGCCAATAATCGGTCGATATGTACTCCGGATTAAAGTTGAGGAAATCAACGTCAAGTTTACGTGATAAAGTAGGATTCCGGTAAGACTTTTCTCCTTAAAAGTCAAAATATGTTGACAGAAATTGACAGTATCAAAAAAAAAAAATACGGTTGCCCCCTCTAGTGCTGTGGTTAGCGCGTGTGCGGCACAGTTATGAGATCGAACCTTTGTGGAGTTTGCATCCTCTCCCCGTGCTTGCGTGGGTTTTCTCCGGGCACTCCGGTTTCCTCCCACATTCCAAAAACATGCATGGCGGGTTCATTGGCCGGTCCAAATTGTCCCTAGTGAGTTGTCTGTCCCTGTGTGCCCTGCGACTGGCTGGCGACCAGTTGAGGGTGTCCCCTGCCCACTGCCTGGAGATGGCTGGGATAGGCTCCAGCACCCCCGCGACCCTACTGAGGATAAGCGCTGCAGATAATGGATGGAGACTCAAAATGGAGCTAAATTTATTCCAAATATATCTAAATCATTGTTCTTCCTTTTAAATCAGGGGCCTTAAACTCATTTTGGGAAGAAAAAACATTTCACGGGGGCCGGAGCTGCAGAACAATGAGAAAGAGAGAAAAGGGAAGAAAACAAAAAATGACAGAAAACGAGAGAACATGAAAAAGAGAAAGCAAAGAAATTGTCGCAACAGGGTAAGGTTGAAAGTATAAACACGGGCCTAAAGCGCCCTCTTGCGGTGTAATGTGAAATCATATACTCGGTGATCGTGTGTTGATCATTTCACCGATAAGTCGCATCTGGAGTATTCGTCGCACCTCCGGCCAAACTAAAAAAAAACGGTAATCTTTTATTTTGGAGGTCTCTGCAGCTTGAGCTCGGACATCGGCAGCAAAGTTCTCGCGTGTCCGCAAACGTTTTGTTGCGCTACAAAAGAAATTGGAGAGCTTCATGGAATATTCACAAAGGACTAATACAAATCCTCACCTTCCTTTCCATCATCCTCACAAAAGAATAGAAAGGCTGCCCAGAGAGCTGTGGGACTTTTACTTTCGTGGCTCCATTTTTCTGGACAAACGGACGCAAATAGAGGCTAAGGGATCACTAAAAGGTACTCCACAAAATAATTGTATCCACGTTTGCTTCCCGTGCCGGTGGGAACAAAAAACACTTTCGTCGTAGAATATTTTGCATGTCAATGGAGCAGAACAATTCGGGATTTTGGTGTCAAATCTGCAGCTCACGAGTGGCATCGGGCCCGCCGAGGGTTTTATTTAGGCCTGCGAGACGACGCTGAGAGAAGCACAAGTGATAAATGAGCTGCAGTTTGAAATATGTCCGCCGGATGCTGTCAAAACTTGGCATCGCTCACAAAACAACTGGAGCTGGATTTCTCTCTTCTTTCTCTTTACTCTCTGTTTTTTAATTTCTGTTTTTTCTCTTTCTGTCTTTTACCCGGTCAGAGTGTAAGACCTATAATAGCTGGACAATGGATTTGACTCGAGGAAACCCTGGAAGGGTTTGCTTCGTTGGATGCAAGGACACTCGCTCAACTTGAGAACTTGCCTTTTCGATTCAATTTACACATCAACGTTAAGGAAATTTCTTTGAGGAACAAATTGGAAATCTAGTCAATTGGGCGTTTTCCCTGCCGCCTATAAAACACCGGTAGTGAGGCCCCATCTGAAGAAGAGCAATTTAGACTCCATCGTTTTTCAATAATTACCAGTCAGTGTCTGACCTACCGTTTTTAAGCAACGTTTTAGAAAAAAAGGCTTTTTATTCGGCTGAGAACAGCATTTAAGAGAAATTTCAGTCTGCTTTAAGGATCGACCACATTAAAGAGACTGCAATTTTAAAGATTTGAAATGATAGGTATAACATGGACTTTAATAAACTTACAGTTCTTGTGCTACTGGATCTTAGAGCTGCCCTTGACACAGTGGATCACCACATTTTATGAAACAGACTCAGAAACCTGGTAGGCATCTCTGGTACTGTTTTCAACTGGTTTTGTTCTGATCTTGCAGACTTATTTGTAGGTATGGGTGCATGTTCCTCCAGAAGCCATGAAATCACATGTGGGGTTCCCCAAGGTTCAATTTTAGGCCCAGGTACTTTTGAATCTGTATAGGCTTCCCTTTGGGGATGTCATCAGTAGACACAGAGTCCACTTCCGTCGTTGCCCAGCTCTAAATTGACATACCGTATTTTCCGCACTATAGGGCGCACCGGGTTATAGGGCGCACCCCCAAAAAATAGTTTTTGGTCCTATTTTTGACATTCATAAGACGCACCGGATTATAAGGCGCGACAATGGGAACGTGGACAAAACAGTCAGATAGTTGAGTCCAACTTCTTACCCCCTTAACATTCCCAAAGCTTGCAAAGAAGCAAATACGTGTCGTAGACACGTGCGGATGCGGTGTCCGTACGATGTCACTCAAATGCATCGTTCCATCATTCGGAAGGTTCAAGTCTTGGGATTCAAGAAATGCCAACCATTCCTTAGTTTATATTTTCTTTTTCGCTCGCAACTTTACTGTGCATATGACAATAAACACTTGGAATTGAGTTGAATTTAAAAAAAAAACCATCACAGAAACATCGATATCACTCTGAAACAAGATACTGGGAAAATATATAGCCGGAGTAGCTCACCGAAGTCGTTGTGTTCAATAATAATATGCAACCATGGTCCTCTTATATCCGTGAGTGTAGTAAATCCAGGAGAGTAAAATATTTACAAATACAGTACAGAATAGTAAAATACTGTTTACTCTATGCCGTAGTTCTACCCAACATGCTATTCACATTCATCTTTTTCGGCCAATTGCAGGCTTTGTTTTGCCCCTTTAGCCTATGCCAGCCTGTCAATGATAAAAAGGATCCGCCCCCTTTACCTCCGAATAACTTGAGCCAATAGCGATGGATTCAAATGATGATTGACACATTGGTTAGCCAATGAAACGCCGGTATAGAAATCCCAGCATACACCGCGGACTACTTGGCGTTCGGGGGAAAATCGAGTTGGCGGCTGCAAGTTAGTTGAAAGACTTTGCGACTTAATATTGATCCATGTATAAGGCGCACTGTATTATAAGGCGCACGGTCAGCTTTTGAAAAAAATTAAGACTTTTAGGTGCGCCTTATAGTGCGGAAAATACGGTATCTTTGATGGCTCCACATTGCCGTGGCCCCTGATGACACAAGTCTTATAGGTCCCCTTTAAAATCGCATTTCAGATATGAAGTCATGGATGGCAGAGAACTTTCAACAGCTTACCCAGAAGTTTACTCATTGGTCCCCGCTCTCCCTCTATCTCTTCTTCCCGGTCTCTCTTTTTTTCTTTCTTTGAAAATCCATCCATCCATCCAACCATGATCTGTACGGCTTATCCTCAGTAGGGTCGCATGGGTGCTGGAGCCCATCTCAGCCATCTTCGGGCAGTGGGCAGGGGGACACCCTCAACTGCTTGCCAGTCAATCGCAGGGCACACAGAGACAGACAATTCGCTCGCTCATTCACACCTAGGGACAATTTGGGAAACCCACGCGAGTACGGGGAGAACAAACTCCGCACAGGAAGGTTGGTAGCTGGATTTGAACCCATGACCTCAGAACTGTGCCGCACATGCGCTAACCACTGCGCCGCCGTGCTGCCCCTTCTTTAAAAATCAGCAGACAAATTGAAAATGGCTGCAGCCTCATAAAATAATGCTTGCTTTAGAAATTAAGACTTTTATGTTGGAGGAGCAAAAAAAAAAAACATCGTCCAGAAAAGTACTTCTGGGAAAAAGTCCCATTCGCATTCGATGATCAAAGGAAAAACTAAAGGTGGAAAATGCAGGTTATTTCATGTCGAGCACCGAATCGCCACACGAGGGCGCCAAAGGTTTATGTGTGTATGACACCACCCATATCGAAGAATCCAGCCTTCACTCCTAACTTTTGACATTTCCATTTTAATGAGAGAATAATTCAAAGAAATTATGATACATCTTAGTTTTTGAGTGACCTTCGATTTTGTTTGTTTTAACGATTCTTGCGCATCTAAACTACACGAAAAGTCACTTTAAAAGTTGTGCGAAGAAAAAAAACCGGACTGCAGTTGGTCAAATAAACGAGACTTCACTCTGAATTCGCGAGTTTTAACGGCCTTCCTATTCTGTCAGACAAATATCGTTTCAACAGGTCAATGTAGGAAGTGTTTTTGCTATTAAAACTAGAATTGAATCCTCTTTATTCTCGTTTGATATCAACGTTGTGAAACGAGATTAGACTTGGCACTCCGGGGTAAAACATGTCATATAGAGAGACTTTGAAGAGAAAAGGGAGAAAAGACTGTCGTGATAAATTGGCACAAAAGAAGTTGTTCAATTAAAACAGGGCAAGATAGATGTCTAGATAGATGTCTAGATAGATAGATAGATAGATAGATAGATAGATAGATAGATAGATAGATAGATGTCTAGATAGATGTCTAGATAGATGTCTAGATAGATAGATAGATAGATAGATAGATAGATAGATAGATAGATAGATAGATAGATAGATAGATAGATAGATAGATAGATAGATAGATAGATAGATAGATGTCTAGATAGATAGATAGATAGATAGATAGATAGATAGATAGATAGATAGATAGATAGATAGATAGATAGATAGATAGATAGATAGATAGATAGATAGATAGATAGATAGATAGATAGATAGATAGATAGATAGATATCTATATAGACATCTATCTACAGATAGATATCTATCTATCTATCTATCTATCTATCTATCTATCTATCTATCTATCTATCTATCTATCTATCTATCTATCTATCTATCTATCTAGACATCTATCTATCTATCTATCTATCTATCTATCTATCTATCTATCTATCTATCTATCTATCTAGACATCTAGACATCTAGACATCTAGACATCTATCTATCTATCTAGACATCTAGACATCTAGACATCTAGACATCTATCTATCCATCTATCTAGACATCTAGACGTCTATCTATCTATAGTGAAGATTTTTTTTTCAAGAAATAAAAGTAAGACTTTTTCATGAAAAAGACCAAATAGTCTATATAAGAACCCAAAACAAACACACACGAATGGAAAAGCATATATGGTGACTTGTTCTTTTTTTGCCAAATGTAACTTTGAATATACTATTGCAAGAAACTGTGAAAAAATATACTTTGTGGCATATTTTGGGTTGTATTATTTTGCTTTCATTCTGAAAAGAAATAAATACTACAACAGCGATCATAAAATACAAAAAAATACAACTTGAAAAATACTTTTCCAGAAATATTTACAACAAAAAATGCTCCACAATTTCAACTACAGAAATACAACAAAAATGTTACAGAAATACTACTATGGAAAAAATACAAAACACTAAACAATAAATATACAGTAGTATGATGAAAATACTCCAGAAATACAAAAAACACCCCAAAAATACAACTCAAGTAATACTTCATCCATACTACTGTCACGATTGCCATGGCGCCCAATTGGCCCTGCCTGTGTGGCACCAGCTGCGGCTCGTTGAGAGATTGGTTTTCCGTCTATTTAAGCTCAATGCTCTCACTCTTCCTTTGTCAGACATGGGTTTTGACTCGTTCCTGTTGTTATTTCCTGTCCAGTATTGTTCCCATTTATTTTGTCCTGTTTAATATCAGTCTCCAGTTTACCTTCCCGTCTAGTTTGTCCTGTTTGATTTGATACCCTGTTTTGATATCTATCCTGTCTGTCCTGTCCTGATCGGTATCGACCCCATCCGGGCGATATCTGCTCGGGCATTAGATATGGATCTCATCGACCTCTGGCTTCCTATCATTCCACGCCAGACCGCCGCCTAACGTGCACGACTCCCCATTTCCCGTAAAATAAAAGGCTTGTGTGAGAAATGTCATGCATTTGGGTCCTGATCCTGTTCCGGTTCTGACAACTACAGATATACAACAAAGATTATACAATGGAAATACTACAAAAATAAACATACAGCAATACTACAACATTATGGCTACAGAAAGACTAAAAAATTACAGTAATTCTACAGATATACTATAACTGTCATGTCCTGCACGGTTGTCATGGCGCCCAGCTGGCCCCGCCCCTTGACACCGGCTGAGATGCATTGGACTGATTGCTTTTGGAGTACTTAAACGCTCCTTTTGGGACCGCCTGTTGCCAGACCATTGCTTTACCTAGTTGAAGACCAGTTCATGCCTGTTTGATCAGAGTAGTGCCTAGTTTGTCATTTTGATTGCCTTTGAACCTGTTTTGTTTTGGTCCGTTTGAGTGTCGGACAACTTTTCTTTCCTAATTAAAGTGAAAGATCGTCTACCCATATGAGTTCCGACTTCCTGCTTCCTGGTCCGCTTCCCGACAATAACAAATACTACAGAAATACTACACAGATCTAAGTGCTTGAGCACCCCGAAAACGGGCTGGTTACGCCTGTGATGAAGACACTTCAATTGAAATGGATCGATTTGAATGAAAACTTTATTCGAACATTAAAATAAAAAACTGAACAAAACAATAGCTCAACAACAAAAATAACGTTACATAATATGTTCGAAAAGGGGAAATAAGAAGTAGACGCCTATTTTCCCTACCCCTACATCTTCCCTATTAAATACACCAATAACCATTGTAATACTATTAATAATAACAGTTATGGTATAACAATAGCAACAATAACACAAAGTTAACCACAGTTGTGAAGGCAGTATTCCCAATCCCTCGTATCCCTCCTACCCCATTTTCTTCATCTCTGTATCACACCGAGAATGTTTTTTTTTTTGTATTTCAATTTGAAGACGTGAATCGTTGGACATTGTTTGATCTCGTCTTGTCAATTGTTTCAAAGTTTGATTCCGCACACAGACACGCACATCCTTTTCCTGGTGGTTCTCACCTTTGGGATTAGGAATTTACTAAAGCCCCTCAAGGGAAACTGTTGTCTTCTCTGAATCGCATTCATAATTATTTTGACAATGTACATTTTGCTCATATTTGTAACAAACTTTTCTTTTATTATTTTTGTAATCTAAAAACGGATTTTGTTTTGGAAGCATCGCCGGTTTGGACTCACTTCCGGGACTCGTGTTCCTTTAAGAAGCTGGACTAAAGGTTATTTTGTCCCGGTTCGTGGTCTTGCAGGCGTCGAGAGTCCGTCAGTGCGTGCGTGGGTGCTCGCGTGATGCTTGGGCTGCGTGGACGTCGCAGCCGCTCGGTTCTTTGTAGCTTTCCGTGAACGTTTTTGTATTTTTGCTGGCGTCTTTGAGTCTTTTCGAAGGCGATGAGAAGCGCGACGCGGTGCTCGGCAGCCGCCACCGCGTTCATCGACGCGGACACGGGAGAGGGACGACGTCCGCCGCCGCACTTTCGGCATTTTCCACTCGCATTCCTTTTTGTCTTCAACATGGAACATGGACGCTTTTTCTAATCTTTTTTTAATATCTATTTTTGGCGAGAAGCGCTCTTTTGCGTGAGAATCGGAATCATGTTGACCGGCTCGAAAAACACCTTCAAAGTCCGACAAATGGAGCCCGACATCAAGGTAACGGAACGTCAAAACAAACAGATATTTCTATTTAATGCCCGAAAAATCAAAAACAGTATCTAGTGGTTGAAAAGACGTCAAAAGACACCGAGGTTCAGACTTCAAAGTTGATACATTTTCAAGACGTCAACAAGCCGTCAAGGTTTTAGCTTGATTTTTGTTGAAAATGAGTCTTTTTTTTTTTTTCAAGATGATCTAAAAAAACACTCACATTTTTATTTATTCAGTTGAAAAGTTAAGAAAGATCATCAAGACATTGAAACGATACCAAATTTTCCATTTCATCCAGTTGAAGCCCAAGTGGAATAAAGGTCTGTTTTAGGACGTCCAAAAGACATCGGTGTTTTTCCTCCGTTTGAATAAAACGAGCTGGAAAAAGGTCGTTTTTTTCAAAAACTACGAGGATTAAATTTCAGATCAAGTCAAGTCCTATTTATTTGTTTGGCCCTTAATCACAAGGAGTCTCAAAGGGCTGCACAGACTACAGACTATTATGACAGCATCCCCTGATCTAAAACCGACATGAGGGCAAGGAAAAACTCAAAAAACCTCAACATGAGGAAAATGAAGAAACCTTGAGAAGGGACCGCACATGAAGTCATCCCCTGCATGTTGCACTAGCAGGCAAATATAACACACTGTCCCCTTGAGCACTCATTTTGATCATTTTCATTGGAAAACTCCAAAATGCAAAAAGCCTCGTTCAACAGTGATAAAAATCTTGTTAAATCAAACGAATATAGACGCTTCCCTACTTATCGGCCATTCGGCTTACGTAAAACGGTCGATACGATAATTTTGTTCGGAATGTCAAAAAATATCCGGACATTGCTGTGAGTTAGATTTTGTATTTTGTTCACCTTTTTCCGAGTAGAGGAAATTACCGTAGTGCTTCTTTCCGCCGATGTTTACAATCCAATTATTTTTCATGGGTTTTATAAAATGTATTGAATTGGAGATTTCCTTCTCTTCTTGTACACTTCATGTTTGTCTTCAGCACTTTGAGTTGAAATTCAATGGCTGAAAAGTTTCCGTAGATAAAAGCTTTGGAGCTTTTTGCATCGTTGGCTTTATAAAGTTCTTTTTCGAGACCTTCGAATGACATCAAGGTTTTAATTTTTCAGGTGGTTCAAGTCAAGTCAGGTGATGCCGTAAAGTTTTAAAGAGAGACAAGTAAAGAGTCACGTCCTGTTTATTTGTGACGTCCTTAGTCACAAAGAGTCTCAAAGGGCTGCACAGATCAAAGTCTATTGCAAACTACAGACTATTAAGACACTCCCCTCATCTAAAACCTACACGAGGGTGAATAATACACATATCAACATAAAATATAGATTATGCTTATGCTATAGAATAGAAGTGTATTTTAAGCTTAGATTGAAACATTTCCACTGAGGTTGCAGATCCAATCTCAGGGGCAAGAGCATTCCACAGCACCGGGGCCCCAATGGAGAATGCTCTGCTGATTTCTTCTTGGCTCTTGGGATCGCCGAGTAGACCGGCGTTTTCAGAGCAAATGCCCCAGACTGGAACATAGGGGGAAATTAAAGATATGAGGGAGCAAGTCCATGCATGAATTTGTATACTACCAACCTAGAACCTAGAAAATCCCATCTTAAGCTAACAGGGAGCCGATGCAGTTTAGCTCAAATCGAGGTCATGTGATCAAACTTTCTTGTCTTCGTTAAAATCCTGGCTGCAGCATTTTGTACTCGCTGAAGGCTCTCGATTTTGGACTTCGGGAGACTGGAGAATTCAAAGTCGAAAGAGGGTCTTTTTCAGCATGTGAAAATCAGTTTTTGCACTCTTTGTTAAGATGTTTACAGGACACCCGTGTTTTGGCTTCGGTGGCTTGAAAAAGAATGAAAATAGCTTTTTCCCAGGACGTCAAAAGACTGCCTTTTTGGCGTCTGATTAAGACCAGGGGAACACAGAGATTCGTTGGATCCATGTTGGCCGGCCTCTACATATTCTAGACATCCGGTTGTGGTCCGTATTATGACTAGTTTTTGCCCATAATCGACTGGAATTGGAATGAGTCAAGAAAAAAACCAATCTCTTTTCTTTTCATTTTGATTGAAATCACAACCGGCAGAAAGGGCTTGAGAAGATGGATAGATAATACCTATCTATCGATAGAGAGAGATAGATAGCTACTGTAGATAGAGAGAGAGAGAGAGATATAGACAGATAGATAGATAGGCCACAGTTTTGCCTTCATGAAGTTGAAGTTGAAAAAAAGTAATTTTCTCAACATTCAAAATATACTTGAGTTGTCATTTTATTCAGTTAAAGTCAAAGTTGAATAAAGATCAGTTTTTAGAACAACTGCACTTGAATAAAACCGAGTTGAAAAAAGGTCTTTTTGGAGACATTGAAAAGACGCCAAGCTTTCGGCCTTCAAGTGACATTGTCGAAAAAAGATTTGATTCAAGACATTTAAAAGATGGCAAGATTTTGATTCTTGTCCTGCGATTGGCTGGCAACCAGTTCAGGGTGTCCCCTGCCCACTGCCCCATGATTGCTGGGATGGGCTCCAGCACCCCCGCGACCCTACTGAGGATAAGCGGTGCAGCTAATGAGATGAAGATTTTGATTTCATTTGCTTGAAAAGGTTTTTTTCCCCAACATGTGAAACAGTCAACATTATAGTGGCTAACTTTAGACTAATTGCACAAAACAATTCTGTTTTTGCGCTCCAAACTTTTAGTCGTCCGTTTTTGGCCCTAAATCGGACCTCACCGATATTGGACCACAGTCACTGCAATATGTGATTGTTATTTTGGATGACCTCATGTCCAGTCCCTCCCAAGGTTTCTTCATTCCTCACACTGACGTTTTTGAGTTTTTCCTTGCCCTCATGTCGGTTTTAGATCAGGGGATGCTTGTCGTAATCGCCTCCATTCTTCACAGCCCTTTGAGACTCCTTGTGATTGAAGGGCCAAACAAATAAACATGACTTGAGTGAGTTCTACAAAAATAGCATAACATCTGCCTGTTTTTCTGTATGAAATTGCATTATGATAATAAATTCACATTAAAACTGCATATATGTATATATTAGTTTTAATGTGAATATTGTATTTTATTATTTATTATTCATTCAGTACTAAGGACGTCCTCTTAAATCATATTTTCCATTGTTATGTTTTGATTTCATTTATTACTAAAATAGTCCATTGAAATTAATAATATAATTTTTATTTTATTTATTTAATATTGCCACTAAATTCCTTTATAAATATGTTTAAATAATAATATTATTAATTTCAATGGACAATTTTAGTAATATATTTCAACATATTCATATATTATTATTAATTATATAAATCATGGATATAAATATAAAAATATAATATATATAGTACCTAAGTGGACTCATTTAGTAATAAATATTTTAACAAAAAAAAAAAAAAGATGAAGCAAATATTGGTACTCAATAATATAAAAACATAAAAAATACGTAATAATTTAATGTATGTGTATATAATCTATTCATGGATTGTTTTGACAAAATGGTCTCGTTCCCTACAAAATAAAAACAATTTCTGATTTAGTTTTTGGTTTGCTAAAAAGTCATTTGGAGTGCGGCCTCATTTTCGATGTATTTTGGGGCAAAACGGGCAATTGGGAGTTCCTGGTGGATTTCTTCCTCTGTGGTTATTTAAGGCGCAGGGGAAACGCTGACAGATGCCGGTGGGCGGGGCTTGCTCGCCCGGAGGAGGAGAGAAGGGCACATGTGGCCGCGTCGCCATGGAGACGGCTGCACTGGAATTTCACAAATGAGTCGTCGCCGCACTTCTTCTTCGGCCTCGTTCTGTTTTTTTTCCGTTTCCGACGCGTTCTCCTCGTCATCTTAGAACGAGGAAAATAATCCAGCTTGTGAGCTATCCCGGACTTTCTCGGACTTTCTGTTTGTCGGAGGGGAGGCGGGGGTAGCGCTCGCCTCACCTGTGGCCTCCAGACTTGACAAATGTATTCCTTATGATCTATTTAATGTGCTTTTGCTGTATTTATTTTTTAATTTTTTAATGTGAGTTCTGTTCCAAAGCCCCCCAATCCAACTGGGTTACTTCAGCCAAACAAAGGAGGTGAGGCAGGTATTGGTCTCGCCTCATCTGGTGCCACCAGACATGAAAAATCCATTCCATATTTTCCATTTCGTGTGCTTTAGATTTTTAAGTGAATTCTATTTCAATGCAACTCCCAACAGCTCAATGAAAAACTGGAGGCAGAGGTCAGTCTTGCCTCACCCGGCACCAGCTGACTTGAAAAAATAGAGTGCGGACGACGATATTTTCAATCTGTTGTGCTTTGGCCATATACTTTTTAGGTGAATTTTATTTCAATGCCTACAACTCCAGCTAGGTGACTGCAGCAAAATGAAAGACTGGAGGCAGAGGTCAGTCTTGCCTCACCTGGCACCGGCTGACTTGACAAATAGGGTGTGGATTATATAACAGTCCAGTTGTGCTTTTTCTGCGGAATTTCTGAGATGAATTCTTGTCCAAAATTGCCAAGACTAACCGGGTGACTATAGAAAAACAGAGGAGGGGAGGCAGGGGTTGTTTTTGCCTCACCTTTCAGGAGCTGACCCAATAAATATAACGCAGAAGACTCATTTTTCAGTTTTTGTGTGTTTTCTAGAGAAATTTTGCCGAAAATGGTTTCAAAGCTGCCAAATCATTTCGACTTCAGTGAAATGGAGGGTAGGCGGGGTTGGTCTTGCCTCACTTTAATTGAGGTGACTTGACAAATATAGCATGGACGACTATATCGGTCACTTGTGCTTTTTCTATACAACTTTTCAATTGAATTACCGTATTTTCCGCACTATAAGGCGCACCGGGTTATAGGGCGCACTGGGTTATAGGGCGCACCCCGAAAAAATAGTTTTTGGTCCTAATAAGGCGCTACAATGGGAACGTCAGCAAAACAGTCAGATGGTTCAGTCCAATTTATTACCCCCTTAACATTCCCAAAGCTTGCAAAGACGCAAATACGTGTCAAGAACACGTGCGGATGCTTTGTCCGTACGATGTCACTCAAATGCATCATTTCAAATATCATTCTGAAGGTTCAAGTCTTAGGATTCAAGAAATGCCAACCATTCCTTAGTTTCTATTTTCTTTTTCGCTCGCAACTTTACTGTATATATGACAATAAACACTCGGAATTGAGTTGAATTTAAAAATAGACACTCCATTCCATCCATGATCTGCACCGCTTATCACAGAAACATCGAGTTCAGTCTGAAACAAGATACTGGGAAAATATATAGCCGGAGTAGCTCACCGAAGTCGTTGTGTTCAATAATAATGTGCAGCCATGGTCCTCTTATATCCGTGAGTGTAGTAAATCCAGGAGAATAAAATATTTACAAATACAGAAAAGTAAAAAATGTTTTCTCTATGCCGTAGTGCAACCCTACGTGTGATTCACATTCATCTTTTTCGGCCAATTGCAGGCTTTGTTTTGCCGCTTCAGCCTATGCTAGGCTGTAAATGATAAAAAGGATCCGCCCCTTTACCTCCGAATAACTTTAGCCAATAGTGATCGATTCAAATGATGATTGACACGTTGGTTGGCCAATGAAACGCCGGTATATAAATCCCAGCATACACCGCGGACTACTTGGCGTTCGGGGGAAAATCGAGTCGGCGGCTGCTTGCAATAGTTGGAAGACTTTGCGACTTAATGTTGATCCATAAATAAGGCGCACTGTATTATAAGGCGCATGGTCAGCTTTTGAAAAAAAATAAAGGCTTTTAGGTGCGCCTTATAGTGCGGAAAATACGGTAAGTTCTAAAGATGACAAGACAAACTGGGTGAACTCGGCAAAGCAAACGGGGAGAGGCTGCGGTTGGTCTTGCCTCACTTGGCACCAGCTGACTCACACACCACGGTATTCCTTGGTGGTTGTGCTTTTCTGTGGATTTTTTTCAATGCATTCTGGTCCAAAACTGCCAAGACCAACAAAGTGACGGCAGCAAAACAGAGGAGGGGAGGCGAGGGGTTTGTCCCGCCTCACCCGGCTCCAGTTGTCTTGTCAAATATAGCGCGCGCAACTGTATTCCTCAGTCGTTGTGCTTTTCTGTGGAATTTTTAAAGTGCATTGTGTTTCAAAGATGGCATGTCCAATTGGGTGACTTCACTAAAAATGAAGGAGGGTAGGCGGAGGTTGGTCTTGCCTCACCTGCCCTTAGCTGACTTGACAAATCTATTCTATATTCTCTATTTGATGCGCTTTGGCCGAGAAATTAAACGTGCATCAATTTGGTCAGCGGCAGCATGGCGGCGCAGTGGTTAGCACGTGTGCGGCACAGTTTTGTGGTCATGAGATGGAATCTCCTGTGTAGAGTTTGCATGTTCTCCCCGTGCTTGCGTGGGTTTCCTCCGGTCACTCCGGTTTCCTCCCGCACTCCAAAAACATGCATGTCAGGTGAATTGGTCAGTCCAAATTGTCCCTAGGTCTGAATGAGAATTGTCTGTCCCTGTGTGGCCTGCGACTGGCTGGCAACCAGTTCAGGGTGTCCCACTGCCCGAAGATACCCGACTGCCCATTTTGCACATCTGGTTTGCTGCTCCTCTTGCACTTCTGTTCTCCTCTGCACTATCGTACTCCAGTGTTATTGTTATTGTATAATGACTTGTTTACCTGACTGCCCACATCTGGTGAGCTGCTCCTCTTGCACTCTTTGCACTACTGTATAATATTATACATACCTATCATCATTTAGTATATTATTAGTACTTCAATAATCCGACTCAATACAACATTTGATTTATATCTGTACATTCAAGAAAACTGCGGGTCAGAAATATCGACATTTCGTTCTGTATACACGCGTACAAGAATGACAATAAAGTAGATCTGAATCTGAATAACTGGGATGGGCTCCAGCACCCCCGCGGCCCTACTGAGGATAAGCGGTGCAGATCATGGATGGAAATTTGGTCAGCTTTATACACTGGATATTTTTCAAAAAGAGATTTGAGAGGCAGGTTTTTGTGCTAGCTTAACACATGCACAACTTGATAGTTTTAGCTAACACGTCTTCTTTAGTGCGTCTCATCGTTTGCCACGAGTGTGTCTCGCAGAGAGAAAGACCCAAGTGTTCAGGTGGGCTTGCTTTGCCACGTGTCCATCATAAATCAAGGTCAAACTGAAGCCAGCGTTTGCACTGTTTTTTTTTTTTTTTTTAGAGCGCCTCGTCGTCACGGTAAAAAAATAGCCTAGCGTGATTCTATCGGCCGGTTTCAACATCGTCTTTGGGGAAGCGGCGGAATATGTCGAAATGCCGGTCATGTGACCGACACGTGCACCAAAAAAAACGGGATTTCCCCCAAAATCTTGTTAATCACGTAGGAAAGTTTAAGTGAGTTGATTATGGTGCTCGCCTCATAAAGCGCAAAGTGCTTCTCGTTGTGGGGGGTGCCCTCAATGTAACTGGCTCCATATGTTGAGGATTGGGGGGGCTCTCTCTGTGTGTTTTTTTTTTTTTTTCCCCTTTATTGCCGAAACAGACAAAACGTTTCAGGATCGTCGACCGGCTACGATGTCGCGGCAGTTTGTTTTGGTGTTTGCGTGAATGTGGTTACGAGGCGTCGCCCGACATTTTGGGAGAAGAAAAAAACAAATGTCAGGCCGAGGAATTCGAGGCTTAGAAAAGGCTTGAGGTAAGGTGTAAAGGATAGGGTCAGGGGCTTGAGGGCTAAAGAAGATTTAGAGGAAGGGTTTGGGTTTAGACCAGGGGTGTCAAACTCATTTTAACTCTGGAGGCCACCCGTTAGACAAAACCATTCTCTCAGGGTCCAGACGAGTAGATGACTGGGAAAGAAAATAAGAAAAAAAGAAATAACGAGAGAGACAGAGATAGAGGGAGAGGGAAAAAAGGAAGAGAGGGCAAAATAAGGAAAAAAAAACCACAGATAGAGAAAGAGACAAAGAGAGTCAAAGAGAGATAGAGTGAGTGAAAAAGGGAAGAAGAGAGAAAAAATGAAGAGAGCAAAATAAGGTAAAAAAGCACAGATGGAGAAAGAGACAAAGAGAGTCAGAGAGAGATAGAGTGCATGAAAAAGGGAAGAAGAGAGAGAGAGAGAGAAAGAGAAAAAATGAAGAAAGAGCAAAATAAGGTAAAAAAACACGGATTGAGAAAGAGACAGTGCAAAGAGAGATGAGTGAAAAAGGGAGGGAGAGAGAGAGAGAGAGAGAGAGAAATGCAACTACAGCGTCTTTGTGAGGGGCACGTGGCTTTGGCAACATCAAGTGGACATATTTCAACCTGCAGCTCGTTTTTCTCCTACACTTCTCTGAGCGTTGTCTCGCGGGCCGGATTCAATCCCTTAGCGGGCCTGATGCGGGCCGCCTGTTTGACACCCCTGGTTTATACCGTTACAGTTTGAGGGATAGAGAAAAGTGAGGGGAAGGGTTAGGCAGTTAGTTTGAGGGTTAAAGAAGCGTTAGGGGAAGGGTTAGGGGTTAGATGGTTCCATTCAAAGGAAAAGAAGATTTAGGGGTTAGAGATTGACAGTTTGAGGGATGGAGAAAGGTCCAGGAGTTAGACAGTTTCCCATTTTGAGGGCTAGAGAAGGGTTAGGGGAGGCTTTAGGTAGTAACAGTTTGAGTGTTAAAAAAGGGTTAGTGGTTAAACGGTTACCTTTTGAGGGATAGAGAAGAGGTAAAGGAAAGGTTAGGGTTAGGGGTTAGAGAAGGGGTAGGCAAACTGTCTTTTTCAGCTGTCCTCTAACCGAGAATGGTCCAAATAGGATGACCATATATAAAAGTAAATCAAGAAATAGGAATAAAATGTTTTTGGGTGCCCACTTTGTCCCTATTTTCCCTTTGTGGGTCGACAACAAAAATTCTAAATGATTCAATTATTATACTACAAAATTGACTGCAATTACTACAAAACTCATTCTCAAATGGATTGCTTAAAAACAGGGACGTAATATGTTTTTTCTTCTCATTCTGAATCGAAAAAAAAATACCATAGAAATTCTACTATCATATAAAAATACTGCTACAGAGTCATTATCCCAAAAAAAAAACATAGTAATGTTACAAAAAGACAAACAATTCTACAAAAATAACATCATGGTCATAATTGATAAATACTCCAAAAACACGATTGTGGAAAGCCGTGTCACTCGGGTCAGGGTGACACAACACACTCTTTTGTTCAACAGCAGGGCCTGACAGCTTTTGCTGGTTTACCCCTGCCCCATCATACAGGTGCCCAGCCCATCCCTTAGAACGCGCCCAAACATTCCACTATCCTTTCACAACACCTCTCCACTCCTTTCTATCACCTACAAGAGCTCTAGCTTCCATTATATTTCGACCTCTTTCCTGCAGTGCACTCATAACACCATCCATCCAGGTCAATGGCGGCCTTCCTCTTGGTCTCCTTCCATTGACTCCTGGCAAAAGTAGCACTATACTAATATTAAAATACAAAAATAATATTACAAAAATATTACGACAGAAATACAACTACAGAAATACTACAACATGACTCTTACAATAATACAACTAGTGCCGTACTATAAGGCGCACCTAAAAGCCTTGATTTTTTTTTCAAAAGCTGACCATGCGCCTTATAATACAGTGCGCCTTATTTATGGATCAACATGAAGTCGCAAAGTCTTCCAACTAACTTGCAGCCGCCGACTCGATTTCCCCCCGAACGCCAAGTCGTCCGCGGTGTATGCTGGGATTTATTTACCGGCGTTTCATTGGCTAACCAATGAGTCAATCATCATTTGAATGGATTACTATTGGCTAAAGTGATTCGGAGCCTCGGATAGGCTAGAGGGCCGAAACAAACCCTGCAATTGGCCAAAAAAGATGTGTCGTTCATCCGTTAAATCGATCACTATTGGCTAAAGTTATTCGGAGGTCAAGGGGCGAATCCTTTTTATCATTTACAGGCTGGCATTGGCTCAAACGGCAAAACAAAGCCTGCAATTGGCCGAAAAAGATGAATGCGTACAGCACGTGGCTGACAGCATACAGAAAGCATTTTTTTTACTATTTTGTATTTGTAAATATTTAATCTCCTGGATTTACTACACTCACAGATATAAGAGGACATTGGCTGCACATTATTATGAACACAACGACTTCGGTGAGCTACTCCGGCTATATATTATCCCTGTATCTTGTTTCAGACTGAACGCAATGTTTCTGTGATAAGCGGTGCAGATCATGGATGGAATGGAGTGTCTATTTTTAAATTCAACTCAATTCCGAGTGTTTATTGTCATATGCACAGTAAAGTTGCGGGCAAAAAAGAAAATAGAAACTAAGGAATGGTTGGCATTTCTTGAATCCCAAGACTTGAACATTCCGAATGATGGAACGATGCATTTGAGTGACATCGTACGGACACCGCATCCGCACGTGTTCTCGACTCGTATTTGCGTCTTTGCAAGCTTTGGAATGTTAAGGGGGTAAGAAGTTTGCACGATCTGACTGTTTTGTCCACCTTCCCATTGTAGCGCCTTATAATCCGGTGCGTCTTATGTATGTCAAAAATAGGATCAAAAACTATTTTTTCGGGGTGGGCCCTATAACCCGGTGCGCCCTATAGTGCGGAAAATACGGTAATACTACAAATATACCTCTAATATACAACAAAAATCTAATAGCGCTGTTTTTGTGGAAAAACCCATTTGGCCCAACCTGATCCAGATCCTAACTTCCAAAGCCCAGACTCCATTCAGTTTGAGACCCCTGAGTTAGAGGGTTAGAGTTGGAAGGTGAAAGAAGAGTTAGTGTTAGGGGAAGAGTTTGAGGGTTAGGGTTAAGGGTTATGATCTAGGAGTTAGAGGAAGATTTTCAGGTTAGTCACAGGTCAGTAGCCGGGACAGGAGAGCAAAAAATGGGTCGAAGCCGGGAAACAGACAGGGGCCAAAACAGGAGCGATTCAGGGTGGAAAAGCTTGCCTAGCGGGAACTGAGGTTCACAGACGGACCGACAAAAGGGGACTGACAGGACCGAGTTTAACTTTGGGGTAACTATGGGGTTAGAGGCTTTCGGTTGGAAGGTTTTGGTTCAGTTTGAAGGAACTCCTTTGAACTCATTTCAATCATTTTGGAATGGACCCTGAAATGCATGGATTTCCCCGCCTGCCATAAAACAGGAAAATGTTGTTTTCCGTCTTCGGGTTTTGCGGGTCGTCGCGTTCTTTCCAAAGTCAAAGCAGATGTTTTGCAAAGCTCTCGTTTTACAACCGGCGCACATTGACGGCAGTCAAAAGAAATTCCTTTTTTTTTTTTTTTTAATGGTAGCGTTGACCCCGACTCCGACGTTGACCTGTTTTTGTTTTGGTCCGCAGGAAAGGATGTTGAACCAGAGCGAGAGCGGGGCCGGGGTTCGCCAGGTCTCGGGATTGCAATGTCTTCCAGGTGAGGATTTTTCTGTCCCTTTTCGGGGGCGGGGGGGTTACTCTTTATCGCCCCCATGTGACAAAATCACGTTTTGCGGCATTTCCGTCCTTGCATAAACAAACGTGTCCCAAATGGCTCTTTTCCTCTTCGGCCTTCCCCGGAATGTCTTTCTTCTGTTCCTGGGCCGGAAGAATCCACTCTTTCCTCCCGCGGAATGTGCAAAACACGCGTACCTTCCCAGTTCTCGGATTTATCGGCGGATATTTGTCTCTTTTAAATAGATGGATGGATATTTTATTCATCCGCGTAGGGAAATTCACACTTCCGGCAGTATCCTTGTGTTAAAAAATAAAAAAATAAAATAAAAGATATAGAATACAGAAATACCCATTCATGTGGGCTTTTACTCCCCCAGGTGGAGTTCAAGAGCCTCATGGCATGAGGAAGAAATGATCTCCTCAGTCTGTCTGTGGAACAAGACTGTGACGGCAGTCTGTCGCTGAAGCTGCTCTTCCGTTTGGAGATGATGCTTCCCACTGAAAAATACAATCCGAAGCCTCATTGCTCATTTTTTATCTTTTTTTAAATGTGGATTATTTTCCATAAGATTAAGAAAAGACTGATTGTTTTTTCCTTAATTAGGTCTTAAAATATGTTTTAGCCCATTTAAGAAAATAAAAATGAGTAAAAAATGGTTTGCCAATTATTGGCGTTTTATTCTTAGAAATGTGCAATATTTTTCGGATTAAAAAATGAACTAGATAGGTCATATTTAACAATGTTTAGTTCATTTAAAAAACAAAAGGAATATGGAGTAATATTGTACTCGATTTTGGATTTTTTTTAAAGCAAATAGAAAGTATTTGTAAATGTTCATTTTTTATTTTAGAGATACATTTAAATCGAATTATGTGTTAACCATTTTGAGATCCATCCATCCATTATCTGCAGCGCTTATCCTCAGTAGGGTCGCGGGGGTGCTGGAGCCATCCCAGGTATCTTCAGGCAGTGGGCAGGGGACACCCTTAACTGCTTGCCACACAGACACAGACAACTCACTCGCTCATTCCCACCTAAGGACAATTTGGACCGGCCAATTAAAGCCACGCAAGCATGGGGAGAACATGCAAACTCCACACAGGAGGTTCGATCTCATGACCTCATATTTGTGCCGCACACACGCTAACCACTGTGCCACCGTGCTGCCAATTTTGAGATCCTTTAAAAGTAAATGAACATATTCTACAATATTTTGCCTATTTAAAAAATCAAGCTAGTTCTGAAATATCGTTGAGATGTTTTACTCCTAGAGTTAGACACATTTTAATATTTTAATTTTCGAACTAAAATAGTTCAAAATGTTTTGCTCATTTGAGGATTAAAATAAGGTAGGAATGCCAAATGACCTTGTATTTGTTTAAAGGTCAAATAATGTTCATTTTGTTATAAATTTTTTCCCATGTTTATTTTCTCGAAACGAAAAAATATATACCAAGCTTGTCAAGACCAGAACAGAGACAGGACCCACTCGCGTATGTTTCTCTCATTTGTATTGGGAAGAAGGGAAAGGATCGTACACACGATCCGGTGATCTCTGGTCGCGAGGAGCAGGTCGCTCTGAACGCGGAAGTGGTATTTCCGTGGCGAGCGATGGCGGTGTCGGGAGTGGAGAAAACAGGTCAGTCGCCGGGACAGGAGAGCAAAAAACATGGCCGAGATCAAAAAATGGGTAGAAGCCGGGAAACGGACGAGGGCCAAAACAGGAGAGAGTCGGGGTCGAAAAGCTTGCCTAGCGTTAACTGAGGTTCGCAGACGGACTGACAACAGGCGACAGAAAGACTGGGGGTTTAAATAGTGACAGGGAGCCAATCGGAGTCCGAGGCGGTTGGCGCCACACGGGCGGGGCCGAAAAGTGACGTAAAATGTATTCCCAATGGAGTAAGAATAGTTTTGGTGTGTATTATGACAGCAACGATGCCCCCGCCCCGCATCCGATGTACGTGAAAGTCGATTTAGCGAACGGATTTTGTCTTTTTCAGGCGAGCGCGTTCTGCAGCGGGCGGTGATGGTGCGAAAGAAGCTGACGGCGAGGGAAGGGCGAGGCTGGCTGGCGGGGACGCTCTTCTGCACCAACTTCCGGGTGGCTTTCCTCCCTCAGGACGCCCCTAAAACCCACGTAAAACTCCTCGAAAGGATCTCAAAATGATCAAACGAACCTTAAATTTCACAATTTGTATTTTGGGTAGGACAACGCCGACCCGGTTCTCTTGGGGGACCACGACGTGGCTTTGGCCTCCATCGAGAAGGTGGTGGTGGGTAAGTTTCGTCGTTACAAGAGGAGGACTCCGATTCCCAGC
Source organism: Urocampus carinirostris (assembly GCF_059441175.1). NCBI lineage: Eukaryota > Metazoa > Chordata > Actinopteri > Syngnathiformes > Syngnathidae > Urocampus > Urocampus carinirostris. The sequence goes on along the minus strand of NC_142350.1, from coordinate 69,074,219 downwards.
ATGCACCGACACTCTATTATTATACTCGTCCTCTATTTTTAATTGACATTTTGGGAGGGTATTAGTTTGATTGAACACAAATGACAATAGTCAAGTCGCTTTTATTTGTGACGCCCTTAATCACAAAGAGTCTCAAAGGGCTGCACAGGTTATTGCACAGACTATTATTTCAGACTATTATGACAGCATCCCCTGATCTGGAACCAACATGAGGGCAAGGAAAAACGCATAAACCTCAACATGAGGAAAATGAAGAGACCTTGAGAAGGGACCGCACATGTGCTATCCCCCTTTCAGGATGACCAGACCGACCGCAAAGGATGTTGCAATTACAAATAATACAGAGATATTGTCCACAAAAAGTATTGGTTGTTCATATGCTATAGAGTAGAAGTGTGTTTTAGGCTTGGATTGAAACATTTCCACTGAGGTTCCAGATTGGATCTCAGGGGGAAGAGCATTCCACAGCACTGCCCGAATGGAGAAAGTTCTGCGGATTTCTTCTTGGCTCTTGGGATAACCAGAAGACCGGCGCTTTCAGAACCAAGGCTTCGGACCGGAACATAGGGGGAAATCAGATCTGAAAGATATGAGGGAGCAAGTCCATGTAGGATTTTGTATAATGCTAAGAGAACCTGGCAGCATGGATCAATAAACATGAAAACAAATCGTACTTGCCGCTTTTTCATCACATTAGTAGTAATGATAGATAGACAGATAGATACTTTATTCATCCCCGGAGGGAAATTCACACTCCCAGCAGTCTACCCTGTTGTTTATTAACAGATTAACATGATGCCCAAGGGTTTCTTGTAGCGGAGTGGATGACGTCACACGCCAGTCTAAAAGTTCGACATCCCTGCGGCAGATGGAAATCTTTTTCTTTGTGTCAAGGGATACACCACCTCGTGTTAGCGAGTCCGTCTCCTCTCCGATTGCCGTAGGCTTTCGTGTCTCTGTATAGCGGCGCTGAAGCCGGATAGCTCCGGGTGGCTACACGTTAGCGTGCGGAGTGCTAAACGTTAGCCACGTTTCCGCAAAACACAGCAACTGCGCTCCCTGTGCGCTTCGATGTTTTCCAGCAGCACTCGTTGATCTTATTTGGTCGTGAGTTCGCATTTCCCATGATTACGGACGGTACCGAAGACTTATAACGCCGCTAGCCGCTTAGCTAGCTCCGGCTCTTCCTCCACCATAGGCCCCCCATATTACTGTAATGTACTGTAACGTGGGGCCTTTTTCACGTGTGAAGTAATTGATCAAAAATGTTATGGAATGAATGGCTCCCTATTACTCTCCCCTCTGTTACTGCTATGCACTGTAACAGGGGCATATATTTAAGCTATGTCATGCATAAGGAAATAGGCAGGGTTGGGTAGGGTTACTTTAACTGGATTCCTTTCATGACTTTTGGATGACTCCAATACCAAATATGCTCATAAAAGACAGAAGAAACTAAATAGGAATCAAATGATGACTCACAACACGTGGTAAGCTTTCTCTCCTGGCGTTGATCTCTTTGATCTCCGGCAAAACGAACATCAATGCCACAGAAACAAAATGAAAATCAATCCCAACAGCTTTTTGCCGTTCCATGTATTCCGTTACTCCCCAAGCCTGCACAAAATGGAGTCATTTTATTCCTATTTAGTTTCTTTTGTCTTTTATGAGCATATTTGCTATTGGAGTCATCCAAAAGTCATTGAAAGTAATCCAGTTAAAGTAACTCTACCCAACCCTGGAAATAGGTTAACTAAAAAATGTTACGGAATGTGTCTTTGCTCGACCAATACATTTATCTTTTAGTTTGAAAGTCCCTCTTTCAGGTGAAATCATAGCTGTGGCGCTCCAGGGCGCCATGCCCTTACAAACTCTCATATTTTCCCTTACAAAATACAAAATAATCTTGCACCATTTTTTTTTTCAAACGTGTTTATTGATGTCGTTTAACATGTTATATTGTACATGTTTCCTTTTATCATCTATATTATTAATGAACATTTTGTTGTGACACACTTGAGTTGCTCGACATGAATGAGGTTATTATAAAAAAAGTTCCAAAATGAAGTCGCTCGGACGTTCACTGTAGAAGGAAAAAATACATGAAAATACAATGAAGTAGAATCATATATTATTCAAATTATTATGGTAATATACCGATTAAAGGGATCACCACAAACCTGTCCTTTTTTCCTTTTCTACTTCCTTTTTTTCTTAACTTTCTTAACGGCAGTAGCTCAGGAGGTAGAGCGATCGTTTTAGGATTAAGGGATCCCAGTTCGAATCCCGGCTTGTCCGTGTTACATGCCGAAGTGTCCTTGGGTAAGACACTGAACCCCCAATACCCCCAATAGGCAGGTTAGCGCCTTACATGGCTGCACAGATCACGGCCGCTATTGGGAAATGTGAAGCACAATGTAAAGCGCTTTGGGAAGTCATTGACTTGAAAAGCGCTATAGAAATGCAGATCATTTCATTTCATTTCATTTCATTTATACAACATCATCATTCGTGATATAATGCATCAAAGCAAGTGAGCCGTCGGAGAGCCGGCTCTCTTGAATGAGTTGAGCCGAAAAAGCCGGTTCTCTTAAAAGAGACGGCCTTCCTTTCACTACTTAACTACCACAGAATGATGCATGATGGGAAATCCCCAGGGGGCAGACGCATGCGCACATTAGCATTAAACCGCTTGCTTCGTTTGCAACGAAAAAAAACGATACCGAGATAGAGGCTACCGCGGCGAACTCGTTTGACGTAATTGATTTGCCCTGCATGTACCCACCATTGGCAAATTTGCGTTTTTCCGTACGGATTTTCTCGTACGTCGTACACGTCTTAAAACGCATCATAAACGTACTTTGTACGGCAAAAACGTGTACAGCTTGACGGTGTGAGAGATGATCATTATTAAGACTATTTAATGGCTATATTTGCACAGATAAAATACATGTATATTGTTTAAATTCTACATTAGAACGGCAGAGAAAAGAACTCGCGTCCGACCTGGTCGAAGTCCACAGAGAGAGAGAGAGAGAGACGTTTATTTTGCATCAGAGAGATCGGTGCACACAAGAACATGACTTCAAAATAAAAGAATACAAGATTGATAAACGTACAAGAGATATAATTACACTCGTTATTGAAACGTTACTTTATGTGTGTGTGTGTATGAGAAACATTGTTTTTATATTTAGTAATATAAAAACAAGCTCATTACCTTGAGACAGAAATTCAAGAGATTTACATTGAAACCCTGACAACGGCTATGTGAAATGTTAAAAACAGAATATTGTACATGTTCTGAGTGAAGGTTAGCATGCTGAAATGGCAGCCGATAGGAAGAATGGCCCAGCTACTCATGGATCCAGTTTGATTATTTGAGGCCAACGTTGGAATGTTGTTTCCGTAGTGGGCCCCAACCGCACCAAGCTGGTGACTTCCACTTCCTGTCTGAAGTTCACGCCGGAGGAGCTGGTGCTTTATTGCAGCGATCTCCGCGTCTTCTGCTTCCTGTTCGACCGCCTCACCCCCGACGCCCAAGTCCTCCAGGTGCCGGTCCGGGCGCTCGCCGCGGCGCCGCCCAGCTCCGCCCTTATTGTGGATTTTGCCCCTCCCCTTAGATCACGCACGCCATCGCCAGGAGTTACCGCCCCCTGCGGGCCGGAACCGTCGCCGCCTTCCGAAACGCCGCGCTGGGGAGTGTCGGTAAGTCGGCGGACGAACGTTTTCGTTTCGGTCGCCCGCTTACGGATAATAAATGAATGAATGAATGAAAACTTTATTTGGAAACAAAAACAATGACTCAATAACAAAATAATGTTAACATAACATGTTCAAAAAGGGGTAGAATAGAATAGAATAGGGGCAGCACGGTGGGGAAGTGGTTAGCACGTGTGCAGGCACAGTTCTAAGGTCTCGGGAACCTCCTGTGTGGGTTTAAATCCAGCTACCGGACTACCTGTGCGGAGTTTGCATGTTCTCCCCGTGCTTGCATGGGTTTCCTCCGGGCACTCCGGTTTCCTCCCACATTCCAAAGACATGCATTTCGGGTGGATTGGCCGGTCCAAATTGTCCCTAGCTGGGAATGAGCGAGTGAGTCGTCTGTCCCTGTGTGCCCTGCGATTGGCTGGCAAGCAGTTGAGGGTGTCCCCTGCCCACTGCCCGATGATTGCTGGGATGGGCTCCAGCACCCCCGCGACCCTACTGAGGATAAGAGGTGCAGCTAATAATAATGAGAATAGAATAGAATATACCTTTATTGTCATTGTTACAAAATGGGTTGAACATATTGTGACAACAACATTGGGCGTGGCACTCCAGTTTCACATTCACATTTAACAGTGAGGATAAAAGAAAACAAAGAAGATAAAGGTTATGAAGAAGACTTATTTCCCCTACCCCTTCATCTTCCTCATTAATTACATTCTCTAGATAGCTCCTCTTTTGCATCTAAATACAACACAATCTCAAGGATACACACATTACATAGGTCAGATATCAATAATTATAATAAGAATAGTCACATATTTTATACATTAATCATCATAGTACACATCCCTCAACGTCATAATTCCACTAGTCACAAAACATCACTGCGGCCCCTATAATAATAACAACATCCATCCATCCATCCATCCATGCATGATCTGTGCCGCTTATCCTCGGTAGGGTCGCGGGAGTGCTGGAGCCCATCCCAGCTATCTCTGGGCAATGGGCAGGGGACACCCTCAACTGGTTGCCGGCCAGTCGCAGGGCACACAGGGACAGACAATTCGCTCGCTCATTCTTACCTAGGGACAATTTGGACCGTCCAATTCACCTGAAATGCATGTCTTTGGAATGTGGGAGGAAACCGGAGTGCCCGGAGGAAAACCCCCGCAAGCACAGGGAGAAAATGCAAACTCCGCACAGGAAGGTTGGTCGCTGGTTTTGAACCCATGACCTCAGAACTGTGCTGCACACGCGCTATCCACCGCGCTGCCATAATAACAACAATAGTAATAATATGAATAATAACAGTTGATATAACAATAGCAACAATAACAACAAAATTAACCAGAGTTCTGGTGGGACATTTGGGACAAAGTTGGTACCAAAAACCGGATGTTATTAGTTTTTATATTTACTATTATATATATATTGTCATTCTATTTTTGGCATTTTTGTTTGTCGGGCCGGATGAAAAAGCCTGACGTGCTGCATGCGGGCCCGCCTGCCGTAGTTTTTCTTGGCACGTACCCATTTTTTCCTCATTTTTTTCCCCGCTCGGTTGACAGAGATGAAGCAGTTCCTTAGCAACCGCGAGCGCGACGCCCACACCAACTGGTTCGAGTCGACGGGCGACTGGCAGCGTGAACTCCAGCGTTGCGGCGCCACCACATGGAGAGTGAGCGCCATCAACGAGCGCTTCGAGATGGCCACAAGGTACACCAAATATTACACTCGCTGACACCATCTTCTGGCCCAAATCATCAACGCAGCTCTTTTTGTTGCGTGTGCAAGTATGTGAAATTCTTTACGCATTCGAACAAACTCTTCCTATTTGATCTTTTTTTGGGGGTTGTTGGTAGTCTGTATCTGAAACGGTCCTTATCTTACTTTCACCGTTTTCATCCCAAAAATAAAACCGCGAGCGTGCGAATGAAATCACTCTCCTGCCTTTTCCCTCCAGCCTCATGCGCTCTCTGGCCGGAACACAGCTGATAAAAACAGATGGGTGCAGAGAAAAGAAATATATATAAAGGCTCTTTGAACTCAGTTAGGCACTGTAAACACATTTAATAGAGAAAATATTGAATTTGAATTATTTTAAGGACACCTCAAAAAACGCACACCACCCTTAAGTAGAAGAATTGTGTACATAATTTATATTATATCGCTATGAATAAATGCCATAGAATAATCAATAAATCACATAATACTTGACATCACTGAATTTATTTATTAATGCATGAGTCATTTATTTATCACGGTATTTATTTTGTCTCGCAATTCGTCTCAATCAATGATATTCAAATGAGGAGGCGGGGCAAACTGGCTAAGCTTGTCGCCCATGTTTGGTATGTTCATCACTGATCAGCCAATAGGTGAAAAGCTCAGCCAGTTGGACCCGCCTCCTCATTTGAATCCCATTTTCGGGGACAAAATTCACAACAAAATACACTATGAGATATACGATAAAATACACTCATTAACGCATGAAAAAACAAACATTCCAATACTTAATACCGTAAATTCCGGACTATAGAGCGCACCTGATTATAAGCCGCCCCCACCACATTTTAAGAGGAAAACCGATTTTGTACTTACACAAGCCGCACCTGTATATAAGCCGCATGCGCGCCCACATTAAAACATGTAACACAATCACAAAATTAGCCCAAACCCGGCTTTGCAGTCCCGCGATTGTAACTGAATATAATGTACACAGACCAAAAACCACAGCCGGCAAAATGAACGGAAAATGATACCGGTACTTAAGGTTTGATGCAGACCTGCAGAGTCCGGGTACCCGTTGAAACTAATCCAAGGAAAAAAAGTCTGTATTTCCAAAGGTAAGGGTGGGAAAAATATATATCCACTATTGTCCGCCGCGACAACTGGTCTCACTCACCTTTACCCCACTTCCCGTCAGCCCGCGTTTGCTCCGCCCCTCTTTTTCATTCACAAAACGTATCAGAACAAGTGTCTCAAATAAATACATAACAAAAATATACAGGTGCACATACATATTATACATGGGTTACACATATTTACAAAGAAAGACTGTACACCGAGAGAGTTTTCAAAGCTTTAATTATTCATCCCGAACCGTGCCTGTGAAGGGTAGCAAAACGCTACTAGCAACCTGCTCGCAACACAGTAAACGGGTCTGTTAAAATAAACATACCGCACTTGTAGAAACCACAGTAAACCGTCCTCAACTTTCTCCTTATAACTGACGTCATCAAAGTCGTTTTCCCCAGTATGGAAAAGAGACTATGTCGTATAGACGTCGTCCCACGCTCCCTTATTCAAAAACACGCTCGCAAAGTGAAGTTTACGTGCAGTAGCTCTGTTTCCTTCTTTATCGGACTGCTCGTTTGCTTTTAGCTTGAATGCTACGTCATGTGCCTTTCTTTTTGCAATTTGCATGATGAGGATATGTCTACGCTAATTTGATTTGCGCACAAGCCAAGAAGTTGCAGTCTTCTTCGGCGCATATATTCCAGCAGTCTAAATCTTACCCATGGGGCGGCAGTGGCTCAGGAGGTAGAGCGCTCGTCTTGGGATCAAGAGATCGCAGTTCGAATCCCGGCTCCTCTGTGTTACATGTCGAAGTGTCCTTGGGTAAGACACTGAACCCCTAATGCCCCCAATAAGCAGGTTAGCGCATTACATGGCTGCACGGCCGCTAATGGGAAATGTGAAGCACACTGTAAAGCGCTTTGGGAAGCGCTATATAAATGCAGATCATTTCATTTCATAATACGACATATCTGTTTGTACATTTCTTCATACGGCAGCGTCAGTCCTTGGTAATAATGTCCATCGTTAGCCACATTAGCATTAACGTTAGCTTACCGTTCCAGTCTTCCCAGATATTTGGTGGTCCCGCAGAAAGTTTTGGACACGGAGCTCAAGAAATGCTTCGCCCACTTTGCCGACGGACGCATCCCGGTGAGTTTTATTTTGAAAATCTCCGGTCGGCTCCCGTTTTCATTGTTTTTTTTTTTTGTCAGCGTTGGAGTTGGCGGCATCCCCGCGGCGGCGGCGATCTCCTACGAATGGCCGCCTTCCAGAACAACATCTACCACGAAAAGGACGACCTCAGGTCGGGCCCCGCCTCTGTCTCCGCCTCCGTCTCCGCCCCCTTTTGCCGCCATTTTCGCTTCCGGGAACCGACGGTCACGTTTTGAAAATATTAAAGGGCCCGTAAAGAGGAGAGTAGAACTATTTGTGTGATCTCTATTCTTTGAATTTGGCAGGGAGAGTTTTTCCACAGTTGCATTTATTCCCCCCTTCTTGAATGGTTTCATCCATTTAACCCAAAAATAAAGAGACTTTTGGTTTCTACCATCCGGTGATCACATTTTAGGTTTTAAACGGTCTTATTTTCGCAAATTTGCGTTATATTCTTCAAATGTCCAACTGACGTCAAGTTAGCTGGTTTTGCAAACCATTTTATTTTGAAATAGGACTCTGTTTCAATTTCTGCCTACTTCCTGTCAATTCGACCGCTTCACAAAATATAATTAGATTTTGGTTTTTACATAAAGTGATAAATTTTCTTCTGTTTTTCTGCAAAAAAAACAACTTCAGTTTGTGATAGCTCTAAAACTAGCTAGAAACGTTCTTCATTTTCCTCATGTTGAGGTTTTTGAGTTTTTCCTTGCCCTCATGTTTGTTCCAGATCAGGGGATGCTGTCATAATAGTCTGGAAAAAATAGTCTGTGTAATAACCTGTCAAGCCCTTTGAAACTCTTTGTGATTAAGGGCCAAACAAATAAAAATGACTTGACTTGACTTGACAAATAGGTAACTGGAAAACTAAATAGGTAGTTAAACAGCTAGCTAAGAAAGTTGAAAGGAAAGTTAGAAGGTAGCTAGATTACTATTTTATTTTATTTTAGGATGAAAATGGTGAAAGTAAGATAAGGACTGTTTCAACTACTGTCCAAATGGCGTCCCTAACCCTAGATAGCTACCTTGAAAGGTGGCTAGGTAGCTAGCTAGCTAGAAAAGTAAAAGGGTAGCTTGATAGCCTTCTGTACAGTATTAAAGGTAGCTAGGTGGGTGAACAGGTAGGTAGATAGTTAGCTAGAATGGCGAAAAGGTAGCTTGATAGAACAATAAAAAGGTAGCTAGATAGCCTGCAGAAAATAAAATGTAGCTAGACTGTAACATAAAAAGTGGAAATGGTTGCTAGATTGCTAGCTAGAAAAGTAAAAATATAGCTAGATAGCTTATTGTAAAGTTAAAACATAGCTTGCCAGACAAATGAAGAGGTAGTTAGCTAGCTAGCTAGAACGGTGAAGAAGATGTAGCTTCATGACCTAGCTAGAATGGTGAAACAGTAGCTAGAAAGTGTGCTGGAAAGAAAAAGGTAGCTAGGCAGGTTTAAAGGTAGCTAGACTGCTAGCTACAAAAGTGAAATGGTAGCTAGATTGCTAGTTAGAAAAGTAGAACCATAGCTAGATAGCTTTTTGGAAAGTAAAAAGAAAGAAAGTCAAAATAAAAGGTATCCGGATAGCTAGCTAGAAGGGTAAAAGGTAGTTAGCTAGCTAGCCTGAATGGTGAAATGGTTGCTAGATAGCTAGCTAGAACGGTAAAAAAGGTAGCTAGATCGGTAGATAGAAAAGCAAAAAGGTTTCCAGATAACTAGCTAGAATGGTGAAGAGGTAGCTTGATAGCTTGCTCAAAAGGAGATGGTAGCTAAGTGGGTGAAATGGTAGCTAGGTTGCTCACTAGAAAAGTAAAAATATAGCGAGATGGCTAGCTAGAAAAAAAAACGCTCAAATAGCTAGCGAGAATGGTGAAAAGGTAGCTACATAACCTAGCTAGAATTTTAAAAAGTTAGCTAGATAACTTGCTGAAAAAAAATAGCTCGGTAGGTTAAAGGGTAGCTAGACAGTTAGGTAGAAAAGTGAAATTGTAGTTAGATTTCTAGCTAGAAAAGTAAAAATATAGCTAGATAGCTTGCTAGACAAATAAAAAGTTATCCAGATGGCTAGCTGGAATGGTAAAAAAGGTATCCAGCCAGTTAGCTCATACGGTGAAATCGTACCTACATAACATTGTTAAACGGTGAAAAGGTAGCTAGATAGTTAGCTGGAATGGTTAAAAGGTAGCCAGATTACATGCTAAAAAGAAAAGCAGCTAGGTGGGTTAAAAGGTAGCTTAATGCTAGGTCCAAAGAGGAAACGGTAGCCAGATTGTCTGCTATGAAAGTAAAAATATAGCTAGCTAGGAAAATAAAAAGGTATGTAGATAGCTAGCTAGAATGGTAAAAAGATATCCATATAGCGAGCTAGATAGGTGGCTTAACTAGCTATAAATGTCGAAAGCTTCAAATGTAGCTAGCCAAGTTGTTAGCAAGAAA